>NC_140589.1:928455619-928945619 GCF_964204655.1 Triturus cristatus | reverse complement strand
GCTGTTGGAATCACTTCAATACCTTTATTAGCCTCAGGTGGGGCCTCAATACCCCAGTGTCTCATGGGAGCAGTAGTCTTTGCATCAAGCCCGGATTCCTGGTACAATCCCCACTGCTGCTCGAGCATAATTTTGAGTAATTTCGCCATTAGTGGGCCTTCTATGGAAAACGCGCTGTACTGCCAAATATACTCGCCATACCAAAGGTCCGATAGCAGCTTGGATGTCACCAGGCCGCCGGCCCGCTTCCCCTGCAGTGGTGCAATCCCCACGGCTGGACTGCCGTGTTAATTATAAAGTTTCACAAGTGTCCACACTTAGGATGCACTCCCCATTGGCAACTTTCGTTTATCTAGGCAGCAGCACAGACGATAAACCATAGGCATCAATCAATAAAGCCTTACGCGTTTCAGATACTTCATATATCCTTGTTCACAGGCAGCGTGCAGCAGTGAAAATAAAGGTACAAAAACTGCTGTTGGAATCACTTCAATACCTTTATTAGCCTCAGGTGGGGCCTCAATACCCCAGTGTCTCATGGGAGCAGTAGTCTTTGCATCAAGCCCGGATTCCTGGTACAATCCCCACTGCTGCTCGAGCATAATTTTGAGTAATTTCGCCATTAGTGGGCCTTCTATGGAAAACGCGCTGTACTGCCAAATATACTCGCCAAACCAAAGGTCCGATAGCAGCTTGGATGTCACCAGGCCGCCGGCCCGCTTCCCCTGCAGTGGTGCAATCCCCACGGCTGGACTGCCGTGTTAATTATAAAGTTTCACAAGTGTCCACACTTAGGATGCACTCCCCATTGGCAACTTTCGTTTATCTAGGCAGCAGCACAGACGATAAACCATAGGCATCAATCAATAAAGCCTTACGCGTTTCAGATACTTCATATATCCTTGTTCACAGGCAGCGTGCAGCAGTGAAAATAAAGGTACAAAAACTGCTGTTGGAATCACTTCAATACCTTTATTAGCCTCAGGTGGGGCCTCAATACCCCAGTGTCTCATGGGAGCAGTAGTCTTTGCATCAAGCCCGGATTCCTGGTACAATCCCCACTGCTGCTCGAGCATAATTTTGAGTAATTTCGCCATTAGTGGGCCTTCTATGGAAAACGCGCTGTACTGCCAAATATACTCGCCATACCAAAGGTCCGATAGCAGCTTGGATGTCACCAGGCCGCCGGCCCGCTTCCCCTGCAGTGGTGCAATCCCCACGGCTGGACTGCCGTGTTAATTATAAAGTTTCACAAGTGTCCACACTTAGGATGCACTCCCCATTGGCAACTTTCGTTTATCTAGGCAGCAGCACAGACGATAAACCATAGGCATCAATCAATAAAGCCTTACGCGTTTCAGATACTTCATATATCCTTGTTCACAGGCAGCGTGCAGCAGTGAAAATAAAGGTACAAAAACTGCTGTTGGAATCACTTCAATACCTTTATTAGCCTCAGGTACCAGGAATCCGGGCTTGATGCAAAGACTACTGCTCCCATGAGACACTGGGGTATTGAGGCCCCACCTGAGGCTAATAAAGGTATTGAAGTGATTCCAACAGCAGTTTTTGTACCTTTATTTTCACTGCTGCACGCTGCCTGTGAACAAGGATATATGAAGTATCTGAAACGCGTAAGGCTTTATTGATTGATGCCTATGGTTTATCGTCTGTGCTGCTGCCTAGATAAACGAAAGTTGCCAATGGGGAGTGCATCCTAAGTGTGGACACTTGTGAAACTTTATAATTAACACGGCAGTCCAGCCGTGGGGATTGCACCACTGCAGGGGAAGCGGGCCGGCGGCCTGGTGACATCCAAGCTGCTATCGGACCTTTGGTATGGCGAGTATATTTGGCAGTACAGCGCGTTTTCCATAGAAGGCCCACTAATGGCGAAATTACTCAAAATTATGCTCGAGCAGCAGTGGGGATTGTACCAGGAATCCGGGCTTGATGCAAAGACTACTGCTCCCATGAGACACTGGGGTATTGAGGCCCCACCTGAGGCTAATAAAGGTATTGAAGTGATTCCAACAGCAGTTTTTGTACCTTTATTTTCACTGCTGCACGCTGCCTGTGAACAAGGATATATGAAGTATCTGAAACGCGTAAGGCTTTATTGATTGATGCCTATGGTTTATCGTCTGTGCTGCTGCCTAGATAAACGAAAGTTGCCAATGGGGAGTGCATCCTAAGTGTGGACACTTGTGAAACTTTATAATTAACACGGCAGTCCAGCCGTGGGGATTGCACCACTGCAGGGGAAGCGGGCCGGCGGCCTGGTGACATCCAAGCTGCTATCGGACCTTTGGTATGGCGAGTATATTTGGCAGTACAGCGCGTTTTCCATAGAAGGCCCACTAATGGCGAAATTACTCAAAATTATGCTCGAGCAGCAGTGGGGATTGTACCAGGAATCCGGGGTTGATGCAAAGACTACTGCTCCCATGAGACACTGGGGTATTGAGGCCCCACCTGAGGCTAATAAAGGTATTGAAGTGATTCCAACAGCAGTTTTTGTACCTTTATTTTCACTGCTGCACGCTGCCTGTGAACAAGGATATATGAAGTATCTGAAACGCGTAAGGCTTTATTGATTGATGCCTATGGTTTATCGTCTGTGCTGCTGCCTAGATAAACGAAAGTTGCCAATGGGGAGTGCATCCTAAGTGTGGACACTTGTGAAACTTTATAATTAACACGGCAGTCCAGCCGTGGGGATTGCACCACTGCAGGGGAAGCGGGCCGGCGGCCTGGTGACATCCAAGCTGCTATCGGACCTTTGGTATGGCGAGTATATTTGGCAGTACAGCGCGTTTTCCATAGAAGGCCCACTAATGGCGAAATTACTCAAAATTATGCTCGAGCAGCAGTGGGGATTGTACCAGGAATCCGGGCTTGATGCAAAGACTACTGCTCCCATGAGACACTGGGGTATTGAGGCCCCACCTGAGGCTAATAAAGGTATTGAAGTGATTCCAACAGCAGTTTTTGTACCTTTATTTTCACTGCTGCACGCTGCCTGTGAACAAGGATATATGAAGTATCTGAAACGCGTAAGGCTTTATTGATTGATGCCTATGGTTTATCGTCTGTGCTGCTGCCTAGATAAACGAAAGTTGCCAATGGGGAGTGCATCCTAAGTGTGGACACTTGTGAAACTTTATATATATATATATATATATATATATATATGTATATATATATATATATATCAATCTCCTGTTTTGCACCCAAGGTCAAGGAACTCAGAGGCGGGTGCTCGTCGTGGCGGTGCTCCACGTTAAAATCAGCGCTCCAACACTTAATCACCTTTCTCAAGTTTACAAGATTACAGAAAGGCAATCAGCCACACAGAAACAGACGCGTTTCGGAAATTCCTTTGTCAGTGTTTACATTGATCGCGGTGTGGAGGCATTTTTAAATTGTTCACGTGAACAATTTAAAAATGCCTCCACACCGCGATCAATGTAAACACTGACGAAGGAATTTCCGAAACGCGTCTGTTTCTGTGTGGCTGATTAAAAAACTGTGACGATACCCCCCGAGTGCTGGACTTTACTTGAGAAAGGTGATTAAGTCTTGGAGCGCTGATATATATATATATATATATAAAACCTACTGGCAGTCGTTAGTAGATAGTTATATTTAGGATGTAGTTTCCATAGGAAAAGCCTTTAATTCATTTGCTTATAACTTTGGCATTGTTATGTTTGGTGAACCCTCGCAAAAAATTCAAACTAGCTTGATGCTCATTTCATGTGCTGTCTTGAAAGTTTCAGGGTGATCCATATAGTGGAAAGGGGGGGGGGGCAAAAAAGTGTTTACCCCATGTTAATTTCCATAGGAACTTTAGACAAGGCTACAGCCCGAACTACTGTACGGAATTACACCAAAATTGGCAGAAAGGTAGCTGTTGGTCCAGAAAGTGACCTTTTTGGGAATTGGTGTAAATCCGTTCAGTAGTTGTGGAGGTATTTAAAGGTTTTTCAGATATACAACTGGGAATGCGAAGGGTTCGCGACCCCTCCTGATCCTGTGCTGAGATCTGATTGGCTGCCAGCGCTTCCAACCAGGAAGTGTTGGCAGCCATCTTGTGACTCTGCTTGAACCGAGCCACAGAAAAAACATTTTTTTAAAAAAGGGGCAGGGTTGAAACCTCTTGACCCCCTTGGCCCCTTGGGGGTGGGTGGTCCCACAGGGATTTCGCAGGACCCAAAAACATTTATTTTTAAACATTTGGCTGGAGTTGCGCTGGTTCCACAGATCCCACCGAAAAGTTTAAAAATGTTGCCGGGCTCCAGTGCTTTGTTTCTAGTCTGCCCCTGAGTTGGCCAGGCCCTGGAAGCTTGTCTAATATATGTAGATGGGGGGCCATTGGTCCCTCTCCTAGGCACCGTAAAGCCCTAAAGACTGCTACCTCCCTGGGCCATTCTTAATTTATGTGGGGGTTGCCTGCGGGAAAACCCTGTGCCCTGGGGACAGCCACGTTTCCAGGGCAAATTATATTTATTAATGCGGGGGGACTGTGTAGCCCCCCTGCAGCCACCTCCCCTAGGCTAAATATGAAATTAATGCAGGGTGGCCCCACGGACTCCCCCACAGCCTCGGGGACCACCACCTTCTCGGGGCTAAAGTAGAATTAATGTGGGAATCCTGTAGGGCACCCAGGTAGCCCTGGGACTGCCATCTCCCTGGAGCAAAACTTCACATTTAGAGTAGGGGGCCATGTGGTCCCCCCTAAGCCCTGGGGACCACCACCTCCCGGGGGCTGTGTCGTGGAATGGAGGGGGCCATGCAACCCCCCTCCTGGAGGGCCCTGGAGATCGCCATCCCCCAGGGCCGGCACCTGCTATGTCCCGGGGTGCCCACCCCCATGACATAGCTGTTTTCTATAGCTTTGCAGGAGCTTTACCGCTCCCGCCAAGCAATAGCAAACTGTGCTCTCACTTGCTGAACGCAAGCACAATTGATCTTAGGGAGAGGGAACTGCATGATAGCAGCTACCTCTCTGTAAAAGCAATGCTGTGTCCTGCAGGAGGCAAGGAGCCGGCAGGGACCGTGGGGGCCTTGAGGATCCCCCAGCTGACATCAATGGATTGGGTGCACTGAGTGGGACAAGGGCACCCACACTTGAGGCTAGGCTATAGGGAATGGGGTCGCCGGGGCGAACGTAGCCTGGGAGGGGGCTCGCGGTGCACAAACTTGAGCTGAAAAACATTGAAAAAAAGAAGAGGGGGCAGGGTAGTAACAGTTTTAAACAAGCAGAAATGCGGTCTCTTGCCTTTCTGTAATCTTGTTCCCCAAGGTAATTGAAGGGGTTTTTGGGCCCCAAGAACCCTCACCAGCCAAAGAGACTTCATCCCCCAACCGGCAGTGCACCAGGAGGTGCATTTGCAGAGTGTTGGAGCAAAGGGACATGGCCTCAAAAACCTCACAGCAATCCCGATGTGTGGGACTTACTGGAGGTAACAGAAGGGGTTTGTGGCCCCCAAGGACCCTCAGTATCCAAGGGAACATTATCCCCCAACCATTAGTGTGCAGGAGGCGTGTTTGCAGAGTGGTGGAGAAGGGAGGCAGGGCCTCCGATGACCTCTCAGCAATCCCCTGTGTTGGACTTACTGGAGGTAAAAGGAGGGGTTGTTGACCCCCAAGAACCCTTACCAGTCAGGGGGACTTTAAGTAAAAAAAATTATATACATATATATATATATATATATATACACACAGAAAAAACATAGGTTTCAGGGGTGTTATAGTTAGCTGGCCATTTCACTCGTACAAAACCATAGAAATTCCTCTGTTATAGTTAGTTCTGCTAACTACAACTCGTGCGACCGCAATGCACTGCTGATGATGTCACATATTGTGAGAGTGAAAAAGGAAGGTGGCGAACGTGAAAAGGGGGCAGGGTAAAGAGTTCCTGACCCCCTAGCCTTTGTCAGGGGGTCCCTAAAGGACCCCGAAGGCAGAAAAAAACATTTTTTTTTTTTTTTAATCGCGGGATGCGCGCACGATGAAAAACCATTAAAAACAAATTTAAAACGTAGTTTATTGTAAAATAAATAAATAAAAAATATAATAAAAAAGACATAACTTAGCATTTAAAAAACCGTACAAATTCACTGAAAAAACCATAGGTTTCACACACGTTATAGTTAGGAATTAGCATTTAAAAAACCTTGCAAATTCACTTAAAAAACCATAGGTTTCACACATGTTATAGATAGGTGGACATTTCACTCGTTAAAAACCAATGAAATTCCCCCGTTATAGTTAGTTGTGATAACTATAACTCGCGCAACCGCCACTCTATCACAAGGATGATGTCATCAGTGATGTCATGAGTGATGCCACTGACCATGTCATGAGTGATGTAATATGTGATGTCATGAGCAGAGGATTGCGGGCGAGCGAGTTATAGTTATCTCAACTAACTATAACGGGGGAATTTCATTGGTTTTTTACGAATGAAATGTCCACCTAACTATAACATGTGTGAAACTTATGGTTTTTTAAGTGAATATATATATATATATACATATATAAACATATATATAATCTGCATATCTATATAAATATAAATGCATGCACACATATATATATATACATATATGCATACATATGCATGTTATGTACCTGAAAGTTTGAAAAACACTAATACAAGCAAAGCTAAAAAGCCACCTAAGTACAAACAGAATTGCTTTAACTTAAACGAGGGCGAGACCTATTGCATTTTCAATGCTTGTTTACTTTGGTTCCATCAAGAAGGCATTCAGATGTGTCACACATTTGCCATAAATTCTGAATTGTAGCACTCTAGTTGCTCATTAGATCACTGTAGTAAAGCTACTGCTCACCAGGGAAGTCTGCTGCTGGTATTCAAAGTGCATGTTTCAGTCTGCATGTCAGAATTTTGAAATGAAATAGAAGAGGATTTGAGAAGTCAAACTGCGCCCTAATTTTTCTTTCTGCAGCACTAATCAGAAGTTCTATGGCAAAATGAACCCCCTCATTTTGTTCCTTTGCAAATTAAATGTTTTAAGTGTTACCACTTTATTCCAATCAATATGGCTTCAGTTGTGCCATACGTTTGTCATAAGTAAGACTGTTAGCGCTCTAGTTGTTCTTTAGAACACTCTGGGACATTCCGTCATTGGGCTATACTTGAGCTACACCTGGGTGATATTTGTGCTACATTTGGGCTCTTTTCTCTCTGGTGGCCATCCTGGGAGACTTATTTGTTATGAAGTTTCCTAATTTCCTCATTTACTACAGTCTCCTCAGTAGGAATACTTTCAGGTTTTTTACTTTGATTCCATCAAAAAGGGATTCAGATGTGTCACACATTTGCCATCAATTAGGAATGTTAGCACTCTAGTTGCTTATTAGATCACTGTAGTAAAGCTACTGCTCACCTGGGAAGTCTGCTGCTGGTATTGAAAGTGCATGTTTCAGTCTGCATGTCAGATTTTTTTAAGGAAATAGAAGAGGATTTGAGAAGTCACTCAAAATGTGCCCTAATTTTTCTTTCTGCAGCACTCATCATACTTTCTATGGCAACATGAACCCCCTCATTTTGTTCCTTTTTAAATTAAATGTTTTAAGAGTTACCACTTTATTCCAATCAAGATGGCTTCAGGTGTGCCATATGTTTATCATAAGTAGGACTGTTAGCGCTCTAGTTGTTCTTTGGAACAGTCTGGGAAGCTGCAGTAGAACACAAAGGAATCAACTGACAGTCTCTGCCCTTGTTGGATGTACATGTTTTACTGAGAATGTCAGACTTCATTCTCACATGACTGAGAAAGATAATGTGAATTTACAGAAAATATGCTCTCAGTTTAGCTTATAGATCACCTTCCAAACATCTGTGGGAAAAGCATGAGAAAATAGTTTTCTCTCAAACATGATTCATGATATCCCAGCAGAAGGCTTTTTCAAATGGTAAAATCACCTTAGAACATACCACAATTCCTAAAATGAGTATGGTACCATCAATAAATGATTTATAATGTAACTAAAGTCTGAAAACCTTCTATTAACTGCAATGCCTTTTAATGAGGTGCTATCATGTATATTGGTCCCAAGATGGCTGCCAACACTTCTTGGATGAAGTGCTGACAGCCAATCAGATCTCACGATGAGATGTGTGGTTAGGCTCTGCCCAGATATATATGGGATTTTACTTTTGATTTTCTCAGGAACCACTGAACGAATTTACACCATTTAAGCAAAAGTCACGACTCTAAACCAAGGTCTAACTTTCTGCCAAATTTGGTGTAATTCCGTTCCGCTGTTCGGGCTGTAGCTGCGACTAAAGGTCCCTACGGAAAATTGCATGGGGAAAACACGTTTTGGGACCCCCCTTTTTTCTCAGCCCCCGCTTGACGAATCACCCAGAGACTTTCAGGATAGGAGCGGACCATAGCGGTCCATGAGTTTTGAAAATTTCATGAAGATTCGTCAACCGACGCTAAAGTTATTCTAAATAGAATGTTGCGGATTTCCTATGGATAATAGGTCCTAACTATAACTACCTACTGGCGATCCCCAGTAGGTTATATATATATAATCCAACAAAGTCGCTCCTTCCGACAGTCGCGGACCCAAGGAAGGTGGCGCACACACCGGCGGAGCATGCCGGTAGTAAGATCCAGTCACAAGAATTGCTAGTCGTGCGCTCTCAGTAATACGAATCACTGACACTTCGGAGATTCAAGGGTGTTTAATTACAACGCATTTCAGCTTACAGAGAAGCTTTGTTCACGTAATCCAACAGTGCACCACAAACCATGACTGATAAAGCTTTTGGCTGCAAGCATAAACAAAGGACAACCATTGTCGTTCTGTGACTTAGACGGCAGACATCTTAGAATGGTATGCTTACATAGTAAGGTAACATGCAAAATGATTAGCATAATGTAATAACGTTTACAGAATCAACTTAAAGGACAATGGATCATAATAGTTATAAACAATATAGTTATGCATGTAATAGTGAAAGTACATGGTGTCCGCATTGATCAAGAATGGTCACACTCAAATGATGCCGGCCATGTTGTGGTTGTCAGTGAAAATGTAGCGTCCTGCTGACTGATTGCATGTCGATAAACACAATTGGGCGACAAAACGCTAAAATAGCATTAGTCGTAATATAAATGAATCGGTGTTTGCACAGAGTGCATGATCAGTACTCGTGTAGCTGTAGCCAGAGATGGGCAAGTGCCCCTATAACATAGTCTTACTAGCTCTGGTGAACAAGTGTTCAGAGTTCTTGCAATCTATGGAGCTAAATTAGCCCACTGTGCACGTGCTTGCGCCTCACGTAGATGCAATTGACATGTGCAGGACATGTACGACTAGATAACCAACGTAAAATAAATGGCCAGTGCCCATAATGTAATCATTAGTGATCTCTAAGTCCAAAACCATACGTGCTCACAGAAGCCGACCAGTCATGGTGCTGAGTGAAGATGAGGGGAAAAGGGTGGGTTGCCCGTGATGTGTACGTGCCAGTGTCTGGGCCCCTTCCTTTCCTCCTGGAAATAAAAGAAAAGAAAAAATATATAAGATATGTGCAACTAAGAACAAGTTGAAATCATTGCACAAAATCACAACTGCACAGATCTACCAAATAAGGAGAGGAAGAATCATACATCACACGTTATAACATACATGTATCACAAATTATCATAAAACCATTTTCCAACTAGGAAACTGTAAAAGAGGAGAGAGAACAAGTGACAACTAACATTCTCTGAGATGGATTGCCAACTCCTCATCCTGATTCAAACCGCCTGGCACCTTAGTCTGGAAGTCCACGATGTACTTGGACTCCCATTGTCTCAATTTGAGCACTCTATTTCCACCCCTGGGATTGGTAGTGATCTGTTCAAGAATAAAAAATCTCATAGTATTGAGGGATACAATAACAGCATCACTGAACTTTGGGAAAAACTTACCACCTGGAAAGACAAAGGTATCCTTGAATGGGAAGAATTTTGCTATTTTACCTGCTTTGTATCTGCTCCCTAAACTCCATAAGGATTCTATTGATCCTCCTGGACGTCCCATAGTGTCTTCTAGAGGGAGTGTATCCGAACATATATCCAAGTATGTGGATCATTTCCTCAGGGATAATGTCATCCGTCTTCCCAGTTACATCAGGGACACCAAAGATTTTCTCAACAAAATTGACGGTCTAGAATGGGATGATGAGTTCCTTCTGATCACTTTAGATGTACAATCTTTGTACACTATTATTGATCACCAACAAGGATTAGAAGCCTGTGAACATTTCCTCAAAACTAGACCTGCTCGTTTCAGAGAACACAAGAAGATGATATTGGAAATGATTAAGTATTGTCTTTCCAATAACATCTTTCTCTTTAATGGTGTCCTGTACCGACAGACTGTCGGTACTGCGATGGGTTCGTGCTTCGATCCCAGTTTTGCGAACCTCTTTATGGGGCACTGGGAGGAAGGCATTTTCACCAACCCGGACTGGAAAGCTGATCTTGAGCATGTCATCATCTGGATGCGGTATATTGACGACCTGTTCATTGTGTGGAAAGGCGGTGAACAGGAAGCGATCCGGTTCATTGACAGGCTCAATATCAACAACAAAAACATTGTCCTAACCAGTAATATCAGCAAAGTACATGCGGAATATCTTGATGTCAGTTTGGACATTATGAACAATAAAATACAAACCACTCTCTTTAGGAAAAGCACAGCTGGGAACAGTGTCCTGCATGCCCTTAGCAGCCACCCCGAGACACTCAAATGGAGTATACCCGACGGGGAGCTGCTGAGGGCAAGGAGGAACTGCAATACTGAGGAGGCCTACCAACTGCAGAGTAATGAAATGCTGGCTCGATTAAAAATCAGAGGGTATCTCAATTGGGTGTTACACAAAGTCAAAAAGAGAGCAGATGCGGTGCCCAGATCCCTCACTATAACCGATAAAGTAATTGAATCCCCTGACAACAATGATGACAACACCCGATTGATCTTGACCTATAATGCAGATTCCAACAGCATTCGTAAAATCATTGCAAAAAATTGGGACATTCTTAAATGCAATAATACGATTGGTGAGCTCATTTCGGATAGGCCCAGTATAACTTACAGGAAAGGTAGAAACATCAGGGACATGTTGGTCCGCAGTGATGTTACCATCTATCCGAACAGACATTAACATGGTTTGAAGGGATTTTTTCCCTGCGGGCATTGCAAAGCATGCAAAAACAGCATTTTTATCAAAAGTATCTTATACAATGGTGTCACTAAAGAAATTGGACAATTTCTCGCCTGCAGCCCCACCTTCGTCATTTATGTAATTGAGTGCCCATGCAAACTCTGGTACATAGGAAGTACCACACTTTTGGCCAAGAAATGAGTTTTAGAACATTATCGAGCTATCACACATAATGATGAGAAGTATCCAGTGGCACGGCACTTCAGGGATAAACATTTCTCCAATCCAGCCCTTATGAGATTTTTTATTCTTGAACAGATCACTACCAATCCCAGGGGTGGAAATAGAGTGCTCAAATTGAGACAAAGGGAGTCCAAGTACATCGTGGACTTCCAGACTAAGGTGCCAGGCGGTTTGAATCAGGATGAGGAGTTGGCAATCCATCTCAGAGAATGTTAGTTGTCACTTGTTCTCTCTCCTCTTTTACAGTTTCCTAGTTGGAAAATGGTTTTATGATAATTTGTGATACATGTATGTTATAACGTGTGATGTATGATTCTTCCTCTCCTTATTTGGTAGATCTGTGCAGTTGTGATTTTGTGAAATGATTTCAACTTGTTCTTAGTTGCACATATCTTATATATTTTTTCTTTTCTTTTCTTTCCAGGAGGAAAGGAAGGGGCCCAGACACTGGCACGTACACATCACGGGCAACCTACCCATTTACCCTCATCTTCACTCAGCACCATGACTGGTCGGCTTCTGTGAGCACGTATGGTTTTGGACTTAGAGATCACTAATGATTACATTATGGGCACTGGCCATTTATTTTACGTTGGTTATCTAGTCGTACATGACCTGCACATGTCAATTGCATCCATTTGAGGCGCAAGCACGTGCACAGTGGGCTAATTTAGCTCCATAGATTGCAAGAACTCTGAACACTTGTTCACCAGAGCTAGTAAGACTATGTTATAGGGGCACTTGCCCATCTCTGGCTACAGCTACACGAGTACTGATCATGCACTCTGTGCAAACACCGATTCATTTATATAACGACTAATGCTATTTTAGCGTTTTGTCGCCCAATTGTGTTTATCGACATGCAATCAGTCAGCAGGTCGCTACATTTTCACTGACAAACGCAACATGGCCGGCATCATTTGAGTGTGACCATTCTTGATCAATGCGGACACCATGTACTTTCACTATTACATGCATAACTATATTGTTTATGACTATTATGATCCATTGTCATTTAATTTGATTCTGTAAACGTTATTACATTATGCTAATCATTTTGCATGTTACCTTACTATGTAAGCATACCATTCTAAGATGTCTGCCGTCTAAGTCACAGAATGACAATGGTTGTCCTTTGTTTATGCTTACAGCCAAAAGCTTTATCAGTCATGGTTTGTGGTGCACTGTTGGATTACGTGAACAAGGCTTCTCTGTAAGCTGAAACACATTGTAATTAAACACCCTTGAATCTCCGAAGTGTCAGTGATTCGTATTACTGAGAGCGCATGACTAGCAATTCTTGTGACTGGATATATATATATATATATCTATATGTATCCAGGTATTCCGCTTCAATTGCACAGTCCTACGCAAGAAAACAAACGGATACGAACCACAGTTTGGTGCTTGATTTTTACTTCGTGCAAGAGGTCGCCATGACGCGTTTCAGCCCTTACCACTTCCTTGAGAAGAAAAACAAGTCTCTCCAAGTGCTGTAGCCCAAAACGAGAGGGGGTCCGTAGAACGTCGGAAAGAGACTTCGCCAGCTTGAAGATATCCAGGTATTCCGCTTCAATTGCGCAGTCCTTTTTTTTGTCAGACGACATTGCACCGTGTGTTGCAAATAAGTGTTCCGAGTCTTGGGAAGCTGTAAATAAGCTCCAAGCTTCGTAACTGCACACCTCTCACCCCTTGTCCACTATTCGTCACGTACCTGAGTTAACAACAGCAACAACCGTTTCCTCCGAATCGGTCAGTTCCTGGTCCGCTGGAGGTAAAAGGAGGGGTTGTTGGACTTTAAGTGAAAAACAATTATATATATATATATATATATATATATATATATATATATATATATATATATATATATATATGTATATAGGCAAAACCACAGCACTCTCGGATCCTCCTCTTCAGCGAACAGAGAGAAACGGACACCCGGATAAATTTGGCAAATCCTCACCTTCAGCAATTCCTTTCCACAGGAACAAAACAAGAGTGGACCCAGGTTCAAAACTCTTTGAACCGTACCTTTACCTGCCATACCAGCACATCTTGTATTCAATTCCTATATCTTGAGGTCTATATCGAAGACAGCAAATCCAAACTAGAACTTACAGAAAGCCCACATCAGGTAACTCAATTTTACACTTCAGTAACTTCCATCCTACCAAAATTGAAGGAAAGTATCCCCTACGCAGAGTGCCTTCGGATGAAGCACAACTGCAGCACAGAGAGCAGCTTGACTAATGCCACCAATACACTTTTTAATAGGCTAAAATTTAGAGGATATAGTGCCAGCACCTTAGGTAAAGCTAACGCCAAAGCTAAAAATACCACAAGGAAAGAACTATTGTCCCCAAAACTAAAAGTAGCAATTTATCTGATACACCAAAAGAAGATAAAGGAAAAGAAAAAAAGAAGACCTATGATATAGGGACTCCAAGACTTATAACAGGTTTTAACACATACCGTGGTACTCTGCGCAAAATGCTATATAAACACTGGCAAATTGTGCGCAGTGACCCTACTCTCGGACACAATGTTCCAAGAACACCTCCAATTTCCTTCAGGCGAGCCAAATTGATGCGCCAAGAGCTAGTGCACAATGCCCCCAGTATCAGCAAAGACACAGATTGGCTGAAAACTAATAAGGGCAAATGTGCTAAATGCAAAGCCTGTCGGCATGGCACCAATACTAAAGAAATCAACACCCCATTGAGACACTCTTGCCATGTTTATGCTGCAATGCACGTGCAATAAAAGCTATATAGGGAGCACCATCCACCCTGTACATGTTCGTATTCTGCAACATCTGAGGGCCATCAGCAATGATGACCCTAATTACCCAGTAGCGAGACATATTAACCAACACCATGGAGGGAATGCAAGTGATATTCCTATTTTGTGATTGACACTGTTCCTAAAAATCCTAGAGGAGGGAATAGACAACTAGCACTCTGAAGACTTGAATCTAAATACAACATTCTCTTCAATGCAAAAATCCCAGATGGTATGAATGCTGATGAAGCTCTGTCCGTATACCTATAGTCCATTCTGCTTGTCCTGCTCCCCACCCAGCTCTCCGTTTTGACTTCCAGCTCACTTGTCATTTCTTTTTTATTTCCGAGTTACTTGTGAATATATGTAATACCTAAAGCTTTTCTTTTTCATTTTTCTCTCTTCGTTCTGTTTCTCTCTGACTTTACTAGTTCAGAACACTTAGTTTTTACCATGCCATTGAGATAACCTACACTACCCGCTTCTTAGATATCTTGATATTATTATCATATAGAAAAAGTTAGTTATTACTGCCCACTGGGGCTCCATTTGCTAAGGTGCAACTCTTAATACAACTCCAATTTATGGATATACTCATTGATGAATCATGTTGTTGCAAAATGTATGCATATTTATTAGTTTGCACTGTGTGGCGCAAGTTATTTTTCTATATTATATAATAATTGTATTTCTTGTCTCTAGCGGGTAAAAAACGGAACAACATTCTAAATCAAATTGGGTAAACTGACCCTGCATTCTGTTGAACGTACTGCTATTATTCTGAGAAGTATCACTAGGATGTAAATATCGTTACCAAGAAAAAAGAGAGATCTGGTATAATTAACAGTATGTTTCTCAGATCAGATATTTGGGCACAAATATATTTGTTTCATTATGTTTGTTACCCCCCTTTTTTTCTTTGATATTGTGTATCTGTGCCCATGTAACATATGCAAAGTATTCTGCTATTTATCATTTTTGGAAATGTAATGTTATTTGGTTTACACTTCTATGTCTATGATTGCAATGTTGTCATGACAACCACTTGAGTAACTCGGCACTTCATGGTTGTCTATTGTGATGCCCGTCGTTGTGACAAAGGTGGCTTGCCGTCGAAATGCGTCGTGGCCTTTTCTCTGTAAATAAACCCTTTCCTGCTTCAATACTCACGGAGTCTATGCCTGTCATTTTGCATGTGACAGGACTGGTCGCATATACATATATATATATTATCTACTGGCGGTCGCCAGTAGATAGTTATAGTTAGGACCGTGTTTCCATAGGAAACATGGGGGCATATGTATCAAGCGAATTTTTAGTCGCAAACGCTGCGATTCGCAAAATACAGCGTTTGCGATTAAAAATTCGCAAAACGGGATGTATTAGGCAAATTCCCAACGCAAATTTAAGGAATCGCTAATTTAGCGATTTCTTAAGTTTGCATAAGCATTTAAGAAATCGCAAATTGCGATTTCTTAAATGAAATGTAACACTCACCAAAGGATTGCGATTAATCCTTAAGAAATCGCAAATTACCACCAACTACTAGTTGGTGTTAATTTGCGATTTCTTTTAAAAATGCATGTTTTGTAATTTTACAAAGTGCCACGTGACGCACATACATGCCCTTAGGGCATGTATGTGCGCCATATGACCACACATGCTGATTTCAGGGGTGTATCAGGGTGTCATCTTGACACCCTTGCACCTTTGAAATTATTCTCAAATTGCGATTAGCAAATTGCGATTCGCAATTTGAGAATTACTTCCCATACATTCCTATGGGTCTCCTGGCCCATAGGAATGAATGGGCAGGTATTCCTTAATTGCGATTTCGCAATTTGCTAATCGCAATTAAGGAATTTTAAGAAATCGCAAAAAGTTTGCAATTTTTTAAATACATCCCGTTTTGCAATTCTCAAATAGCGATTCCTTAAAAATCGCTATTTGAGAATCGCAAATGGTGATGTTGATACATATGCCCCATGGTCCTTAGGAAATCCGCAACATTCTATTTGGAATAACTTTGGCGCCGGTTGACGAATCCACGCGAAATTTTCAAAATAGGTGGGGCGCTCCGCTCCGCTCCTACCCTGAAAGTCTCGGGGGGATTCGTCAAGCGGGGGCTGAGAAAAAAGGGGGGTCCCAAAACACATTTTCCCCATGCAATTTTCCATGGGGACCTTTAGTCCAAGGTACAGCCCGAACGGCTGAACAGAATTACTTGAAATTTGGCAGAGAGGTAGTCCTCAGGTCAGGGAAGTGCCTTTTGCAGGTCTGGTGTCAATCTGTTCAGTAGTTCCTGAGAAAATCAAAAGTAAAATCATATACATATGTGGGCGGAGCCTAACCACACATCTCATCCTGAGATCTGATTGGCTGTCAGCACTTCATCCAAGAAGTGTTGGCAGCCATCGTGGGACCAATATACATGATAGCACCTCATTAAAAAGCATTGCAGTTAATAGAAGGTTTTAAGACTTTAGTTACATTATAAATCATTTGTTGATGGTACCATACTCATTTTAGGAATTGTGGTATGTTCTAAGGTGATTTCACCATGTGAAAAAGCCTTCTGCTGGGATATCATGATTGAGAGAAAAATATTTTCTCATGCTTTTCCCACAGAGGTTTGGAAGGTGATCTATAAGCTAAACTGAGAGCTTATTTTCTGTAAATTCACATTATCTTTCTCAGTCATGTGAGAATGAAGTCTGACATTCTCAGTAAAACATGTACATCCAACAAGGGCAGAGACTGTCAGTTGTTTCCTTTGTGTTCTACTGCAGCTTCCCAGAGTGTTCCAAAGAACAACTAGAGCACTAACAGTCCTACTTATGATAAACATATGGCACACCTGAAGCCATCTTGCTTGGATTAAAGTGGTAACTCTTAAAACATTTAATTTAAAAAGGAACAAAATGAGGGGGTTCATTTTGCCATAGAAATTATGATTAATGCTGAAGAAAGAAAATGAGGGCACATTTTGAGTGACTTCTCAAATCCTCTTCTATTTCATTAAAAAATTCTGACATGCAGACTGAAACATGCACTTTTAATACCAGGAGCAGACTTCCCTGGTGAGCAGTAGCTTTACTACAGTGATCTAATGAGCAACTAGAGTGCTAACATTCAGAATTTATGGCAAATGTGTGACATATCTGAATACCTTCATGATGGAATCAAAGTAAAAAACTGAAAGCATTTCCTACTGAGGAGACTGCAGTACATGAGGAAATTAGGAAACTTCATAACAAATAAATCTCCCAAGATGGCCACCGGAGACAAAGAGCCCAAATGTAGCCCAAAATCACCCAGATGTAGCCCAAATATAACCCAATGACAGAAGTGTGCAAAACACTTATTATGTTGTGTTTTTGCAGTGTTATATAGTGCAGACTTGGCAGGTATTGGAGTGCTTTACATGAGCATTAGTTACATCACACAAGAACAAATTCATTTTGGTTGTAGACATGGGGAGACTAAGTGATTTGACCAGAATCACAGAATGTCGAGCTGAAGCAGAAACTCCAACCTGGTTCCCCAGTTGCAAAGTCTGCAGTTCTGGAAGTAACACCACATCCTCTCCCCTAAGTGCAACATTTAATCAAGTGGTCAACTGGATAAAAAAACATAAAGATAACAAATATTTTAAAAGTGCTTTGTCGCTATTTGAAAACTCAGAAAATATGTCCTTATTTAAGTCTTTTAGAGCACTAACCATAATTTTGATGCCAATAAGACCCTCTCATATATGTCATTTCTAAAGGAAATGCTCTAGATATTATAGTTTTGATTACATCAAGATGACGTCAGGCGTTCCACACTTTTGTAATAAATATAGAATGTTAGCAATCTATTTGTTCATTAGGATACTGTTGAGAGGCAGAGGCCAGGGGCACGGACTCTGAAAATTGAAGGCAGGTAGGAGGATGCAAAGGCAACAATGTAACCACACTGAGCAGGCAGGAAGGGCCGTGGCAGCACAACAGACTATGGAGGGCAGTGGAAAGGGGGGCAGGGGCAACAAACCAACAATACAGGACTTGCAAGATTGGCTGTGGCAATGTAATAGACCAGTGTGGGCAGAAGGAAGAGGCAATGGTAGTACAACCATACATGCCAACAGACCCGATTCAGACAGGAAACGTCCAATGTTTTTAAGCTCAAATGGGCTTTATTTGATCTGTCTCCTGTCTACAATCTCCTCTTTTTCAATGTAACTCAAAGGGGAAAATCAATACCCCAGTTTTTTTTCAAAATCTCCCTCTTACCAAGTTCAAAATGTTCGCAAGTATGGTACATTGGATCATGGAAGGAAATGGGGTAGGCACATGGACTTGGATAACTGAGGACAGGAGGGACATGGAGAGGTGCACCAAACTGACCCTGCAGGGCAGGCATCAGGGTTTGCAGCAGCACAATACACCACACAGGGCATGCGGGACGGGAGTGCAGCACAACAATCCATAGAAAGCAAGAGGGAGGGGACAGGACCATGCACATGGACAACAGAGAACAGAGGGGCAAGAACCAATGGTAGCTAGCTGATCATAATGGACAGACAGGAGAGAAAGCTGCAGCATAACAGACCATAAAGGGCAGGAGGGACGGATCAGGGGCATTACAATGGAACAGACAAGCCAGGAGGGAGGAAGTAGGGGTCTGCACATGTAAACAGAAGGCTGGGGGCAAGGGGGCAGGGCAGGAGCAGCAAGATAGCCATGGAGGTCAGGCAGGATGGGCACTAGAAACAAGACACACCATGAAGAGCAACACTGAGACTGTCTTGGCATACACACAGACCATGGAGGGAAGGTGGGAGGGGGTCAGGGGCAGCTAACTGACCACACAGGGAAGGTGGGAGGGGCCATGGCAGCACAGAAGACCATGCATGGCAAGTGGGAGGGTTAGTGGCAGCACAATGGCTATGATGGGCAAGAAGGAGGGTGCAGGGGCATGCACAAAGGACGATGGAGGATAGAAGGGAGGGTCAGGACCTGTGCACAGACAGGAAAGTTCAGGGGAACGGGCCTCACAACAGACCGCATGGGGCAGGTAGGAGGAGCAGTTGCAGCACAACAGACCAGGGAGGGCAGAAGGGTGTGGCAGTACAATGGACCATGTAGGACAGGAGGAAGAGGATAGGGGCATGGCATGTGGACAGGCAGGGTGGAGGTGGCAGGGACAGGTTACAGTCATCTGACAATGCTAGGCAGGTGGGAGGGGAGTGGCAGCTCAACAGAACACTCAGAGTAGATAGGAGTGGCAGGTCCATGGAACATGGTGGGCAAAAAGGATGGAGCAGGGGCATGCACAAAGACATCGGAGGGCAGGGGGAAGGAGAATAGGGGCAGCAAGCTAAGCACAGAGTTTAAGCAGGAGGTCAATGATGGGGCATAGAATTGGGCAATGGAGGGCAGGAGGAGTGGACTGGTACATCATACTAAATTGAGGGCAGTGGCAGCACATCAGACCATGCATGGCAGGAGGGAGGAGGCTAGTCCATGGATTCACACAACAGAGGATAGGGAGGAGGGGGATGGGGCAGCAAGCTAACTGTTCAGAGAAGGCGGGTATTAGGAACTTTATTGTTTTTAAAACGTGTGTCTGTGCGAACTACTTAAAATATGAACAAGTATGCAGCATAATCTCACTTTTATTCAGGAAGAAGAGGACGTTTGTGACTGTGACTCCGGGCTCACTTGGCAGAAACACCCCCTGACCCTCCACCCCCTATCGCAAAATGTAATGCCTGTGAAAAGGGTAGGTGAACATAGTGTTATATAGAACATAGTCCTGAGAGCACGATTGAAAATGAAAACTAGATATAGTGTATGGTATAAACTATGCACCAAAAAGTGTGATATAAGATGAACCGGGCGTGAAATATAATATGCAATACATTGTGTGCAATTACAGATTCATTGGAGAGCGTGAGATAGCACAGGCACTAGCGCGTGCTATGCGATATGCGCCTTGGAGTGTAATATGCACAGGGCAGTGTTGTGTAACCTAACTAGTCTCTAAAGTTGTAATATAAAATATGTGCTGCGGAGTGTAACGTTACATATGCACTGTGACAAAGATATGGATCCCAGATTGTAATATGTATGGCATAGCACTGTGCGTTATAACATAGGCATCGAGGAAGGCACGTGCGAAGACAAGTGTGGCATGACATATTCACGGGGTGGTGTTACAGTGCACATGGGCTAGAGAGTGTCATAGCATATGCACTAGCTAGTGGAATACAACACAGAGGTGTGTGGCACTCAGCAGGCAATGGTGGGTGTAACACAGCATTGGGCTCTGCCAGGAGCGCGCTGTGACTCTCAAGTGATGTTCGTCCCCTTTCCAGAGAGTAAAATAAAAAGTATTACACATCCGGCAGTGGATGTGTGTTTTATTAACCGTGAGGGGGGTTTCTTGCATAGTTTTGGTCGAATTTTTGTCGAATCCCCTTTGAATGGCTTGGTGTGCATGTGTATTAAATGTGCCCGTCAATAGCTACCCATGTTTGTATAAATAAACGACAAGGGTGTCTACCGGGATTAGGCACGGTAGGGCATCAGACATGTCAGAGCTTCACTAGTGGTGTAAATACATTCCACGTGGATTCATTGTATGCATAGTCGCCTTTTAATGAATATCACGCAAATCGTCATGGTGATAGGTACGTACGGTTTGTCCAGCATGTCCTAGGTGTGTCTATAAATATATATTTTTTAAAAATAATAAAAAACAGTGGCCGGCCCTGGGGATTGGGGTCAAAAAAATATAATTAGGAGACAGGCCCTGGGGGATGGGGTCATCAGGGCCAATAAATTAGAATAAGAAGGGGAACCACACAGCCCCCCTTCTTAAAAAATTAAAATAAATAAAAGACTGGCATCGTGCCGGAGGCCACGCCCCCTCCTTGCAGCACTCTGCAAACGCGCCCCCTGGCGAATTGTAAGTTGGGGAATTACTTCCTCTTCAATACTGAGGGTCCCTGAGGGCCAACTAGCCCAACAGGCATCTCCAGTATGCGCCAGGGAGCTGCGCTGCAGACAGGTGTTCTGAGGCCAAGCCCCTTTTTACACCTCTCTGCAACGCAGCTCTGTGGCGCTTACTGGAGGAACCTAGTGGTCTAGTTTGACCCTAGGGACACTTAGGATTCAAGGGGACTTAATCTCTCAACTTAGAACAGCCACAGGGCGCGTTTACACAGTGGTGAAGGGAGGGGACGGGGCCTGAGGTGACGTGTGCAAACACACACTATGGCACGTTTTAAATTGGGGATATAATTTCCCTTCAATACTGAGGGCCCCTGGGGGCTAACTAGCCCACCAAGTGCTTCCAGTAAGCGCCACTGAGCTGCATTGCAGAGAGGTGGTCCAGGCCGTGCCACTTTTTACACCTCTCTGCAACGCAGCTCTGTGGCACTTACTGGAGGTACCTAGTGGGCTAGTTGGACCCTAGGGACCCTCAGGATTCAAATGAACTTAATCTCCCAACTAAAAACGGACACAGGGCGTTGTTTACACAGTGGTGAAGGGAGGGGACGGGGCCTGAGTTAACGTGTGCAAAAACGCCCTGTGGCCTGTTTTAAGAGGTAGTTTTAATCCCCCTGCCCTATTATATACTAGGGGCTTACAGAGGAGGTCATGCTAATCACAGGGGGACCCCAACGCATAATGTTCCCTAGTGAATGTAGGTGTTTTCACTGTATTCTAAGTGTCTTTTAACATAGCACTGGCTCTAGGACTGGTTAGTCAGACTCAGTTACCACCAGTATCCGTCTGAAAAAGTTGAGGGTACAGGATGATTTTGCAACAAGGCTTCTTTCTGCTCTTCTTTTTGTTCTTTCTGCACGTTATCCTTCTTCCTGCACTTTTCTTCGTCTTTGAGGACTTCTGTTGCTTCTTTCTGCACTTCTTTTTTTTCTTTCTGTGCATTTTTTCTTCTTTCTTCACATGTCCTATCTCTGTAGGCATAGTTAGAAATTAGCATTTAAAAAACCTTAGCTGGACTTTTCACTTGCACAAACCCATTGAAATTCCCCCGTTATAGTTAGTTCAGCTAACTATAACTCGCGCGCCCGCAATGCACTGCTGATGACGTCACATATTACATCACTCATGACATGGTCAGTGACATCACTCATGACATTTCAATGGTTTTGTACAAGTGAAAAGTCCAGCTAACTATAACACCCCTGAAACCTATGGTTTTTTCAGTGAATTTCTGAGGTTTTTTAAATGCTAATTCCTAACTATAACGTGCCTGAAACCTATGTTTTTTTCTGTGAATATATATATATATATATATATATATATATAAATATATATATATATATATATTCACTGAAAAAACCATAGGTTTTAGGGGCGTTATAGGTAGCTGGACATTTCCCTCGTACAAAACCCTAGAAATTCCCCTGTTATAGTTAGTTCAGCTAACTATAACTCGCGCCCCCACAATGCACTGCTGATGACGTCACATGTTATATCACTCATGACATGGTCAGTGACATCACTGATGACATCACTGATGACATCTCAAATGACATCACTAATGACATCACTGATGACATCATCCAGTGAGTATGTGTTTCTGTACAGTTTTAATATGTTTAATATATATAGGGAAAGGTCTGTTGAAGAATGAGTGGGTGTACAAGTGTGTGAATGGATGATTTTCTAGGTGCGTAACTGACTCTATAAGTGAGTCATTAAATGTATCTTACTGCAGACTAGTGACTAAACTGTGTGAATGTCTGTATGTGTCTGTGTGTAGGTGTATACGTGGCTGCATGGTTTTGTGAATAGCTATATGAGTGTCTATATGGGTTATTGATTGGTTGTCTGAGTATCTCTATGGGTGCCTGAGTGTTTGTGTGGGTAGGGTGTGTGTGACTCTACGCACAGATGTGTGAGTGGGTGATTCTATTGGTGCATGGTTTTAAGAGTGCATCTGTGATGGACTGTATGGTTGGGTGAGTGTATGTATGGGTGTGTTAGGGATTGAATGTATATCTCAGTGGTACATATGTGACTAACTACATATGTGAAAGGCAGTATATGTGTGTAAGAGTATAAAAGTGGGTATATGTGAGAGTGTGTGATTGTGAGAGTGGCTGTATGGATGAGTGTGTGCTTGTATCAATGATTGTATAAGAGCGTAAGAATGTGGTACTATTTTTATGAGTAAGTGAACTTGAGTGTGTTTAACTGTATAGGTTAGTAAATTGGACTATGTTTAATTACTTGCACGACTGACTAGGTGTGTCAGTACCTCAATGGATGATTGGTGGTGTGTGCGTGTCTATATAGGTGTATTAATGCATATGATAGTCTTGTACGGAGTGACTGTAAGTATGGGTGACTGTACAGGTGAGTGAGTGGAGGTATATGTAGAACTAAGAGTTAATGAGTGGGTATGTAGTTATTGGTATTGGAGTATCTATGGGTTTCAAAATGGCCGTCTGAAATTTTGAGTCGGTGTATCAAAGGTTATATTTGGGTGTGAGAAGATTCACTAATTTATCAAATGGATGATGTCATCAGTGATGTCATCATTGATGTCATTTGAGATGTCATCAGTGATGTCATCAGTGATGTCACTGACCATGTCATGAGTGATGTAATATGTGACGTCATCAGCAGTGCATTGCGGGGGCGCGAGTTATAGTTAGCTGAACTAACTATAACGGGGGAATTTCTAAGGTTTTGTACGAGGGAAATGTCCACCTTACTATAACGCCCCTAAAACCTATGGTTTTTTCAGTGAATTTCTAAGGTTTTTTAAATGCCAAAACCTAACTATAATGCCCCTGAAGCCTATGGTTTTTTCAGTGAATTTCAAAGGTTTTTTAAATGCCAATTCCTAACTATAACGTGCATGAAACCTATAGTTTTTTCAGTGAATTTCAAAGGTTTTGTAAATGCTAATTCCTATCTTATAACTTATCTCTAAAGATATCATGTTTAATGTTTTTCATTGGATTTCTATATTTTTCAATTTCAGTGTGTCAATTTCATTAATTATGTTTTTTTGAAATACTATTTTATCACAATTTTTGTAACTTATTTTTTCAATTAATACTTTTAAAAATTAAAAAATATTATTTGTTTTTATTGGGTTTTTTAAAAATATTTTTTTATATTTTTAAAACTATTTTTAAACTATATTTTCAAAACTTTATGTTTTATTTATTTTTTCCATTTTTTGGGGATTCGCGCACCCTATGCGCACCATTCTCGATCCCTACGCGTAAGCATCCGCGCACGGTATGCATTGGGTATGTGTTTCCAATGCTACCTGTACGCGACTCCAAGCCTATACGCGACACGTACGATGTACGTAACGCGACGCATGCGCGCTTCCGTGATGCGTCATATGCGTGTATGACGCTATGGGTGCGCGGATCCAGCGAAATATTTAACATTTAAAAAAAACATATATATATATATATGTATTTCATGTGAATATCAATTAAAGACAAACTCTAAACTAGTCTTAAAAGTAATATATTTTTACATCTAATCCTATATTTCTTTTTAATTGAATTTCACGGATGCGCGCTGGATGCGTGATGCGTAAGCGCAGGGTGCGCGTATCCCATGTGACCTGCAAAAAAAGAGATTTGATTGGTTCATTACACTTCCTATTCTAACTATTGAAAGACCCCACCCATTTCAATCATTCTTCTTTGAGCTTCTTTGGAGGAACATCTCACACCTTAGAACTAGAAGAAACTTTTTGGGGAAGATTTCCACAGCTGCAATTTTTCTGAAAACAATGTCTTCTGCACAGCAGCCACCATCAGAATCAGACCATTCGTCCGATGAGGAATTTGTTGTGGAACCTCCACGCACAGAAAGATACACCTCTGTGGTGTGGACATTTTTTACCTTCCCAGAAGGACAAAATAAAACTAATTCAACTAAAGTGACATGTAAAATATGTCAAACAGTGCTTTCCAGAGGAGATCCATCAAAAAAATGCTCTTGTGGGACTGCGAGTATGTTAAAACACCTGAAGACTCTGCATCCTGTGAACCTGGCCAAGCAGGAATGCAGAAGACTCCGACAGCAGCCTCAGCCAGCAGTGGCAAGCACTTCTGCAGCATCACCATCGAGCACTCACCCGGACATACGTCCAGAATTTGGAAAACTAAAAATTAGTTGCATTAAATGCAACAAACTACTAGGTTACGGCGAGCAGTCAATTGAACTAATCTGCAGAGCGCAGCAAAACCACAAGCGCTAAACTTGTGTTTATTTTATTTTTTTGCAGAAGTTGACTGTTGTGTTCCTCCTGTTGTCTTTTTTTCCTTTAAAAAAAAAAAAACACAAAATTGTTCCAAAAAGTACAAAAAAATTAAAAACCAAAAAAGAAGAAGAAAAAAAAGTTCTTCTAAGAACTAACTTTCCTGGTTTAAAAAAGAGCTATATTTGTTTGTCTGTGAAAGTTTAGATGAATGTATGTGTAGTACGTAATTGGCTGAATGAATGCATTAGTAGCGTATGGTGAATGTATGAGTGCAGAACTATGAGGAAGTGCTGCAGCATCACACAGTAACCTCATTACCTACAGTGAGCTGTAGTAGTTCCGAAGCACAGGGATGCAACATATGTACATAAATATGTTGCAAATCCATGCTTCTCTCTGCACGGCTGTTAAACTGCAGCCATGTGGTGACACAGCCACCCTTGCACCATAGTGCAAGGATATCTGTGTCATGTGCTGTTTGTTTTTGTGCAGGAAGACACACCTTCCTGCACAAAAACAATCAGTAAAGGCATTTTTCTCCTTCAATGTATGCTGAGCATTTTAGCATGCATTGAAGATGTAAAAATGTGGAGAAATGAAAACAATTCTCCTTGTTGTGCTTTCCTACACCAATTTTAGAATGGTGCAGCATTCACACACAAATTGAGTTTTATGATTTCTGACAAATCTAGACATGTGTCTTGTTCTATGAGTATTCAGTGCAATCATGCACAACAACACTTATAGAACACCCTTTCAACGCAAACTGGTGTGCATGATGAGGTTGTATTTACATGGAGTATAAAAAGTGCACAGAGTGCCTTTTCCTCTCTTTGTAAATATGAAAGAGTGTCTTGCGCAATAACTATGTTACAAAAAGTGACATATTTCCACTTTAAAAATTCCTTGCGAATGATAGAAGGTAAGCACAGAGTTTTGTCTGCAAAGATGTTAAAAGAAAATGATTGAAATGATTGTGGTCCTTCAATAGCTACAATGGGAAATATTATGAACCCCTCAAATCTCTTTTTTTGCAGGTCACATGATATCTGATTATGGTCAGATTTCAAAACTACATAGGTATAAACAGAGTATTTTTAGAAACGTGTTTCAACTTTGTAGCTTCTTCCAGACCTCCTCATTCTGCATATTGAGACTTAGTTAAACTTACCTTCACAGTAATAGCAATAAAAAATGGTATATATTTTTTTCAGATTTTCATTGCAATCTAAATTCATATAAATTGCTTATTTCTAAATTTGGATCTGTGAAACAAAAGAAAAAAAAAATTATAACATGTAATAATACATTTTTTACAACACAGCATAATTTCCACAAAGTAATTTGTTTGCCTTTTTTGCTGTTCTCAATCGTATTTATCACTTAACAGCGGGCAAAATAAAAAACAATCAAAAAGATTGTTAAAAAAAACAACAACGTGCTATTCTCAACAAAATACCACAAGATACAAATCACAGATATATAAAATGCTTACAGCTAACAAAATTTTATAAGTTTAACTTAAAAAAACTGTAAATGTTGTCGCTTTAAAATATTCACCAAATCTAAGGATGAATTTTTGGAGGACACACCACGCCCACAACGTTTTCCTTCAGTGGTGTGGAAATTTTTTACTTTTCCCGAGGGGCAAACGAAGACCAATGCCACCTTGGTCACGTGCAAGATATGCAAAAGAATTCTGTTGCAAGCGGATCCTAACAAGAAATACTCGTACGGCACGGCAAGTATGATGAAACACCGAAGGACCCTTCATCCAAACAATCTTGCACGAGAAGAGTGCAAACAGATGAGAAACACAAACTATACTATTCCATTACTTTACAAACACATTTTATATAAAAACTGACTAAGAAACTATAACCCTGAACCACAAGTGTGACGATGGTTAAAACACTACATGCATAGTGCATACTACTTTGAAGCAGTTCATGCCCTAAAGCCTACCTCACTAAAAGACTACATGCTAACTGACTGAATGATTACAGTACTATAAGGAGACACACTGGGTGAGTGACAGGGTGTTTGCTATAAGTGTATGAATACTGACTGGGGAATTGAAGGTGTGAAAGACAACTGTGTAGGTGGTTAGAGGCCTGCATGCATAGTGAATAGGCATTTGAAGCAGTCTATGTGCTAAGGCCTGGCTCACTGCATGAGTACTTTGGAACTGACGGAATTATTAGAGTACAGCAAGGAGAGTGCCTGGGTGAATTTATAAGTGGTTGGCTTTTGACACAGTTAATGGATTAGTACTTGTACTGAATGGGTCACTAGAGGAGTGCAAAGGGAGTGACAGGATGTTTGTTGGACTGTATGGATACTGACTAGGGAATTGAAGATGTGAAAGACAAGTGTATAGTATGTTAGAAGACTGCATGCATACTGCACAGACATTTGAAGCAGTCTATGTGGTAATGTATGGTTCACAACATAAGTACTTGGAAACTGACTAAATCATCAGACTACTGCTAGGACAGTTCTTGGATAAAACTTTTAAATTTTCAGTCTTGGCACAGTGAAGAGAATAGTACATGATACTGCACTTTAGTGTCAAACCCTGACTAATTTTATCAATGCATAAGCAAAGACTAGCTTCTAATGCTACTAAAACTTGACAACATGACCGATTTTAAAACAGTTATCTGTCAGCAAATACACGATGTTACCAAACACTTCTATCACAATCTTTGCCCAAATGTACACAGACTCACAGTGTGATTTTAGACAAGCAACACTATCCCTAGTAGTTTACCAAAACTCATTCACTAGTCTAGAAGAGGTAAGGGTACTGTACACAATCTACATATTTAAGTACAGCACATTAGTTTCAAAGCATGACTCATTTAATCAACACATAAGCAAAGACTGGCTTCTAATGCTACTAAAACTTGACAACATGACAGGTTTTAAAAGAGTTATCTGCCAGAAAATACACGATGTTACCAAATGCTTCTCTCACAGTGGTTCCCAAATGCACACAGACTCACAGTGTGATTCTAGACAACAACCACTATACCTAGGAGTTTACCAAAAATCATTCACTACTGTGGAAGTGATAAGGGAACTGCACACAATCTACATATTTCAGGACTGCACTATTGTGTCAAAGCCTGACTCATTTAATCAAAGCATAAGCAAAAACTGGCTTCTAATGCTACTAAAACTTGACCACAAGACAGGTTTTAAAACAATTATCTGTCAGCAAATACACGATGTTACCAAATGCTTCTCTCACAGTGGTTCCCAAATGCACACAGACTCACAGTGTGATTCTAGACAAGCAACACTATCCCTAGCAGCTTACCAAAACTCATTCACTACTGTGCAAGGGGTAAGGAGACTACACACAATCTACATATTAAAGTACAACACATTAGTGTCAAAGCATGAATCATTTTTTCAATGCATAAGCAAAGACTGGCTTCTAATGCTACTAAAACTTGACAATATGACAGGTTTTAAAAGAGTTATCTGTCACCAAATACACAATGTTACCAAATGCTTCTCTCACAGTGGTTCCCAAATGCACACAGACTCACAGTGTGATTCTAGACAAGAACCACTATCCCTAGGAGTTTACCAAAAAACATTCACTACTGTGGAAGTGGTAAGGGAACTGCACACAATCTACATATTTCAGGACTGCACTTTTGTATCAAAGCCTAACTCATTTAATCAACGCATAAGCAAAGACTTGCTTCTAATGCTACTAAAACTTGACAACATGACAGGTTTTAAAAGAGTTATCTGTCACCAAATACACAATGTTACCAAATGCTTCTCTCACAGTCGTACCCAAATGCACACAGTCTCACAGTGTGATTCTAGACAACAACCACTATCCCTAGGAGTTTACCAAAAATCATTCACTACTGTGGAAGTGGTAAGGGAACTGCACACAATCTACATATTTCAGGACTGCACTTTTGTGTCAAAGCCTAACTCATTTAATCAACGCATAAGCAAAGACTGGCTTCTAATGCTACTAAAACTTGACAACATGACAGGTTTTAAAACAGTTATCTGTCAGATAATACACAATGTTACCAAATGCTTCTCTCACAGTGGTTCCCAAATGCACACAAACTCACAGTGTGAATCTAGACAAGCACCACTATTCCTAGGAGTTTACCAAAACTCATTCCCTACAGTGGAAGTGGTAAGGGAACTGCACACAATCTACATAATTCAGGACTGCACTTTTGTGTCAAAGCCTAACTCATTTAATCAATGCATAAGCAAAAACTGCCTTCTAATGCTACTAAAACTTGACAACATGACAGGTTTAAAAACAATTGTCTGTCAGCAAATACATGAAGTTACCAAATGCTTCTCTCACAGTGGTTCCCAAATGCACACATACTCACTGTGTGATTCTAGACAAACAACACTATCCCTTCCACTATACCAAAACCCATTTCTTCATCTAGAAGGAGTACTACATTTTAATATAGAAACATAACTCATTTCACAAATCCATAAACAATGACTGGTTTCTAATTCTACCAAAATATAAAAACAGCAGAGTTATCTGTCTGTAAACACATGAAAAACACAAATGCTTATCACAGAATGGTTTCTACATGCACACACTCTGTCAATAAGATTGTAGAGAAAAAAAGTACTCCCTACACTTTTGCAGGAGAAATACATTAGTCTGATTAAAATCAAAATGGTCTACATACATCCCCTCACAATTAAATAACTCACCTTTCAAGTTGTTTTGTAGGTTAAGAAGTATATCAGTTACACACCAGATTTTCTTTTACAGAATCTCTGCACTGTGCACCTCTCAGCAAAAACAAAGAATGGAAAAGTTTCCCTTTCATTTTCCACACATATACATGTAATCATCAAATCACAATCCTTCACACATAAATTCAAAAGCAAACACACATTTCTATTGGTTAAACATTTCAACCCTTTCCAAATGAAATAAATTTCAACCCTTCCCCCAATCTGCCTTCTGCCTGTTACCATAGAAACAGGTCATGGAACACTGCACTGAGTACACAGGTCACAAGTTCAGCACACAATGTTGCTAAACAAGACAGCAAGTGTGCTTGACTTTTCAACATATCAGCTTATCATATATAATGTTCCTTACAATCAGTTTTTGTTAACCAATAAGAATCATGGGGCAGATTTATGACGACTGGCGCATCCCTGCATATCAGCAGGGATGCGCCAGTTATTATGCGCCACAGCTGCGCCACCATGGATGCGCCGCATTTATAATGCGGCGCACCATGGGGCAAAAACGGCACAGATGCGTGACGCATCTGTGCCGAAAAGTGGCGCATTGCTGGAGTTGCGTCGCAAGCGCGACGCAGCTCCAGCAATGATCTGGGGGGCCCTATCTGTACAATGCTGCATCAATCCTTACGCCTGCTTCAAGCAGGCGCAGGGTTTTGACGCAGCATGGGCCTAAAAGTGACTGAGTGAAATCTTGTAGATTTCACTCAGCCACTTTTAGGAGGCGTTCCTGCGCCGGAACGCCCCCACTTGCCCTGGAACGCCTACATGTGGCGCAGGGCTTTACAACGTGACGCATCTGGGAGATGCGTCACGTTTGTAAATACCCCGCACCATGGCGCAGGATTTGCGCCGCTGCTGCGTCACAAAAGTGACGCAACGGCGGCGTAAATGAGGCGCAAGTGCAACATAAATCCGCCCCATGCCTTTAAAGAACAGAAATATACACCCTACCTTTCAGTGTAGAAAGTTGTAAAAACAACCAATGATTTCTTGTCTTTTTTCGATTTTTTTTCCTTGGATACGCGCACCCAACGCGAGAGGATCCGTGCACCAAATGCGATAGAATGCGTGCACCGTGCGTGCATTCCGCCAGTTTTTTTTTTAAAAAGGGGGCCCCAGGGGGTCCTTCTGGGACCCCCTAAGCACCTTTACAGGGTCAGAGTATTTCCACTCTGCCCCCTTTATATGTTTTACACACTTATTCCCCTTGCTTCTTCAGCCTCGCTTCTACCGAGGCAGAAAATGGCCGCCAACAGTTCCTGGTTTCGAATGTAGACAGACACTCGACAGCCAATTAGCATTCAGCGCGCGATCGGGAGGGTGCGCGCTCGGTTCGGGGAGGGTGCACATACGGTGCGGGTAGGGTCCGTGGATCCTCCCCGGCCATAGATATATATGTACTTTTAACTCTAATTTTCTCAGGAACTACTGACCGGATTCACACCATTTATGTATAAGGCATGAGTCTGAACTGAGGACTACCTCTTTGCCAAATTTGGTGTAATTCTGTTCAGCGGTTCGGGCTGTAGCTGCGACAACAGATCCTATGGGAAATTGCATGGGGAAAACGTGTTTTAGGGCCCCTCTTTTTTCTCAGCCCCCGCTTGACGAATCACCACGAAACTTTCAGGGTAGGAGCGGAGCGGAGCTGGCCAAAAGTTTGGAAAAATTTGCAAAGATTCGTCAACCGGCGCCAGACTTATTGGGAATAGAATGTTGCGGATTTCCTATGGAAAATAGGTCCTAACTATAACTATCTACTGGCGACCGCCAGTAGATAACATATATATATATTTATATATATATATATATATATATATATATATATATATATATATATATATATATATATATATATATATATATGATAGCTCACTGGGGATATCCAACAGGCAAGCCGCACTCGGACACAGGACAGCTTTCCCCAAAACAGCTTTATTTACGGTACGAACAGCCACTCTTTCCAGCAGTTTCAAAGCATCATACCGCTGCCCTGGCGCGTTTCGAGTTCTCCTCTTTTTCAAAGGGTGGAGCAGTCAGAAATTGCATGTGTGGGCATCACCTTCCTTATATGCGACATCGTACGCCATGAATTGGACTTCTCTGTATGAGGTAAGTACGTTGCTTTCTGGGAGGTGAAGTCCTTTATTTTCCATTCAATTGCATGCACTTTCGATAAAATGCGAATTCAAAGCTCTCAATGAGCCCCGGGAAGCCTGGCTGCTCTTATCCTTGTCATGTGCCTCACATTCAGAGCCCTGTGAATCACGAGCTCCGTGACCCCCATAGTTCAGAGTGGTGCAGGCTTAGCGGCAGGACGGCCGCTTGTTACATCATAGCTCACTGGGGATATCCAACAGGCAAGCCGCACTCGGACACAGGACAGCTTTCCCCAAAACAGCTTTATTTACGGTACGAACAGCCACTCTTTCCAGCAGTTTCAACGCATCATACCGCTGCCCTGGCGCGTTTCGAGTTCTCCTCTTTTTCAAAGGGTGGAGCAGTCAGAAATTGCATGTGTGGGCGTCACCTTCCTTATATGCGACATCGTACGCCATGAATTGGACTTCTCTGTATGAGGTAAGTACGTTGCTTTCTGGGAGGTGAAGTCCTTTATTTTCCATTCAATTGCATGCACTTTCGATAAAATGCGAATTCAAAGCTCTCAATGAGCCCCGGGAAACCTGGCTGCTCTTATCCTTGTCATGTGCCTCACATTCAGAGCCCTGTGAATCACGAGGTCCGTGACCCCCATAGTTCAGAGTGATGCAGGCTTAGCGGCAGGACGGCCGTTTGTTACATCATAGCTCACTGGGGATATACAACAAGCAAGCCGCACTCGGACACAGGACAGCTTTCCCCAAAACAGTTTTATTTACGGTACGAACAGCCACTCTTTCCAGCAGTCTCAAAGCATCAGACTGCTGCCCTGACGCGTTTCGAGTTCTCCTCTTTTTCAAAGGGTGGAGCAGTCAGAAAGTGCATGTGTGGGCGTCACCTTCCTTATATGCGACATCGTACGCCATGAATTGGACTTCTCTGTATGAGGTAAGTACGTTGCTTTCTGGGAGGTGAAGTCCTTTATTTTCCATTCAATTGGATGTACTTTCAATAAAATGCGAATTCAAAGCTCTCAATGAGCCCCGGGAAGCCTGGCTGCTCTTATCCTTGTCATGTGCCTCACATTCAGAGCCCTGTGAATCACGAGCTCCGTGACCCCCATAGTTCAGAGTGGTGCAGGCTTAGCGGCAGGACGGCCGCTTGTTACATCATAGCTCACTGGGGATATCCAACAGGCAAGCTGCACTCGGACACAGGACAGCTTTCCCCAAAACAGCTTTATTTACGGTACGAACAGCCACTCTTTCCAGCTGTTTCAAAGCATCAGACCGCTGCCCTGTCGCGTTTCGAGTTCTCCTCTTTTTCAAAGGGTGGAGCAGTCAGAAAGTGCATGTGTGGGCGTCACCTTCCTTATATGCGACATCGTATGCCATGAATTGGACTTCTCTGTTTGAGGTAAGTACGTTGCTTTCTGGGAGGTGAAGTCCTTTATTTTCCATTCAATTGGATGCACTTTCGATAAAATGAGAATTCAAAGCTCTCAATGAGCCCCGGGAAGCCTGGCTGCTCTTATCCTTGTCATGTGCCTCACATTCAGAGCCCTGTGAATCACGAGCTCCGTGACCCCCATAGTTCAGAGTGGTGCAGGCTTAGCGGCAGGACGGCCGCTTGTTACATCATAGCTCACTGGGGATATCCAACAGGCAAGCCGCACTCGGACACAGGACAGCTTTCCCCAAAACAGCTTTATTTACGGTACGAACAGCCACTCTTTCCAGCAGTTTCAAAGCATCATACCGCTGCCCTGGCGCGTTTCGAGTTCTCCTCTTTTTCAAAGGGTGGAGCAGTCAGAAATTGCATGTGTGGGCGTCACCTTCCTTATATGCGACATCGTACGCCATGAATTGGACTTCTCTGTATGAGGTAAGTACGTTGCTTTCTGGGAGGTGAAGTCCTTTATTTTCCATTCAATTGCATGCACTTTCGATAAAATGCGAATTCAAAGCTCTCAATGAGCCCCGGGAAGCCTGGCTGCTCTTATCCTTGTCATGTGCCTCACATTCAGAGCCCTGTGAATCACGAGCTCCGTGACCCCCTGCCTGTTGGATATCCCCAGTGACCCCCTGCCAGTTGGATATCCCCAGTGAGCTATGATGTAACAAGCGGCCGTCCTGCCGCTAAGCCTGCACCACTCTGAACTATGGGGGTCACGGAGCTCGTGATTCACAGGGCTCTGAATGTGAGGCACATGACAAGGATTAGAACAGCCAGGCTTCCAGGGGCTCATTGAGAGCTTTGAATTCACATTTTATCAAAAGTGCATCCAATTGAATGGAAAATAAAGGACTTCACCTCCCAGAAAGCAACGTACTTATCTCATACAGAGAAGTCCAATTCATGGCATACGATGTCGCATATAAGGAAGGTGACGCCCTCACATGCACTTTCTGACTGCTCCACACTTTGAAAAAGAGGAGAACTCGAAACGCGTCAGGGCAGCGGTTTGATGCTTTGAAACTGCTGGAAAGAGTGGCTGTTCGTACCGTAAATAAAGCTGTTTTGGGGAAAGCTGTCCTGTGTCCGAGTGCGGCTTGCCTGTTGGATATCCCCAGTGAGCTATGATATATATATATATATATATATATATATATATATATATATATATATATATATTATCTACTGGCGGTCGCCAGTAGATAGTTATAGTTAGGACCACGTTTCCATAGGAAATCCGCAACATTCTATTTTGAATAACTTTGGCACCGGTTGACGAATCCTCGCGAATTTTTCAAAATAGGTGGGGCGCTACGCTCCGCTCCTACCCTGAAAGTCTCGGGGGGATTCGTCAAGCGGGGGCTGAGATAAAAGGGGGGTCCCAAAACGCGTTTTTCCCATGCATTTTTCCATAGGACCTTTAGACACAGCTACAGCCCGAACGGCTGAACAGAATTACTTGAAATTTGGCAGAGAGGTAGTCCTCAGGTCAAGGAAGTGCCTTTTGTAGGTTTGGTGTAAATCTGTTCAGTAGATCCTGAGAAAATAGCATTTAAAAGCATATATATATGTGGGCGGAGCCTAACCACACATCTCATCCTGAGATCTGATTGGCTGTCAGCACTTCATCCAAGAAGTGTTGGCAGCCATCTTGGGACCAATATACATGATAGCACCTCATTAAAAAGCATTGCAGTTAATAGAAGGTTTTAAGACTTTAGTTACATTATAAATCATTTGTTGATGGTACCATACTCATTTTAGGAATTGTGGTATGTTCTAAGGTGATTTCACCATGTGAAAAAGCCTTCTGCTGGGATATCATGATTGAGAGAAAAATATTTTCTCATGCTTTTACCACAGAGGTTTGGAAGGTGATCTATAGGCTAAACTGAGAGCTTATTTTCTGTAAATTCACATTATCTTTCTCAGTCATGTGAGAATGAAGTCTGACATTCTCAGTAAAACATGTACATCCAACAAGGGCAGAGACTGTCAGTTGATTCCTTTGTGTTCTACTGCAGCTTCCCAGAGTGTTCCAAAGAACTACTAGAGCGCTAACAGTCCTACTTATGATAAACGTATGGCACACCTGAAGCCATCTTGCTTGGATTAAAGTGGTAACTCTTAAAACATTTAATTTAAAAAGGAACAAAATGAGGGGGTTCATTTTTCAATAAAAAGTATGATTAGTGCTGCAGAAAGAAAAATTAGGGCACATTTTGAGTGACTTCTCAAATCCTCTTCTATTTCATTAAAAAATTCTGACATGCAGACTGAAACATGCACTTTCAATACCAGCAGCAGTTTTCCCTGGTGAGCAGTAGCTTTACTACAGTGATCTAATGAGCAAAAAGAGTGCTAACATTCTGAATTTATGGCAAATGTGTGACACATCTGAATGCCTTCTTGATGGAATCAAAGTAAAAAACTGAAAGTATTTCCTACTGAGGAGACTGCAGTAAATGAGGAAATTAGGAAACTTCATAACAAATAAGTCTCCCAAGATGGCCACCAGAGACAAAAGAGCCCAAATGTAGCCCAAATATCACCCAGATGTAGCCCAAGTATAGCCCAATGACAGAATGTCCCAGAATGTTCTTAAAAACAACTAGAGCGCTTACTGTCTTCATTATGACAAAAGTATGGCACACCTGAAGCCATCTTGATTGGAATAAACTGGTAACACTTAAAACATTTAATTTAAAAAGGAACACAATGAGGAGGTTCATTTTGCCATAGAAATTATGATTAATGCTGAAGAAAGAAAATGAGGGCACATTTTGAGTGACTTCTCAAATCCTCTTCTATTTCATTAAAAAAATTCTGACATGCAGACTGAAACATGCACTTTTAATACCAGGAGCAGACTTCCATGGTGCAGTAGTTTTACTACAATGATCTAATGAGCAACTAGAGTGCTAATATTCAGAATTTATGGCAAATGTGTGACATATTTGAATACCTTCATGATGGAATCAAAGTAAAAAACTGAAAGCATTTCCTACTGAGGAGACTGCAGTACATGAGGAAATTAGGAAACTTCATAACAAATAAATCTCCCAAGATGGCCACCGGAGACAAAAGAGCCCAAATGTAGCCCAAAATCACCCAGATGTAGCCCAAATATAGCCCAATGACAGAAGTGTGCAAAACACTTATTATTTTGTGTTTTTGCAGTGTTATATAGTGCAGACTTGTCAGGTATTGGAGTGCTTTACATGAGCATTGGTTACATCACACATGAACACATTCATTTTGGTTGTAGACATGGGGAGACTAAGTGATTTGACCAGAATCACAGAATGTCGAGCTGAAGCAGAAACTTCAACCTGGTTCCCCAGTTGCAAAGTCTGCAGTTCTGGAAGTAACACCACATCATCTCCCCTAAGTGCAACATTTAATCAAGTGGTCAACTGGATAAAAAAACATAAAGATAACAAATAATTTAAAAGTGCTTTGTCGCTATTTGAAAACTCAGAAAATATGTCCTTATTTTAGCCTTTTAGAGCACTAACCATAATTTTGATGCCAATAAGACCCTCTCATATATGTAATTTCTAAAGGAAATGCTCTAGGTATTACAGTTTTGATTACATCAAGATGATGTCAGGCGTTCCACACTTTTGTAATAAATATAGAATGTTAGCAATCTAGTTGTTCATTAGGATACTGTTGAGAGGCAGAGGCCAGGGGCACGGACTCTGAAAATTGAAGGCAGGTAGGAGGGTGCAAAGGCAACAATTTAACCACACTGAGCAGGCAGGAAGGGCCGTGGAAGCACAACAGACTATGGAGGGCAGTGGAAAGGGGGGCAGGGGCAACAAACCAACAATACAGGACTTGCAAGAGAGGCTGTTGGAGGCAAGATCTATTACGGGTCAAGGAAGCTAGGGGCGGTCCCCAGATCCCCGGGAGCCACCACAGAACTGAGCAGGAGAGTGAGTCAGGGACAAAAGGGGCACCTTAATTTGAGCCGGGGTGCCTAGGAACGCTTGCTCCAAAAATGAAGAAAACAGACATATGAGACATGGAATTGGAGGCAGAATACAATGGCAGTTTAATGAGAAGATGCAACTTCAAAGAAACCGCAGAATAGAGACATAAAGTACAAAATACAGAATCCAGATAATCATACAGCTGTCATGATATTCTCTGTATCTCAATTAATGTACTGACAGAGAGAGAGAGAAAACACATCTATAAATGCATCATGAGAAACAAGTTACACCAAGGAAAATGTTACCTAGGAACACTCACGTTTACTCTTAGAGCAAGCATTCCTGCAATTACAATACAAAATCTTTTAAATGCAAAAGTAAAGAGAACAATGGTTAAACATAACATGACATTTCATATAGGTAAAATAGAATAAGATACTTCAAGCAAAGCAGAGCAAGACATTTTAAGCAAAGGAAGACAAGAGCTCCCAGCTCTTGGGGAAAACCTGCACTGCCTGTTAACCTACATACAGACGGCGAGGTAGTCCGTCGATATCTGTGGGTGCTCCCTTTTTATATCATTTTGTGGGCTCCTTTGCACGCTACATCTACCTACGTATGCTACCCAAAAGCTTCGTCTGCAGATTTTACCAGACATTTCGTCATTTACCCACTTAATGCTGACAATGGACTGGGTGAAAAGGTCAGTCTCTCAGGCCAATCGCTTATCGTAAGTTCCATAGAGCAAGCAGAAAATAATGGGTATTGTACGGGAATTCAATATATTCATGTATAAAATCTCCTCAGTTCTCCTAACTTGACGCTCTGCGGTTGCCACTTCCTTAAAAGCGGGAAACCTGCCCAGGAAGCAAGTACCAGTCCAGGATGCAGCCTACTGTATGTCGACAGCTTCAGGGGGATGTTGAACTTTGATACCGAGCACGGAGCACTCGGGTAGGGTGGGGGCTACTGGTTTGGAGCAGAAGGCCTCGCAGACCTGCCTTCAGACTGCTATACACTAAAATTGCAGAGCTATGGTCAATTTAACAAAGAGGCCTACATATTGAACAGAAGGGCCTACACAGGGGTTTTATACTGGCTGAGTGGTAAGGATGTCTCAGGATAATTATATAGCAACACAGGACCCGCTGGTCAATTTAATACGGCCTACAAATGCAGCTGGCAGGGCAAGGACAAGGGTCTCATACTTCAGGTGTGGACAGAACGGGCCAGGGGCCCCCTGTGATACAAAATCTATCCTCCTTCAAGCCTGTGGCAATGTAATAGACCATTGTGGGCAGAAGGAAGAGGCAATGGTAGTACAACCATACATGCCAACAGACCCGATTCAGCCAGGAAACGTCCAATGTTTTTAAGCTCAAATGGGCTTTATTTGATCTGTCTCCTGTCTACAATATCCTCTTTTTCAATGTAACTCAAAGGGGAAAATCAATACCCCAGTTTTTTTTCAAAATCTCCCTCTTACCAAGTTCAAAATGTTCGCAAGTATGGTACATTGGATCATGGAAGGAAATGGGATATGGACATGGACTTGGATAACAGAGGACAGGAGGGACATGGAGAGGTGCACCAAACTGTTCCTGCAGGGCAGGCATCAGGGTTTGCAGCAGCACAATACACCACACGGGAGTGCAGCACAACAATCCATAGAAAGCAAGAGGGAGGGGACAGGACCATGCACATGGACAACAGAGAACAGAGGGGCAAGAGGCAATGGTAGCTAGCTGACCATAATGGACAGACAGGAGAGAAAGCTGCAGCATAACAGACCATAAAGGGCAGGAGGGACGGATCAGGGGCATTACAATGGAACAGACAAGCCAGGAGGGAGGGAGTAGGGCTGGGGGCAAGGGGGCAGGGCAGGAGCAGCAAGATAGCCATGGAGGTCAGGCAGGATGGGCACTAGAAGCAAGACACACCATGAAGAGCAACAGTGAGACTGTGATGGCATACACACAGACCATGGAGGGAAGGTGGGAGGGGGTCAGGGGCAGCTAACTGACCACACAGGGAAGGTGGGAGGGGCCATGGCAGCACAGAAGACCATGCATGGCAAGTGGGAGGGTTAGTGGCAGCACAATGGCTATGATGGGCAAGAAGGAGGGTGGAGGGGCATGCACAAAGGACGATGGAGGATAGAAGGGAGGGTCAGGACCTGTGCACAGACAAGAAAGTTCAGGGGAAGGGACCTCACAACAGACCACACGGGGCAGGCAGGAGGAGCAGCTGCAGCACAACAGACCAGGGAGGGCAGAAGGGTGTGGCAGTACAATGGACCATGTAGGACAGGAGGAAGATGATAGGGGCATGGCATGTGGACAGGCAGGGTGGAGGTGACAGGGACAGGTTACAGTCATCTGACAATGCTAGGCAGGTGGGAGGGGAGTGGCAGATCAACAGAACACTCAGAGTAGATAGGAGTGGCAGGTCCATGGGACATGGTGGGCAAAAAGGATGGAGCAGGGGCATGCACAAAGACATCGGAGGGCAGGGGGAAGGAGAATAGGGGCAGCAAGCTAAGCACAGAGTTTAAGCAGGAGGTCAATGATGGGGCATAGAATTGGGCAATGGAGGGCAGGAGGAGTGGACTGGTGCATCATACTGAGGGCAGTGGCAGCACATCAGACCATGCATGGCAGGAGGGAGGAGGCTAGTCCATGGATTCACACAACAGAGGATAGGGAGGAAGGGGATGGGGCAGCAAGCTAACTGTTCAGAGAAGGCGGGTATTAGGAACTTTATTGTTTTTAAAACATTGTGTCTGTGCGAACTACTTAAAATATGAACAAGTATGCAGCATAATCTCACTTTTATTCAGGAAGAAAAGGACGTTTGTGACTGTGACTCCGGGCTCACTTGGCAGAAACACCCCCTGACCCTCCACCCCCTATCGCAAAATGTAATGCCCGTGAAAAGGGTAGGTGAACACAGTGTTATATAGAACATAGTCCTGAGAGCACGATTGAAAATGAAAACTAGATATAGTGTATGGTATAAACTATGCACCAAAAAGTGTGATATAAGATGAACCGGGCGTGAAATATAATATGCAATACATTGTGCGCAATGACAGATTCATTGGAGAGCGCGAGATAGCACAGGCACTAGCGCGTGCTATGCGATATGCGCCTTGGAGTATAATATGCACAGGGCAGTGTTGTGTAACCTAACTAGTCTCTAAAGTTGTAATATAAAATATGTGCTGGGGAGTGTAAGGTTGCATATGCACTGTGACAAAGATATGGATCCCAGATTGTAATATGTATGGCATAGCACTGTGCGTTATAACATAGGCATCGAGAAAGGCACGTTAGATGGGGCAATATAACCCGTGCGAAGACAAGTGTGGCATGACATATTCACGGGGTGGTGTTACAGTGCACATGGGCTAGAGAGTGTCATAGCATATGCACTAGCTAGTGGAATACAACACAGAGGTGTGTGGCACACGGCAGGCAATGGTGGGTGTAACACAGCATTGGGCTCTGTCAGGAGCGCGCTGTGACTCTCAAGTGATGTTCGTCCCCTTTCCAGAGAGTAAAATAAAAAGTATTACACATCCGGCAGTGGATGTGTGTTTTATTAACCGTGAGGGAGGTTTCTTGCATAGTTTTGGTCGAATTTTTGTCGAATCCCCTTTGAATGGCTTGGTGTGCATGTGTATTAAATGTGCCCGTCAATAGCTACCCAAGTTTGTATAAATAAACGACAAGGGTGTCTACCGGGATTAGGCACGGTAGGGCATCAGACATGTCAGAGCTTCACTAGTGGTGTAAATACATTCCACGTGGATTCATTGCATGCATAGTCGCCTTTTAACCCCTTCAGTGCCCATGACGAGCTGGACTCGTCATGGGCTGCGGTGGCGCTGTGCCCATGACGAGTCCAGCTCGTCATGAACTCCGCCCGCTAATGAAAGGCGCGGCACTGGGCGGGGAAAGGGGCGGGCATGCAAGGGGTTAATGAATATCACGCAAATCGTCATGGTGATAGGTACGTACGGTTTGTCCAGCATGTCCTAGGTGTGTCTATAAATATATATTTTTTTAAAATAATAAAAAACAGTGGCCGGCCCTGGGGATTGGGGTCAAAAAAATATAATTAGGAGACTGGCCCTGGGGGATGGGGTCATCAGGGCCAATAAATTAGAATAAGAAGGGGAACCAAACAGCCCCCCTTCTTAAAAAACTAAAATAAATAAAAGACTGGCATCGTGCAGGAGGCCATGCCCCCTCCGTGCAGCACTCTGCAAACGCGCCCCCAACAGGTATCTCCAGTATGCGCCAGGGAGCTGCGCTGCAGCCAGGTGTTCTGAGGCCAAGCCCCTTTTTACACCTCTCTGCAACGCAGCTCTGTGGCGCTTACTGGAGGTACCTAGTGGTCTAGTTTGACCCTAGGGACCCTTAGGATTCAAGGGGACTTAATCTCTCAACTTAGAACAGCCACAGGGCGCGTTTACACAGTGGTGAAGGGAGGGGACGGGGCCTGAGGTGACGTGTGCAAACACGCACTATGGCACGTTTTAAATTGGGGATATAATTTCCCTTCAATACTGAGGGCCCCTGGGGGCTAACTAGCCCACCAAGTGCTTCCAGTAAGCGCCACTGAGCTGCATTGCAGAGAGGTGGTCCAGGCCGTGCCACTTTTTACACCTCTCTGCAACGCAGCTCTGTGGCACTTACTGGAGGTACCTAGTGGGCTAGTTGGACCCCAGGGACCCTCAGGATTCAAATGAACTTAATCTCCCAACTAAAAATGGACACAGGGCGTGTTTACAGCTCCCAGCTCTTGGGGAAAACCTGCACTGCCTGTTAACCTACATACAGACGGCGAGGTAGTCCGTCGATATCTGTGGGTGCTCCCTTTTTATATCATTTTGTGGGCTCCTTTGCACGCTAAATCTACCTACGTATGCTACCCAAAAGCTTCGTCTGCAGATTTTACCAGACATTTCGTCATTTACCCACTTAATGCTGACAATGGACTGGGTGAAAAGGTCAGTCTCTCAGGCCAATCGCTTATCGTAAGTTCCATAGAGCAAGCAGAAAATAATGGGTATTGTACGGGAATTCAATATATTCATGTATAAAATCTCCTCAGTTCTCCTAACTTGACGCTCTGCGGTTGCCACTTCCTTAAAAGCGGGAAACCTGCCCAGGAAGCAAGTACCAGTCCAGGATGCAGCCTACTGTATGTCGACAGCTTCAGGGGGATGTTGAACTTTGATACCGAGCACGGAGCACTCGGGTAGGGTGGGGGCTACTGGTTTGGAGCAGAAGGCCTCGCAGACCTGCCTTCAGACTGCTATACACTAAAATTGCAGAGCTATGGTCAATTTAACAAAGAGGCCTACATATTGAACAGAAGGGCCTACACAGGGGTTTTATACTGGCTGAGTGGTAAGGATGTCTCAGGATAATTATATAGCAACACAGGACCCGCTGGTCAATTTAATACGGCCTACAAATGCAGCTGGCAGGGCAAGGACAAGGGTCTCATACTTCAGGTGTGGACAGAACGGGCCAGGGGCCCCCTGTGATACAAAATCTATCCTCCTTCAAGCCTGTGGCAATGTAATAGACCATTGTGGGCAGAAGGAAGAGGCAATGGTAGTACAACCATACATGCCAACAGACCCGATTCAGCCAGGAAACGTCCAATGTTTTTAAGCTCAAATGGGCTTTATTTGATCTGTCTCCTGTCTACAATATCCTCTTTTTCAATGTAACTCAAAGGGGAAAATCAATACCCCAGTTTTTTTTCAAAATCTCCCTCTTACCAAGTTCAAAATGTTCGCAAGTATGGTACATTGGATCATGGAAGGAAATGGGATATGGACATGGACTTGGATAACAGAGGACAGGAGGGACATGGAGAGGTGCACCAAACTGTTCCTGCAGGGCAGGCATCAGGGTTTGCAGCAGCACAATACACCACACGGGAGTGCAGCACAACAATCCATAGAAAGCAAGAGGGAGGGGACAGGACCATGCACATGGACAACAGAGAACAGAGGGGCAAGAGGCAATGGTAGCTAGCTGACCATAATGGACAGACAGGAGAGAAAGCTGCAGCATAACAGACCATAAAGGGCAGGAGGGACGGATCAGGGGCATTACAATGGAACAGACAAGCCAGGAGGGAGGGAGTAGGGCTGGGGGCAAGGGGGCAGGGCAGGAGCAGCAAGATAGCCATGGAGGTCAGGCAGGATGGTCACTAGAAGCAAGACACACCATGAAGAGCAACAGTGAGACTGTGATGGCATACACACAGACCATGGAGGGAAGGTGGGAGGGGGTCAGGGGCAGCTAACTGACCACACAGGGAAGGTGGGAGGGGCCATGGCAGCACAGAAGACCATGCATGGCAAGTGGGAGGGTTAGTGGCAGCACAATGGCTATGATGGGCAAGAAGGAGGGTGGAGGGGCATGCACAAAGGACGATGGAGGATAGAAGGGAGGGTCAGGACCTGTGCACAGACAAGAAAGTTCAGGGGAAGGGACCTCACAACAGACCACACGGGGCAGGCAGGAGGAGCAGCTGCAGCACAACAGACCAGGGAGGGCAGAAGGGTGTGGCAGTACAATGGACCATGTAGGACAGGAGGAAGATGATAGGGGCATGGCATGTGGACAGGCAGGGTGGAGGTGACAGGGACAGGTTACAGTCATCTGACAATGCTAGGCAGGTGGGAGGGGAGTGGCAGATCAACAGAACACTCAGAGTAGATAGGAGTGGCAGGTCCATGGGACATGGTGGGCAAAAAGGATGGAGCAGGGGCATGCACAAAGACATCGGAGGGCAGGGGGAAGGAGAATAGGGGCAGCAAGCTAAGCACAGAGTTTAAGCAGGAGGTCAATGATGGGGCATAGAATTGGGCAATGGAGGGCAGGAGGAGTGGACTGGTGCATCATACTGAGGGCAGTGGCAGCACATCAGACCATGCATGGCAGGAGGGAGGAGGCTAGTTCATGGATTCACACAACAGAGGATAGGGAGGAAGGGGATGGGGCAGCAAGCTAACTGTTCAGAGAAGGCGGGTATTAGGAACTTTATTGTTTTTAAAACATTGTGTCTGTGCGAACTACTTAAAATATGAACAAGTATGCAGCATAATCTCACTTTTATTCAGGAAGAAAAGGACGTTTGTGACTGTGACTCCGGGCTCACTTGGCAGAAACACCCCCTGACCCTCCACCCCCTATCGCAAAATGTAATGCCCGTGAAAAGGGTAGGTGAACACAGTGTTATATAGAACATAGTCCTGAGAGCACGATTGAAAATGAAAACTAGATATAGTGTATGGTATAAACTATGCACCAAAAAGTGTGATATAAGATGAACCGGGCGTGAAATATAATATGCAATACATTGTGCGCAATGACAGATTCATTGGAGAGCGCGAGATAGCACAGGCACTAGCGCGTGCTATGCGATATGCGCCTTGGAGTATAATATGCACAGGGCAGTGTTGTGTAACCTAACTAGTCTCTAAAGTTGTAATATAAAATATGTGCTGGGGAGTGTAAGGTTGCATATGCACTGTGACAAAGATATGGATCCCAGATTGTAATATGTATGGCATAGCACTGTGCGTTATAACATAGGCATCGAGAAAGGCACGTTAGATGGGGCAATATAACCCGTGCGAAGACAAGTGTGGCATGACATATTCACGGGGTGGTGTTACAGTGCACATGGGCTAGAGAGTGTCATAGCATATGCACTAGCTAGTGGAATACAACACAGAGGTGTGTGGCACACGGCAGGCAATGGTGGGTGTAACACAGCATTGGGCTCTGTCAGGAGCGCGCTGTGACTCTCAAGTGATGTTCGTCCCCTTTCCAGAGAGTAAAATAAAAAGTATTACACATCCGGCAGTGGATGTGTGTTTTATTAACCGTGAGGGAGGTTTCTTGCATAGTTTTGGTCGAATTTTTGTCGAATCCCCTTTGAATGGCTTGGTGTGCATGTGTATTAAATGTGCCCGTCAATAGCTACCCAAGTTTGTATAAATAAACGACAAGGGTGTCTACCGGGATTAGGCACGGTAGGGCATCAGACATGTCAGAGCTTCACTAGTGGTGTAAATACATTCCACGTGGATTCATTGCATGCATAGTCGCCTTTTAACCCCTTCAGTGCCCATGACGAGCTGGACTCGTCATGGGCTGCGGTGGCGCTGTGCCCATGACGAGTCCAGCTCGTCATGAACTCCGCCCGCTAATGAAAGGCGCGGCACTGGGCGGGGAAAGGGGCGGGCATGCAAGGGGTTAATGAATATCACGCAAATCGTCATGGTGATAGGTACGTACGGTTTGTCCAGCATGTCCTAGGTGTGTCTATAAATATATATTTTTTTAAAATAATAAAAAACAGTGGCCGGCCCTGGGGATTGGGGTCAAAAAAATATAATTAGGAGACTGGCCCTGGGGGATGGGGTCATCAGGGCCAATAAATTAGAATAAGAAGGGGAACCAAACAGCCCCCCTTCTTAAAAAACTAAAATAAATAAAAGACTGGCATCGTGCAGGAGGCCATGCCCCCTCCGTGCAGCACTCTGCAAACGCGCCCCCAACAGGTATCTCCAGTATGCGCCAGGGAGCTGCGCTGCAGCCAGGTGTTCTGAGGCCAAGCCCCTTTTTACACCTCTCTGCAACGCAGCTCTGTGGCGCTTACTGGAGGTACCTAGTGGTCTAGTTTGACCCTAGGGACCCTTAGGATTCAAGGGGACTTAATCTCTCAACTTAGAACAGCCACAGGGCGCGTTTACACAGTGGTGAAGGGAGGGGACGGGGCCTGAGGTGACGTGTGCAAACACGCACTATGGCACGTTTTAAATTGGGGATATAATTTCCCTTCAATACTGAGGGCCCCTGGGGGCTAACTAGCCCACCAAGTGCTTCCAGTAAGCGCCACTGAGCTGCATTGCAGAGAGGTGGTCCAGGCCGTGCCACTTTTTACACCTCTCTGCAACGCAGCTCTGTGGCACTTACTGGAGGTACCTAGTGGGCTAGTTGGACCCCAGGGACCCTCAGGATTCAAATGAACTTAATCTCCCAACTAAAAATGGACACAGGGCGTGTTTACACAGTGGTGAAGGGAGGGGACGGGGCCTGAGTTAACGTGTGCAAAAACGCCCTGTGGCCTGTTTTAAGAGGTAGTTTTAATCCCCATGCCCTCTTATATACTAGGGGCTTACAGAGGAGGTCATGCTAATCACAGGGGGACCCCAACGCATAATGTTCCCTAGTGTATGTAGGTGTTTTCACTGTATTCTAAGTGTCTTTTAACATAGCACTGGCTCTAGGACTGGTTAGTCAGGCTCAGTTACCACCAGTATCCGTCTGAAAAAGTTGAGGGTACAGGATGATTTTGCAACAAGGCTTCTTTCTGCTCTTCTTTTTGTTCTTTCTGCACGTTATCCTTCTTCCTGCACTTATCTTCGTATTTGAGGACTTCTGTTGCTTCTTTCTGCACTTCTTTTGTTTCTTTCTGTGCATTTTTTCTTCTTTCTTCACATGTCCTATCTCTGTAGGCATAGTTAGAAATTAGCATTTAAAAAACCTTTGAAATTCACAGAAAAAACCATAGGTTTCAGGCACGTTATAGTTAGGAATTAGCATTTAAAAAACCTCAGAAATTCACTGAAAAAACCATAGGTTTCAGGGGTGTTATAATTAGCTGGACTTTTCACTTGTACAAAACCATTGAAATTCCCCCGTTATAGTTAGTTCAGCTAACTATAACTCGGGCGCCCGCAATGCACTGCTGATGACGTCACATATTACATCACTCATGACATGGTCAGTGACATCACTCATGACATCACTGATGACATCTCAAATGACATCACTGATGACATCACTGATGACATCATCCTTGTGATAGAGTGGCAGACCTCCTCTCACCCTAATATAACCTTTGATACACACATTCAAAAATAGAGACTAAAATTTTCAAAACAATGGACATACCAATACCAGTTACAACAACCTCTTCAGTAATTCTAAGATCCACATACACATCCACTCATTCACCAACAGTCCTATACAGTCACTCATACATGTACTCACTCATCATATGTACTCATACACCTATACATCCTGTTACACAATGCCACTCATCCATAGAGTTACTCACACACATAGTCACTCATGCTAATAAAGAATCAAACATACATTTACTTGCATATACAGTTATACACACACCACCATACTTACTTCTACGGAAACTTACACATACTTAGTCTTTTAAACAATCACTTATAGAAACACATACTTATTCATACAGGAACTCTTTCAATCTCTCACTCTCACATATACTCACATATATACACCAATAGTCACATATACTAGTTTAAAACATATGTAGTTACTCATAAAGACACTACTGAGACAGTCATTCACTCACTAACACACCCATACACACACTCATCCACCCATACAGTCCTGCACACATGCTGTGTTCAACACATACAAACAGTGAGTCACTCATTCATGCACCTATGCACTACGTAATACCCCCCACCGAACCATGCAGACACTCAGACTGATACTCAAAAAACCAACTAATAACCTATATAGACACCCATGTAGCTACTCACCAACCCATGCAGCCACTTATACACAAAGTGAGAGACTGATACAGATATTTACATATTTAAACATTACTCACTAAGCCATGTATTCACTATGATACACTTAATCAGTCAGTTACACAATCAATTTTTCAAAAACAAATCATCCATTTAGACACTTATATACCCATTTATTCTTCCATCGACCTTGAGATATACATATATAAAACATATTTAATTTTCAGAAAAACACACATTCACTGGATGATGTCATCAGTGATGTCATCAGTGATGTCATTTGAGATGTCATCAGTGATGTCATGAGTGATGTCACTGACCATGTCATGAGTGATGTAATATGTGACGTCATCAGCAGTGCATTGCGGGCGCCCGAGTTATAGTTAGCTGAACTAACTATAACGGGGGAATTTCAATGGTTTTGTACAAGTGAAAAGTCCAGCTAATTATAACACCCCTGAAACCTATGGTTTTTTCAGTGAATATATATATATATATATATATATATATATATATATATATATATATATATATATATATATATATATATATATGTGTATATTACCTACTGGCGATAGCCAGTAGGTAGTTATAGTTAGGACCACGTTTCCATAGGAAAACCTCAACATTCTATTTTGAATAACTTTGGCGCCGGTCGACGAATCCTCGCGAATTTCTCAAAATAGGTGGGGCGCTACGCTCCGCTCCTACCCTGAAAGTCTCGGGGGGATTCGTCAAGCGGGGGCTGAGATAAAAGGGGGGTCCCAAAACGCGTTTTTCCCATGCATTTTTCCATAGGACCTTTAGAACGAGCTACAGCCCGAATGGCTGAACAGAATTACTCAAAATTTGGCAGAGAGGTAGTCCCTAGGTCAAGGAAGTGCCTTTTGTAGGTTTGGTGTAAATCTGTTCAGTAGATTCTGAGAAAATAGCCTTTAAATCAATATATATATCTGAGCCAGCTTACGGTACGCTTACCGTACGCTTACGGTAAGCGTACGGTGGCGTGCGCGAGCGCGATTCTGATTGGCTCTTAGATCTTAGTAAACATTCGAATCGGCCGAAACCAGGAAGCGGCGGCCGCCATTTTGTCTCTCGCACTGAGAGAGATTTTTAAAATCGGAAGCCCAAAAACATGTAAAGGGGCTGTTTTGACAACTCCCTCCCACATAGTCATGTGGAGGGAGTCCCCAAACATCCCCCAAGTGCAAAAACGGTTTTATTTTTTTTTCGGCAATTTCGCGGGGTACGCTTACCGTACGCTTACGGTAAGCGTACGGTAAAAAAATAAAAATAAAAAAAACACTATCCACACTTACCCCACCCCCTGTGCTTTTGGTGGCCGAAGGCCACCAAATGTGCTGGGCTTATTACAATGGAAAAAAACACTATCCACACTTACCCCACCCCCTGTGCTTTTGGTGGCCGTAGGCCAACAAATGTACAGGGCTTATTATAAGGGAAAAAAACTTAGCATTTAAAAAACCGTACTAATTCACTGAAAAAACCATAGGTTTCACACACGTTATACTTAGGAATTAGCATTTAAAAAACCTTGCAAATTCACTGAAAAAACCATAGGTTTCACACATGTTATAGTTAGTGGAAATTTTACTGATAAAAAACCAATGAAATTGCCCCGTTATAGTTAGCGCAGGCAACTATAACTCACGCGACCGCAATCCTCTGCTGATGACATATGTGTCTTTATGAAAAAAAAATATTTGTAATATATGTATAGCTAAAAATGTATGGAAGAAGACATGGGCAAATAAGTGTCTAAATACAGTATTAGCATCAGCAGAGGATTGTGGTCGCGTGAGTTATAGTTGCCTGCGCTAACTATAACGGGGCAATTTCATTGGTTTTTTATCAGTAAAATTTCCACTAACTATAACATGTGTGAAACCTATGGTTTTTTCAGTGAATTTGCAAGGTTTTTTAAATGCTAATTCCTAAGTATAACGTGTGTGAAACCTATGGTTTTTTCAGTGAATATATATATATATATATATATATATATTACCTACTGGTGGTCGCCAGTAGGTAGTTATAGTTAGGACCTATTATCCATAGGAAATCCGCAACATTGTATTTAGAATAACTTTGGTGCTGGTTGACGAATCTTCGTGAAATTTTCAAAACTCGTGGCCCGCTCCAGTCCGCTCCTATCCTGGAAGTCTCGGGGTGATTCGTCAAGCAGGGCCGAGAAAAAAGGGGGGTCCCAAAACGTGTTTTCCCCATGCAATTTTCCATGGGGACCTTTAGCCGCAGCTACAGCCCGAACTGCTGAACAGAATTACACCAAATTTGACAGAAAGGTAGACCTTGGTTCAGAGTCGTGCCTTTTGCTTAAATGGTGTAAATCCGTTCAGTAGTTCCTGAGAAAATCAAAAGTAAAATCACATAAATATCTGGGCGGAGCCTAACCACACATCTCATCGTGACATCTGATTGACTGTCAGCACTTCATCCAAGAAGTGTTGGCAGCCATCTTGGGACCAATATACATGATAGCACCTCATTAAAAAGCATTTTAGTTAATAGAAGGTTTTAAGACTTTAGTTACATTATAAATCATTTGTTGATGGTACCATACTCATTTTAGGAATTGTGGTGTGTTCTAAGGTGATTTTACCATGTGAAAAAGCCTTCTGCTGGGATATCATGAATCATGTTTGAGAGAAAACTATTTTCTCATGCTTTTCCCACAGAGGTTTGGAAGATGATCTATAAGGTAAACTGAGAGCATATTTTCTGTAAATTCACATTATCTTTCTCAGTCATGTGAGAATGAAGTCTGACATCCTCAGTAAAACATGTACATCCAACAAGGGCAGAGACTGTCAGTTGATTCCTTTGTGTTCTACTGCAGTTTCCCAGAGTGTTCCAAAGAACAACTAGAGCGCTAACAGTCCTACTTATGATAAACGTATGGCACACCTGAAGCCATCTTGATTGGAATAAAGTGGTAACTCTTAAAACATTCAATTTAAAAAGGAACAAAATGAGGGGGTTCATTTTGCCATAGAAAGTATGATTAGTGCTGCAGAAAGAAAAATTAGGGCACATTTTGAGTGACTTCTCAAATCCTCTTCTATTTCATTAAAAAAGTCTGACATGGAGACTGAAACATACACTTTCAATACCAGCGACAGACTTCCCTGGTGAGCAGTAGCTTTACTACAGTGATCTAATGAGCAACTAGAGTGCTAACATTCTGAATTTATGGCAAATGTGTGACACATCTGAATGCCTTCTTGATGGAATCAAAGTAAAAACGGAAAGTATTCCTCCTGAGGAGACTGTAGTAAATGAGGAAATTTGGAAACTTCATAACAAATAAGTCTCCCAAGATGGCCACCAGAGACAAAAGAGCCCAAATGAGGCACAAATATCACCCAGATGTAGCCCAAGTATAACCCAATGACAGAATGTCCAAGATGGTTCTAAAGAACAACTAGAGCGATAACAGTCTTACTTATGACAGAAGTATGGCACACCTGAAGCCATCTTAATTGGAATAAAGTGGTAACACTTAAAACATTTAATTTGCAAAGGAACAAAATGAAGGGATTCAATTTGCCACAGAAATTATGATTAGTGCTGCAGAAAGAAAAATTAGGGCACATTTTGACTTTTCAAATCCTCTTCTATTTCATGACAAAATTCTGACATGCAGACTGAAACACGCACTTTGAATACCAGCAGCAGACTTCCCTGGTGAGCAGTAGCTTTACTACAGTGATCTAATGAGCAACTAGAGTGCTACCATTCAGAATTTATGGCAAATGTGTGACACATCTGAATGCCTTCTTGACGGAACTAAAGTTAACAAGCATTGAAAATGCAATAGGTCTGACTTTTTAGCTTTGCTTGTATTAGTGTTTTTCAAACTTTTATGTACATACCATGCGTAGGTATGTATATGTGTATATGTATATGTATGCATGCATTTATATTTGTATTTATATAGATATGCAGATTATATATCTGCTATATATAGAGACCGGTGGTGATAGGCGCTATACAAGAATACTTTAACGTAACATAACATAACATATATGTTTATATAAGTATGTAAATATATATATTCACTGAAAAAACCATAGGTTTCAAGCACATTATAGTTAGAAATTAGCATTTAAAAAATCTTAGAAATTCAGTGAAAAAACCATAGGTTTCAGGGACATTATAGTTAGGAATTAGCATTTAAAAAAAACCTTAGAAATTTACTGAAAAAACCCATAGGTTTCAGGGACGTTATAGTTAGTTGGACATTTGACTCATATAAAACCATAGTAATTCGCCTGGTATAGTTAGTTGAGCTAACTATAACTCGCACCCCCACAATGCACTGCTAATGACGTCACATATTACATCACACATGACATGGTCTGTGACACCACTGATGACATCTCAAATGAAATCACTGGTGACATCATCCACGTGAAAATCAGATGCACCTGATCGGACCCTAATATAACACTTGATACACCCAGTCTAAAATACAGACTATAATTTTCGAAACCGTGAACACACCAATACCAGTTACTGCATATTCACTCTCTAATTTGTAGGTCTACACACATCCATTCATTCACCTATACACTCACTCACACATACAGTCAGCCATCAATACAGCATTATCATATCCAGTCACATATCTATACAGACCCTCATTCTTAGAGTTATTCACACACCTAGTCAGTAATGGAAATAATCAATCACACTTTCATTTACTCACCTGTACAGTTATACACATACCACGTCACTTATTTAAACATATACTAACACATACTTACACTCTAATATAATAACTAATACAAGGACACACTGATCCATACAGGCACTCTCACAATCACTCACTCTCACATATAGACATGTATACAGTCCAACACTCATATATACTGCCTTTCACAATGGAGTTACTCACATGTACCACTGAGGCATCCATTCACTCACCGAGACACTCATACACACACTCACTCAGCCATACAGACCTTCACAGATACAGACTTGAACACATATACCTATTGAATTAGCCACTCACACATCTATGCAGAGAGTCACACCCCCCCACTCACCCACTCAGACACTCAGGTACTCATACAGGTACTCAAACAAGCAATGAATAGCTTATATAGATCCTCATTTAGTTACTAACCAAACCATGGAACTGCTTACACACCAACTAACAACCTAAGCTGTGTGAATGTCTATATCAGTCGCTAACACATGCATTAAGCAAGACATAATTAATTAGTCAGTTATACAGTTAGTCACACACCTACTTAATCATCCAGCCTGAGTCTTATACAGTCATTCATTCTTCAATACACCTTGGCATATATACATTTATAAAACATATTTAAACTTTACAGAAACACACATTCACTAGATGATGTCATCAGTGATGTCATCAGTGATGTCACTTGAGATGTCATCAGTGATGTCGTCAGTGATGTCACTGACCATGTCATGAATGATGTAATATGTGACATCATCAGCAGTGGATTGCGGGCGCGCGAGTTATAGTTAGCTCAACTAACTATAACGGAGGAATTTCAATGGTTTTGTAAGAGTGAAATGTCTAGCTAACTATAACACCCCTGAAACCTATGTTTTTTTCAGTGAATTTCTAAGGTTTTTTAAATGCTAATTCCTAACTATAACATGTCTGAAACCTATGGTTTTTTCAGTGAATTTCAAAGGTTCTTTAAATGCTAATTCCTAACTATAACATGTCTGAAACCTATGGCTTTTTCAGTGAATTTCAAAGGTTTTTAAAATAATATTTTTAAAATGTATTTCTTGTTTTAATTTTTTTATATTCTTTAACTACATTTTTTTATCTACTTATTTTTATATATTTTTTTTAAATTACACTACACATATTTTAAAAATATATTTTTTTTTAAATAAATATATATATATTTTTTATTATTTTATATTCTTTTAAATATACTTATATTATTATTTTATTGTTTATTTCTTTTTTTTGGAGTCGCGCACCCAGCGCTTTCGAATCGTGCATCCAACGTGAAGAAGTTGTGCACCAAACCTACAGGTTAGTAGTCGTGCATCCAACGCATGCACCGCCCCACAAATTATACTGGCAGGGGCTTTTGAGCCCCTCCCAATTTATTTTGTAGCCCCGGGGGGTGGCGGTCCCCAGGGCTGGGGGCCCCTCTGGCCCCCTCTAAATTTAATAATTTTGCCCCCGGGATTTGAGGCGCACTTTGCGATTTAAAAAAAATATATATTGGGGGGGCCTGGGAGTGCTTCTGGTACCCCCTAAGCAGGTCTAGAGGGTCAGGGTATTTCTACCCTGCCCCCTTTATACGTTCTGCACACTTATTCCACAGAATTCTTCAGCCTCACTTCTACCGAGGTACAAAATGGCTGCTAACAGTTCCTGGTTTCGAATGTTGACAACCACTTGACAGCCAATTAGCATTCAGCGCGTGATCGGGAGGGTGCGCTCAGGGTGCGCTCAGGGTGCGCAGATCCAGCGCAGCCATAGATATATATGAACTTTTAACTGTAATTTTCTCAGTAACTACTTAACAGATTGACACCATTTAAGCACAATGCACGAGTCTGAACTGAGGACTACCTCTTTGCCAAATTTAGTGTAATTCCGTTCAGCAGTAAAGGCTGTAGCTGCGGCTAAATGTCCTATGGGAAATTTTTGGGACCCCCCTTTTTTCTCAGCCCCCACTAAATGAATAATCTCGAGACTTTCAGGATAGGAGCAGACCGGAGCTGGCCAAAAGTTTTGAAAATTTCTCAAAGATTCGTCAATCGGCACCAAAGTTATTGGGATTAGAATGTTGCAGATTTCCTATGGAAAATAGATCCTAACTATAACTACCTACTGGCGACCACCAGTAGGTAATATATATACACACATACATATATATAAATGCATATGCCTATATATTCATACATATATATATGTGCATATGTGTGCGTGTAGAGAGAGGTAGAGAGAGGTAAAGAGGTAGAGGTGTAGAGGTAGAGGTGGAGAGGTAGACGTAGAGAGGTAGAGAGTAGTAGAGAGAGAGGTAGAGAGAGGTAGAGAGGTAGAGAGTAGAGAGTGAGTAATAGAGTGTAGAGAGTGAGTAGTAGAGAGTAGTAGTGAGAGTAGCAGAGAGTGAGTAGTAGAATGAGTAGTTGAGAGTAGTAGAGAGTGAGTATTAGAGAGAGTGGGTAGTAGAGAGTGAGTAGTAGAGAGTAGTAGAGAGTGAGTAGTAGATTGAGTAGTAGAGAGTAGTAGAGAGTGAGTAGCAGAGAGAGAGTATTAAAGAGTAGTAGAGAGTGAATAGCAGAGTGAGTAGTAGAGAGTAGAGAGAGAGAGTAGTAGAAAGTGAGAAGTAGAGAGTAGTAGGGAGTGAGTAGTAGAGAGTGAGTAGTAGAGTGAGTAGTAGATTGAGTAGAAGAGAGTGAGTAGTAGAGAGTAGTAGAGAGTAATAGAGAGAGAGTAGTAGAGAGTGAGTAGTAGAGAAGAGTAGAGAGTGAGTAGTAGAGTGAGGAGTAGAGAGTAGTAGAGAGTGAGTAGTAGAGAGTGAGTAGTAGAGAGAGGGTAGTAGAGAGGAGTAGAGTAGTAGAGAGTGAGTAGTAGAGAGTGAGTAGTAGAGAGTGAATAGTAAAGAGTAGTGGAGTAGTAGAGAGTGAGTAGTAGAGAGTAGAAGAGAGTGAGTAGTAGAGTTAGTAGTAGAGTTAGTAGTAGAGATTAGTAGAGAGTCAGTAGTAGTTTGAGTACTAGAGAGTATTAGAGAGCGAGTAGTAGAGAGCAAGTAGTAGAGAGTGTGTAGTAGAGAGTAGTAGAGAGAGTAGTAGAGAGTGAGAAGTAGAGAGAGTAAAAGAGAGTAGTAGAGTAGTAGAGAGTGAGTAGTAGAGTAAGTAGTAGAGAGTAGTAGAGAGTGAGTAGTAGAGAGTGAGTAGTAGAGAGTAGTAGAGAGTGAGTAGTAGAGAGTGAGTAGTAGAGAGTATTAGAGAGTGAGTAGTAGAGAGTGAGTAGTAGAAATAGTAGAGAATGAGTAGCAAGAGAGAGTAGTAGAGAGTGAGTAGCAGAGTGAGTAGTAGAGTACCAGAGAGAGAGTAGTAAAGAGTGAGTAGTAGAGAGTAGTAGAGAGTGAGTAGTAGAGAGTGAGTAGTAGAGTGAGTAGTAGAGTGAGTAGTAGAGTGAGTAGTAGAGATTTGTAGAGATTAGTAGAGAGAGAGAGAGTAGTAGAGAGTGAGTAGTAGAGAGTACTAGAGAGTGAGTAGTAGAGCGTGAGTAGTAGAGAGTAGTGGAGTAGTAGAGAGTGAGTAGTAGAGAGTGAGTAGTAGAGAGTAGTGAAGTAGTAGAGAGTGAGTAGTAGAGAGTAGTAGAGAGTGAGTAGTAGAGTGAGTACTAGAGAGTAGTAGAGAGCGAGTAGTAGAGAGCAAGTAGTAGAGAGAGTAGTTGAGAGCGAGTAGTAGAGAGTGAGTAGTGGAGAGTGAGCAATATAGAGTGGTAGAGAGTGAGTAGTAGAGAGTGAGTAGTAGAGAGTAGTAGAGAGTGAGTAGTAGAGCGAGAGTAGTAGAGAGTAGTAGAGTGAGTAGTAGAGAGTGAGTGGTAGAAAGAGAGTAGTAGAGAGTGAGTAGCAGAGTAGTAGAGAGTGAGTGGTAGAGAGTAGTAGAGTGAGTAGTAGAGAATAGTAGAGAGTGAGTAGTAGAGAGTTGTAGAGTAGTAGAGAGTTAGTAGTAGAGAGTAGTAGAGAGCGAGTAGTAGAGAGTGAGTAGTGGAGAGAGTAGTAGAGCATTGTAGATAGCGAGTAGTAGAGAGTGAATAGCAGAGAGTGAGTAGTAGAGAGAGATTAGTAGACAGTGAGTAGTAGAGAGTAGTAGAGTGAGTAGTAGAGAGTGAGTAGTAGAGAGTGAGTAGTAGAGTAGTAGAGAGTGAGTGGTAGAGAGTAGTAGAGTGAGTAGTAGAGAGTAGTAGAGAGCGAGTAGTAGAGAGTGAATAGTAGAGAGTAGTAGTAGAGAGTAGTAGAGAGAGAGTAGTAGAGAGTGAGTAGTAGAGAGTGATTAGTAGAGAGTAGTAGCAAGCGAGTAGTAGAGAGTGAGTAGTAGAGAGTAGTAGAGAGTGAGTAGTGGAGAGTGAGTAGTAGAGAGTAGTAGAGTAGTAGTAGAGAGAGTAGTAGAGAGAGTAGTAGTGAGTAGTAGAGAGTGAGTAGTAGAGTAGTAGAGAGTGAGTGGTAGAGAGTTGTAGAGAATAGAAGAGTGAGTAGTAGAGAGTAATAGAGAGTGAGTAGTAGAGAGTGAATAGTAGAGAGTAGTAGAAAGTGAGTAGTAGAGAGAGTAGTAGAGAGTGAGTAGTAGAGAGTGAGTAGTAGAAAGTGAGTAGTAGAGAGTGAGTACTAGAGAGTAGTAGAGAATGAGTAGTAGAGAGTGAGTAGTAGAGTAGTAGAGAGTGAGTAGTAGAGAGTAGTAGAGAGTGAGTAGTAGAGAGAGAGTAGGAGAGCGTAGTAGAGAGTAAGTAGTAGAGTAGTAGAGAGTAGTCAGTTAGTGTCAGTCAGGGACAGTCAGTCAGTGTCAGTCAGTCAGTGTCAGTCAGTCAGTGTCAGTCAATCAGTGTCAGTCAGTGTCAGTTAATCAGTGTCAGTCAGTGTCAGTCAGTCAGTGTCAGTCAATCAGTGTCAGTCAGTGTCAGTCAGTCAGTCAGTCAGTGTCAGTCAGTCAGTGTCAGTCATTGTCAGTCAGTCAGTTTCAGTCAGTCAGTGTCAGTCAGTGTCAGTGTCAGTCAGTGTCAGGGTCAGTCGATCAGTGTCAGTCAGTGTCAATCAGTCAGTGTCAGTCAGTCAATGTCAGTCAGTCAGTGTCAGCTAGAGCAGCTCTGCTGACCTGGTACTCTGGCTCTAAAGCAGCTCTGCTGACCTGGTTCTCTCCCTCTAAAGCAGCTCTGCTGACCCGGTTTCTCTGGGTCTACAGCAGGTCTGCTGACCTGGTTCTCTGGCTCTAGAGCAGCTCTGCTGACCTAGTTCTTAGGCTACAGAGCAGCTCTGCTGACTACAACAGCTCTCCTGACCTGGTTCTCTGGCTCTAAAGCAAATCTGCTGACCCGGTTCTATGGCTCAAAAGCAGTTCTGCTGACATGGTTCTCTGGCTCTAGAGCAGCTCTGCTGACCTGGTTCTCTCCCTCTAGAGCAGCTCTGATGACCTGGTTCTCTCCCTCTAAAGCAGCTCTACTGACCTGGTTTCTCTGGCTCTACAGCAGCTCTGCTGACCTGGTTCTCTGGCTCTAGAGCAGCTCTGCTGATCTGATTCTCTGGCTCTAAAGCAGCTCTGCTGACCTGGTTCTCTGGCTCTAAAGCGGCTCTGCTGACTTGGTTCTCTGGCTCTAGAGCAGCTCTGCTGACCTGGTTCTCTGGCTCGAGAGCAGCTCTGCTGACCTGGTTCTCGGGCTCTAAAGCAGCTCTGCTGGCCTGGTTCTCTGGCTCTAAAGCTGCTCTGCTGACCTGGTTCTCTCCCTCTAAAGCAGCTCCGCTGACCTGGTTTCTCTGGCTCTAGAGCAGCTCTGCTGACCCAGTTCTTAGGCCCTAGAGCAGCAATGCTGACCTGGTTCTCTGGCTCTACAATAGCTCTGCTGACCTGGTTCTCTGGCTCCAAAGCAGCTCTGCTGACCCGGTTCTATGGCTCTAAAGCAGTTCTGCTGACCTGGTTCTATGGCTGTAGAGCAGCTCTGCTGACCTGGTCCCTTGGCTCTAAAGCAGCTTTGCTGACCTGGATCTCTCCCTCTAAAGCAGCTCTGCTGACCTGGTTATCTCGCTCTAAAGCAGCTCTACTGACCTGGTTTCTCCGGCTCTACAGCAGCTCTGCTGACCTGGTTCTCTGGCTCTAGAGCAGCTCTGCTGACCCGGTTGTTAGGCTCTAGAGCAGCTCTGCTGACCTGGTTCTCTGGCTCTAAAGCAGCTCTGCTGACCTGGTTCTATGGCTCTAAAGCAGCTCTGCTGACCGGGTTCTATGGCTTTAAAGCAGCTCTGCTGACCTGGTTCTCTGGTTCTAGAGCAGTTTGCTGACATGGTTATCTGGCTCTAAAGCAGCTCTGCTGCCCTGGTTCTCTCCCTCTAAATCAGCTCTGCTGACCTCGTTTCTCTGGCTCTAGAGCAGCTCTGCTGACCTGGTTCTCTGGCTCTAAAGCAGCTCTGCTGACCTGGTTCTCTGGCTCTAAAGCAGCTCTGCTGACCTGGTTCCGTCCCTCTAAAGAGCTCTGCTGGCCTGGTTCTCTGGCTCTAAAGCAGCTCTGCTGACCTGGTTCTCTTCCTCTAGAGCAGCTCTGCTGACCTGGTTCTATGGCTCTAAAGCAGCTCTGCTGACTTGGGTTTCTGGCTCTAGAGCAGCTCTGCTGACCTGGGTCTCTGGTTCTAGAGCAGCTCTGCTGACCTGCTTCTTAGGCTCTAGAACAGCTCTGCTGACCTGGATCTCTGGCTCTACAACGGCTCTGCTGACCTGGTTTCTCTGGCTCCACAGCAGCTTTGCTGACCTGGTTCTCTGCACTCACGAGGCACGCACCCGACTTCGCGAAAATATATTTAAAAATAATATAAGTTTATTATAAGTACAAATATATTATTTTTATGAATATCTTAGATAATCTCTTGCCCTAATACACAAATTAAAGACACAGACATATCATTTTGGGCCATAATTTTTTTTGCGGGAGTCACACACCCAGCGTGCCCCAGCACGTATATGACGTCACGCGGGACCCGCAACCGCGCAAGCATCGCGTACCGTAATGCGCATGTGTCGCGAATGCGTGGGAGCAGGAGTCGCGGACTGGTCGCATACCAATCGCGCACATCACGTAATATTAAATGTATATGATGTAACTGAAAAACACGCAGCCGTCACACACCGTACGCGGATCCTTCACGACTTTTCTAAAATGGCGGCCAGAAAGTGCGCACCCACCGTGATGCGTTCGCTTTGAGTGCGCGACTCCGAAAATTTTTTTTTTAAACCATAGGTTTCAGGGGCGTTATAGTAGCTGGACATTTCCCTCGTACAAAACCCTAGCAATGCACTGCTGATGACGTCACATTTTACATCACTCATGCCATGGTCAGTGACATCACTGATGACATCTGAAATGACATCACTGATGACATCACTGATGATGTCACCCATGTGATAAATTAGTGCATCTTCTCACACCCTTTGATATACTCAATCAAAATTTCAGACGTCCATTCTCAAAACCATAGATACTCCAATACCAATAACTACATACCCACTCACTGACTCTTATATCTACACACACATCCACTCACTCACCTGTACATTCACTCATACTTACAGTCACTCAGTACAGGACTATCATATGCATTTATACACCTACTTAGACACTCACACACCACCAATCATCCATAGAGGTACTCTCACCCCTAGTCAGTCATGCAAATAATTAATCACACTCCCATTTACTCTCCTATGCAGTTACACACACACAAGTTCACTTACTCATAAAAATAGTACCACATTCTTACGCTCTTATACAATCACTGATACAAGCACACACTCATCCATACAGCCACTCTAACAATCATACACTCTCACATATACCCACTTATGTACTCTTACACACATATATACTGCCTTTCACACATGTACCACTGAGATATACATTCAATCACTAACACACCCATACATACACTCACCCAACCATACACTCCATCACAGATGCACTCTTAAAACAATGCACCCATAGAATCACCCACTCACACATGTATGCATAGAGTCACACACACCCCACCCACACAAACACGCAGGCACCCAAACAGATACTCAGACAACCAATCAATAACCCATAGAAACTCTCATATAGCTATTCACAAAACCATGCAGCCGCTTATACACCAACAGACAGAGAGATACAGACATTCACACAGTTTAGTCACTAGTCTGAAGTAAGATACGTTTAATGACTCACTTATAGAGTCAGTCACGCACCTATTAAATCATCCATTCACACACTTATACACCCACTCATTCTTCCATAGGTTTTTCCCTATATACATATTAAACATATTTAAAATTTACAGAAACACACACTCACTGGATGACGTCATCAGTGATGTCATCAGTGATGTCATTTCAGATGTCATCAGTGATGTCATCAGTGATGTCACTGACCATGTCATGAGTGATGTAATATGTGACGTCATCAGCAGTGCATTGTGGGGGTGCGAGTTATAGTTAGCTGAACTAACTATAACGGGGGAATTTCTAGGGTTTTGTACAAGGGAAATGTCCAGCTAACTATAACGCCCCTGAAACCTATGTTTTTTTCAGTGAATTTCTAAGGTTTTTTAAATGCCAATTCCTAACTATAACGCCCCTGAAACCTATGGTTTTTTCAGTGAATTTCAAAGGTTTTTTAAATGCTAATTCCTAACTATATCAGGCCTGAAACCTATGGTTTTTTCAGTGAATTTCAAAGGTTTTGTAAATGACAATTTTTAATGTATTAATTGTTATACGGATTTTTTTTATACTGATTTACTATATTTTTTAAACTATTTATTTTTAGATATATTTTTTTTAAATACATTACAATTACATTATACATTACAATACAAAATATACCTTCTCAGAATGAATTACTTTAGTTTAAATACTTGGCAAATAGGCAACAGACTTTTAAGTACAGTAGTTACAGTTGTTGCAATGGGCAACACAATTTCAAACACAAAGCAACATTGAGCTCAATGTGAATTTCTAGTGAAATGCAATTAGTTACTTTATGGATTACTTTTGTAACCACAGGACTGGATACTAGATTCAGTCGTTGGACATCTCCTGTAAACAGTTGAGTAAAAGCGCTTTGGTTACAGTAGTTATTTTTAAGGAATATTATTGTATTTTAAAAGTTGACACTTAGAAATTTTTTCACATAGCATCATCAATGTTATCCTTTGGCAGAAAATTCACTTAGCAGGTAAGTAGTGTTATCATTACTTTTTCTTACTCAGTGGTGGATCCTGGATCCAGCACTGGCCAACTTCCTGTAAACCGTTGAAAGAATGTGTTTAAGTCATACAGACGATTTTTTAGGAATATTTTTAGTTTGTGAAAATAGACACTTAGAAACTTTTCTGGTGAAAACCACACAATGGATTCCTATGGAAGGAAATACAAGTTACTGGTAAGTACGCTTAGAATTACTTTTCAGGGTCAGTGCTGGGCTAAAAGATGCAGCCCTGGGTTCTCTCCTGATAACAGGTGAGTAAATCGGAATTCATAGTTCGGCTGATTTTAGAGGAATATTTGTACGTTTCAAAAATGGACACTAAAAATTTTCTGGTGAAAACCACACAATGGATTCATATGGAAGGAAATACAAGTTACTGGTAAGTACGCTTAGAATTACTTTTCAGGGTCAGTGCTGGGCTAAAAGATGCAGCCCTGGGTTCTCTCCTGATAACAGGTGAGTAAATCGGAATTCGTAGTTCGGCTGATTTTAGAGGAATATTTGTACGTTTCAAAAATGGACACTGAAAATTTTCTGGTGAAAACCACACAATGGATTCCTATCAAAGGAAATACAAGTTACTGGTAAGTACGCTTAGAATTACTCTTCAGGGTCAGTGCTGGGCTAAAAGATGCAGCCCTGGGTTCTCTGCTGATAACAGGTGAGTAGATCGGAATTCGTAGTTCGGCTGATTTTAGAGGAATATTTGTACGTTTCAAAATTGACACTTAGAACATTTTCTGCTGAAAACTACACAATGGATTCCTATGGCCCCCTGGGGCTGGGGGGGGCCGTGAGCCCCCCCATATAGTATCTCTGAGCCCTGGGGGGTGGCGGTCCCCGGGGCAGTGTGGGGGGGATTGGGACTCCCCACACTTTTTTATTACTGCCCCCGGGACTTGGCCCCCCCTGGGGGCCAATTACCAAAGAAGCGTGGGAGCCCCGCTCTTCTTTTTTTTTTTTTGGGCCGAAATTTGCGCTGGGTGCGTGAATCTCGCAGATTTTATTATTTTTTTAAATACTTTTTTTGACCTTGTGGGACCCCCTGAGCAGGCCTAGGGGATCAGGGGGTTTCTACCCTGCCCCCTTGTCGCGTTTTGTGCCTTTGTTTTTGTGCTTTCTTGTGCCACAAGATGGCTGCCAACACTTCCTGATTCAGAGTGTTGGCAGCCAATTAGCATTCAGCTAGTGCTCGGGAGGGTTCAGGGAGGGTGCGGGGAGGATCCGCGGATCCTCCCCGGCCATAGATATCACTAACTTTTAACTCTAATTTTCTCAGGAACTACTGAACGGATTTACACCATTTAAGCAAAAGGCACGAGTCTGAACTGAGGACTACCTCCTTGCCAAATTTGGTGTAATTCCGTTCAGCAGTTCGAGCTGTAGCTGCGACAACAGGTCCTAAGGGAAATTGCATGGGGAAAACACGTTTTGGGACCCCCTTTTTTCTCGGCCCCCGCCTGACGAATCACCACGAAACTTTCAGGGTAAGAGCGGAGCAGAGCTGGCCAAAAGTTTGGAACATTTCGCGAAGATTCATCTACCGGCGCCAAAGATATTCCCAATAGAATGTTGAAGATTTCCTATGGAAAATAGTTCCTAACTATAACTATCTACTGGCGACCGCCAGTAGATAATATATATATATATATATATTCACTGAAAAAACCATAGGTTTCACACACGTTATAGTTAGGAATTAGCATTTAAAAAACCTTGCAAATTCACTTAAAAAACCATAGGTTTCACACATGTTATAGTTAGCTGGACATTTCACTTGTGAAAAACCATTGAAATTCCCCCGTTATAGTTAGTGCAGGCAACTATAACTCACGTGACCCCAATACTCTGCTGACGACGTCAGATATTACATCACTGTATTTAGACACTTATTTACCCATGTCTTCTTCCATTAATTTTTAGCTATACATATATTACAAATATTTTTTTTTCAGAAAGACACATATGTCATCAGTGATGTAATATCTGACGTCATCAGCAGAGGATTGCGGTCGCGTGAGTTATAGTTGCCTGCACTAACTATAACGGGGGAATTTCAATGGTTTTTCACGAGTAAAATGTCCAGCTAACTATAACATGTGTGAAACCTATGGTTTTTTAAGTGAATTTGCAAGGTTTTTTAAATGCTAATTCCTAACTATAACGTGTGTGAAACCTATGGTTTTTTCAGTGAATTTGTACGGTTTTTTAAATGCTAAGTTATGTATTTTTTTTTTTTTTTAAGGTTTTTTACCGTGCACGCACCGTGCGCGCGCCCACATTACGCAGTTCGTGGAATTTTTCCGTTTCTACCGTACGCGCACGCTATGTCACTGACCATGTCATGAATGCTGTAATATGTGACGTCATCAGCAGTGCATTGCGGGCGTGCGAGTTATAGTTAGCTGAACTAACTATAACGGGGGAATTTCAATGGTTTTGTATGAGTGAAAAGTCCAGCTAACTATAACACCCCTGAAACCTATGGTTTTTTCAGTGAATTTCTAAGGTTTTTTAAATGCTAATTCCTAACTATAACGTGCCTGAAACCTATGGTTTTTTCAGTGAATTTTAAAGGTTTTTTAAATGCTAATTTCTAACTATGCCTACAGAGATAGGACATGTGAAGAAAGAAGAACAAACGCACAGAAAGAAAAAAAAAGAAATGCAGAAAGAAGCAACAGAAGTCCTCAAAGACGAAGAAAAGTGCAGGAAGAAGGATAACATGCAGAAAGAACAAACAGAAGAGCAGAAAGAAGCCTTGTTGCAAAATCATCCTGTACCCTCAACTTTTTCAGACGGATACTGGTGGTAACTGAGTCTGACTAACCAGTCCTAGAGCCAGTGCCATGTTAAAAGACACTCAGAATACAGTGAAAACACCTACATACACTAGGGAACACTATGCGTTGGGGTTCCCCTGTGATCAGCATGACCTCCTCTGTAAACCCCTAGTATATAATAGGGCAGGGGATTAAAACTACCTCCTAAAACGCGCCACAGGGCTTGTTTGCACACGTTAACTCAGGCCCCGTCCCCTCCCTTCACCACTGTGTAAACACGCCCTGTGGCCGTTTTTAGTTGGGAGATTAAGTTCATTTGTATCCTGAGGGTCCCTAGGGTCCAACTAGCCCACTAGGTACCTCCAGTAAGCGCCACAGAGCTGCGTTGCAGAGAGGTGTAAAAAGTGGCACGGCCTGGACCACCTCTCTGCAACGCAGAGCAGTGGCGCTTGCTGGAAGCACCTGGTGGGCTAGTTGGCCCTCAGGATTGAAAGGGAATTATTTCCCCAACTTAAAACGTGCCACAGGGCGTGTTTGCACATGTCACCTCAGGCCCCGTCCCCTCCCTTCACCACTGTGTTAACGCGCCCTGTGGGCGTTCTAAGTTGAGAGATTAAGTCCCCTTGAATCCTAAGGGTCCCTAGGGTAAACTAGCCCACTAGGTACCTCCAGTAAGCGCCACAGAGCTGCGTTGCATAGAGGTGTAAAACGGGGCGTGGCCTCAGAACACCTGTCTGCAACACAGCTCCCTGGCGCATACTGGAGATACCTGTTGGGCTAGTTGGCCCTCAGGGACCCTCAGTATTGAAGGGAAATTAATTCCCCAACTTACAACTGGCCAGGGGGCGCGTTTCCAGAGTGCTGCAAGGAGGGAGCATGGCCTCCAGCGCGATGCTGGTCTTTTATTTTTTTTATTTTTTTAAGAAGGAGGGCTGTGTGGCCCCCCTTCTTTTTCTAATTTACTGGCCCTGGGGACCCCATCCCCCAGGACCTGCACCCTATTTTTTTTTGTTGAAAAAAATAAATTTGGCCCTCCCCAGGCCTTAATCGGCCCCGGGGACCCCAACCCCCAGGTCATGGCCTTTTTTTCTTTTTTAATTCTTTAGGAGGGGGCTGCGTGGCCCCCCTCCTCAGGCCACTTATGGCCCCGGGGACCCCATCCCCCGGGGCCGGCCATTGTTTTTTATTATTTTTAAAAATATATTTTTATAGAAACACCTAGGACATGCTGGACGAACCGTAAGTACCTATCACCATGACGATTTGCGTGATATTAATTAAAAGGCGACTATGCATAGAATGAATCCACATGGAATGTATTTACATTGCTAGTGAAGCTCTGACGTGTCTGACGCCCTACCGTGCCTAATCCCGGTGCCCCCGCCGCAGGGTACTCTCCAAGTAGACACCCTTGTCGTTTATTTATACAAACATGGGTAGCTATTGACGGGCACATTTAATATACATGCACACCAAGCCATTCAAAGGGGATTCGACAAAAAGCCGACCAAACTATGCAAGAAACCCCCCTCACGGTTAATAAAATGCACATCCACCGCCGGATGTGTAATACTTTTTATTTTACTCTCTGGAAAGGAGACAAACCTCACTTGAGAGTCACAGCGTGCTCCGGGCTGAGCCCAATGGTGTGTTACACCCACCAGTGCCCGCCGAGTGAATCACACCTTTGTGTTGTATTCCACCAGCTAGTGCGTATGCTATGACACTCTCTAGACCATGTGCACTGTAACAGCACCCCGTGAATATGTCATGCCACACTTGCCTTCGCACGGGTTATATTGCCCCATCTAACGTGCCTTCCTCGATGCCTATGTTATAACGCACAGCGCTATGCCTTACATATTACAACCTGGGATCCATATCTTTGTCACAGAGCATATGCAACGTTACACTCCCCAGCACATATTTTATATTACAACTTTAGAGACTAGTTAGGTTACACAACACTGCCCTGTGCATATTACACTCCAAGGCGCATATCGCATAGCACGCGCTAGTGCCTGTGCTATCTCGTGCTCTCCAATGAATCTGTCATTGCGCACAATGTATTGCATATTATATTTCACGCCCGGTTCATCTTATATCACACTTTTTGGTGCATAGTTTATACCATATACTATATCTAGTTTTCATTTTCAATCGTGCTCTCAGGACTATGTTCTATATAACACTGCGTCCACCAACACTTTTCACAGGCATTACATTTTGCGATGGGGGTGGAGGGTCAGGGTGTGTTTCTGCCAAGTGAGCCCGGAGTCACAGTCACAAACGTCCTCTTCTTCGTGAATAAAAGTGAAATTATGCTGCATACTTGTTCATATTTTAAGTAGTTCGCACAGACACACATTTTAAAAATAATAAAGTTCCTAATACCCACCTTCTCTGAACAGTTAGCTTGCTGCCCCATCCACCTCCTCCCTATCCTCTGTTGTCTGAATCCATGGACTAGCCTCCTCCCTCCTGCCATGCATGATCTGATGTGCTGCCACTGCCCTCCATTTAGCATGATGTACCAGTCCACTCCTCCTGCCCTCCATTGCCCAATTCTATGGCCCATCATTGACCTCCTGCTTAGCCTCTGTGCTTAGCTTGCTGCCCCTATTCTCCTTCCGCCCGGCCCTCCGATGTCTTTGTGCATGCCCCTGCTCCATCCTTTTTGCCCACCATGTTCCATGGACCTGCCACTCCTATGTACTCTGAGTTTTCTGTTGAGCTGCCACTCCCCTCCCACCTGCCTAGCATTGTCAGATGACTGTAACCTGTCCCTGCCACCTCCACCCTGCCTGTCCACATGCCATGCCCCTATCCCCTTCCTCCTGTCCTCCATGGTCCATTTTACTGCCACTCCTTCCCCTGAACTCTCTTGTCTGTGCCCAGGTCCTGATCCTCCCTTCTATCCTCCATGGTCCTTTGTGCATGCCCCTGCACCCTCCTTCTTGCCCATCATACCCATTGTGCTGCCACTAACCCTCCCGCTTGCCATGCATGGTCTTCTGTGCTGCCATGGCCCCTCCCACCTTCCCTGTGTGGTCAGCTAGCTGCCCCCGACCCCCTCCCACCTTCCCTCCATGGTCTGTGTGTGTGCCATCATAGTCTCACTGTTGCTCTCCATGGTGTGTCTTGTTTCTAGTGCCCATCCTGCCTGACCTCCATGGTCATCTTGCTGCTCCTGCCCTGCCCCCTTGCCCCCAGCCCTCTGTTTCCATGTGCAGACCCCTATTCCCTCCCTCCTGGCTTGTCTGTTCCATTGCAATGCCCCTGATCCGTCCCTCCTGCCCTTTATGGTCTGTTATGCTGCAGCTTTCTCTCCTGTCTGTCCATTATGGTCAGCTAGCTACCATTGCCTCTTTCCCCTCTGTTCTCTGTTGTCCATGTGCATGGTCCTGTCCCCTCCCTATTGCTTTCTATGGATTGTCGTGCTGCACTCCCATCCCACATGCGCTGTGTGGTGTATTGTGCTGCTGCAAACCCTGATGCATGCCCTGTAGGGTCAGTTTGGTGCACCTCTCCATGTCCCTCCTGTCCTCTGTTATCCGAGTCCATGTCCCTACCCCAATTACTCCTGCCTACCATGATCCAATGTACCATACTTGCGAACATTTTGAACTTGGTAAGAGGGAGATTTCGAAAAAAAACTGGGGTATTGATTATCCCCTTTGAGTTACATTGAAAAAGAGGAGATTGTAGACAGGAGACAGATCAAATAAAGCCCATTTGAGCTTAAAAACATTGGACTTTTCCTGGCTGAAACGGGTCTGTTGGCATGTATGGTTGTACTACCATTGCCTCTTCCTTCTGCCCACAATGGTCTATTATATTGCCACAGCCTCTCTTGCCAGTCCTGTATTGTTGGTTTGTTGCCCCTGCCCCCCTTTCCACTGCCCTCCATAGTCTGTTGTGCTGCCACTGCCCTTCCTGCCTGCCTAGTGTGGTAAAAGTGTTGCCTCTGCACTCTCCTACCTGCCTTCAATTTTCAGAGTCCGTGCCCCTGGCCTCTGCCTCTCAACAGTATCCCAATGAACAACTAGATTGCTAACATTCTATATTTATTACAAAAGTGTGGAACGCCTGACGTCATCTTGATGTAATCAAAACTGCAATACCTAGAGTATTTCCTTTAGAAATTACATATATGAGAGGGTCTTATTTGCATCAAAATTATGGTTAGTGCTCTAAAAAACTAAAATGAGGACATATTTTCTGAGTTTTCAAATAGCGACAAAGAACTTTTAAATTATTTGTAATCTTTATGTTTTTTTATCCAGTTGACCACTTGATTAAATGTTGCACCTAGGGGAGACGATGTGGTGTTACTTCCAGAGCTGCAGACTTTGCAACTGGGGAACCAGGTTGGAGTTTCTGCTTCAGCTCAACATTCTGTGATTCTGGTCAAATCACTTAATCTCCCCATGTCTACAACCAAAATGAATTTGATCTTGTGTGATGTAACCAATGCTCATGTAAAGCACTCCAATACCTGACATGTCTGCACTGTATAAAACTGCAAATACACAAAAAATAAGTACTTTGCACACTTCTGTCATTGGGCTACATGTGGGCTACCTCTGGGTGATATTTGTGCTGCATTTGGGCTCTTTTGTCTCTGGTGGCCATCTTGGGAGATTTATTTGTTATGAAGTTTCCTAATTTCCTCATTTACTGCAGTCTCCTCAGTAGGAAATGCTTTCAGTTTTTTACTTTGATTCCATCAAGAAGGTATTCAGATATGTCACACATTTGCCATAAATTCTGAATGTTAGCACTCTAGTTGCTCATTAGATCACTGTAGTAAAGCTACTGCTCACCACGGAAGTCTGCTGCTGGTATTAAAAGTGCATGTTTCAGTTTGCATATCAGACTTTTTTAATGAAATAGAAGAGGATTTGAGAAGTCAGTCAAAATGTGCCCTAATTTTTCTTTCTTCAGCACTAATCATAATTTCTATGGCAAAATGAACCCCCTCATTGTGTTCCTTTTTAAATTAAATGTTTTAAGTGTTACCAGTTTATTCCACTCAAGATGGCTTCAGGTGTGCCATACTTTTGTCATAAGTAAGACAGTAAGTGCTCTAGTTGTTCTTAAGAACACTCTGGAACATTCTGTCATTGAGCTATACTTGGGCTACATCTGGGTGATATTTGGGCTACATTTGGGCTCTTTTGTCTCTGGTGGCCATCTTGGGAGATTTATTTGTTATGAAGTTTCCTAATTTCCTCATTTACTGCAGTCTCCTCAGTGGGAATACTTTCAGTTTTTTATTTTGGTTCCATCAAGAAGGCATTCAGATGTGTCACACATTTGCCATAAATTCTGAATGTTAGCACTCTAGTTGCTCATTAGATCACTGTAGTAAAACTACTGCTCACCAGGGAAGTCTGCTGCTGATATTCAAAGTGCATGTTTCAGTCTGCATGTCAGAATTTGTTTATGAAATAGAAGAAGATTTGAGAAGTCAAAATGTCCCATCATTTTTCTTTCTGCAGAACTAATCATAATTGATATGGCAAAATGAACCCCCTCATTTTGTTCCTTTGTAAATTAAATGTTTTAAGTGTTACCACTTTATTCCAATCAAGATGGTTTCAGGTGTGCCATACTTTTGTCATATGTAAGACTGTTAGCGCTCTAGTTGTTCGTTAGAACACTCTGGGACATTCTGTCATTGGGCTATACATGGGCTAGATCTGGGTGATATTTGGGCTAGATTTGGGCTCTTTTGTCTCTGGTGGCCATCTTGGGAGATACATTTGTTAAGAAGTTTCCTAATTTCCTCATTTACTGCAGTCTCCTCAGTAGGAAATACTTTGAGTTTTTTCCTTTGATTCCATCAAGAAGGCATTCAGATGTGTCACACATTTGCCATGAATTCTGAAAGTTAGCACTCTAGTTGCTTATTAGATCACTGTAGTAAAGCTACTGCTCACCAGGGAAGTCTGCTGCTGGTATTGAAAGTGCATGTTTCAGTCTGCATGTCAGAATTTTTTCATGAAATAGAAGAGGATTTGAGAAGTCACTCAAAATGTGCCTTAATTTTTCTTTCTGCAGCACTAATCATACTTTCTATGGCAAAATGAACCCCCTCATTTTGTTCCTTTTTAAATTAAATGTTTTAAGAGTTACCACTTTATTCCAACCAAGATGGCTTCAGGTGTGCCATACGTTTGTCATAAGTAGGACTGTTAGCGCTCTAGTTGTTCTTTAGAACACTCTGGGAAGCTGCAGTAGGACACAAAGGAATCAACTGACAGTCTCTGCCCTTGTTGGATGTACATGTTTTACTGAGAATGTCAGACTTCATTCTCAGATGACTGAGAAAGATAATGTGAATTTACAGAAAATATGCTCTCAGTTTAGCTTATAGATCACCTTCCAAACCTCTGTGGGAAAAGCATGAGAAAATAGTTTCCTCTCAAACATGATTCATGATATCAGAGCAGAAGGCTTTTTCACATTGTCAAATCACCTTAGAACACACTACAATTCCTAAAATGAATATGGTACCATCAACAAATGATTTATAATGTAACTAAAGTCTTAAAACCTTCTATTAACTGCAATGCTTTTTAATGAGGTGCTATCATGTATATTGGTCCCAAGATGGCTGCAAACACTTCTTGGATGAAGTGCTGACAGCCAATCAGATGTCACGATGAGATGTGTGGTTAGGCTCCGCCCAGATATATGTGATTTTACTTTTGATTTTCTCAGGAACTACTGAACGGATTTACACCATTTAAGCAAAAGGCACGAGTCTGAACTGAGGACTACCTCTTTGCCAAATTTGGTGTAATTCCGTTCAGCACTTCGGGCTGTAGCTGCGTCAACAGGTCCTATGGGAAAATGCATGGGGAAAACGCGTTTTGGGACCCCCCTTTTTTCTTGGCCCCCGCTTGACGAATCACAGTGAAATTTTCAGGATAGGAGCGGACCGGAGCTGGCCAAAAGTTTGGAAACTTTCGCGAAGATTCATCAATCGACGCCAATGTTATTCCAAATAAAATGTTGCAGATTTCCCATGGAAAATAGGTCCTAACTATAACTACCTACTGGCGACTGCCAGTAGGTAATATATATATACATATATATATATATATATTACCTACTGGCCACTTGGTAGTTATAGTTAGGAACTTGTTTCTATTCAAAAAGCATTTATTCTTTTCCCAATAACTTTGGCGCCGGTTGACAAATCATCGTGAATTTTCAAACTAGTGGGTCGCTCCATTCAGCTCCTGTCTTGAAAGTTTTGGGGTGATTCAGCAAGTGAGGGCCGAAAAAAAAGGGGGGTCCCAAAAAGTGTTTTCTCCATGTAAATTCCCATAGGAAACTTTAGACATGGCTACAGCCCGAACTGCTGAACGGAATTACACCAAATTTGGCAAAAAGGTAGCCCTTGGTTCAGAAAGAGACCTTTTTGTTTTAAATGGTGTAAATCCGTTCAGTAGTTCATGAGAAATTCAAAAAATAGAGGTCGGAAAATAAATTTCCCATAGGAAACTTAGACACAGCTATAGCCGAAACTGCTGAACGGAATTACACCAAATTTGGCAAAATGGTAGCCCTTGGTTCAGAAAGAGACCTTTTTTAAATGGTGTAAATCCATTCAGTAGGTGCTGAGAAAAAATAAAAGTTTCGATATTTAGAGGCGCAGAGGATCCGCGGACCCTTCCGACCACGAGCTTTATTCTAATTGGCTGTCAACACGCCAAACCAGGAAGTGTTGGCAGCCATTTTGTGACTCAGTAGAACAGTCAGAAGAAAATAGGGAAACAAAGGTGAGAAAGAAGAAAAGGGGGCAGGGAAGAAACACCCTGACCCCCTAGGCCTGCTCAGGGGGTCCCACAAGGACCCCCAGGGCCTCCAAAAACTTTTTTCTTTTTTTTAAAACAGCGGAATGCTCGCTGGGTGCGCGGATCAGGATGAAAAATTTAAAAAAACAAAGCGAGAGCTTCCTCACTTCCTTACTTTTAACCCCCCAGGTGGGCCAGGTCCTGGGGGGATTTGGAGAATGTAAAGCGGGGTCCCGAGGGAGCCCCCACAGCCCCGGGGACCACCACCTCCCCAGGGCTCTATTTTGTACATAAAATAAATAAACCTGTGTGAGGGGGCTCGAGCCCCCCCCCACATGCTCCGGGGACCACCACCTCCCCGGGGCACTAACTGTTAAAATGCGGGGGTCCTTTTTGGAGCCCCGGGGACCACCCGCTCCCAGGGGCTTTGCAATTGTTGGGAGGAGGCTGCGCAGCTTCCCTCCTGGAGCCTGTGATGGTCCTGGGGACCGCCACCCCCAGGGCCAGCTCCTGCAGTATCCAGGGGTGCCCACCCCGGGACACTGTTGTTTGCTACGGTAGGGCGGGAGCATATCTCCCGCCCTATCATAGCAAACTCTGGTTTGGATTTTGGAATAGAGAGCAGGGAAACCTGCTTTCTCTTCCAAAATCCAAAGCAGAATTGCTTTTCCACACGGGGAGCTGCATGTCAGCAGCTCCCCATGTGGAAAAGCAATGACCATGGGGGCATTGGGGCTCCCCCCACAGTCTCCCACGAAGTGGATAGGCCCCGGGGGATGGGGTCCCCAGGGTGAATATAAATTACTGGTAGGAGCCGTTTATTTTTTTCTGCAAAATTTGGAGTTGCGACCCTAGTGCGGCGCTCAGTGCAGCCCCCTGGTGTGAATACGAGAGGTGCTCAGTTCCCAGCACGGGCCCCTGGTGTGAACGCGAGGGGTGCATGACTCCCAGCGAGGCCCCCTGGTGTGAACGCGAGGGGTGCATGACTTCCTGCGCCGCCCCCTGGTGTGAACACGAGGGGTGCGCAACACCCAGTATGGCCCCCTGGTGTAAACGCAAGGGGTGCGCGACTCCTAGCCACGCTGGGTGCACAACTCCCAGCCAAAACAATATAAGATTTTTTAATGATAAATCTAGGTTGTATGTTTGAATCTTGGGAGGCTCTAAAAAGAGCCCTTGTGTTTATTGGGAGAATTTGGTAAGTGCCGATGCAGAGTCTGAACGTTTTGAGAAAGACTCTGTTTCCCTCATCTGTGAAATGTACACCATCTCTCCTGTATATGCCATCCATATTAAAACGCAGATTGTTGTTGTATATGGACCCCATACTAGGATCTCTGAGATAAGCAGAAACAGCTTTATTGACATTTTTCCTAGCTTTCTCAATCTGTGGACAAAATTGATTGGATCAGTTCCATTTCTGTCTTTGGCATATGTTAGAGTAGACAAAGGCAGTTTGGGGGAAAAGTATCATCAATTGTGCAAAGGTGTCCTTCATTAGCATTTCCAGACCTACCCCAGTCAATGTGCCTAGGTCATTGCCACCACAGTGCACAATTATGAGGTCAGGGGGTTGGAGATGCAAAAAGGATTTAACCAATGGCATCAATTGGTGCCTCTTTAATCCTCTCTGTCCAATCCATTTAATGTCCACATTTTGCAAAGCTAGGTATTTGTCAATACCTCTGCTTTTAGCATACCTTTTGCACCAGAAAACATAGCTGTGTCCCACAATCCACACTCTAAGCATCTTGAAGGGAAGTCTGGATGCACTGAGAAGATGTCTGTAGGCGAAGTAGGCAGTTGGTAGAATAAGAGGTCTCTAAAATGGTGGATAAGATGTAATTTTAAAAAAAGAAGAGAACTGATTGGCTGTTTGAGAACTTTACAGAGTGAAAAATAGGGTGCATGTTTCTGTGTTTAAAAAGCATGTTTCTCATTGGTTACTAAAAAATTTTTGAAAGGTACATTAGATAGGATAAGCTGATATTTTGGAAAGTCAAGCACACTTGCTGTTTGAATTTGCAACATTGTGTGCTGAACTTGTGACCTGTGAGTTCAGTTGAGTATTTCATGAACTGTTACTATGGAAACAGGCATTAAGCAGAATGGGGGTAGGTTTGGAAGTTATGTGTGACATTAAAATGTGTATTTCTTATAAATATTAAAGTAATATTTTATTGCAGTGAGATTTCCCAAATCACTGGTATGGTTAGAAGTGGTGTGTTATTAAAAATAAATGCTAAAATTATTTTTAATATACTTTTGAAGTCTCGTATGGATCCGCGATTCCTTCGCTTGTGGTGCACGGTCCAGGCGCGACTCTAGAAAATTCCAGAAGCAATTTCGGTTCAGTTAGAGGTCAGTCGGCAAGGGTTGATATGTGTACCCAAAAGTAATGTGTTTTATAATTTGAATTAACCTGGGCAGCAATGTGATTTGATAGTTACATGTAAATGTGTGGAGAATGAGAGGGAAACTTTGCCATTCTTTGGTTTTGCTAAGGACAGTGCACTATATTCATTGTGTGCATATGAAAATCTGGTGTTTGAGTCTGATATTTCATAATCTACAAATCAATTTGAAAGGTGAGTTATTAATTTGTGAGGTGTACTATGTGTTGCCTTTGTTTATAAATATAAATCATGAAATTTGAAGTTGGAGATAAATTTTGTAATGAAGACATGTTTATTGCTGTTTTTTGTAATGAATTTAGATGTTTAATATTCACTTTGTAAAGTATTATGTGTGTTTTGGAATAGGGACTGCTGATTATGACTGATTATTTTAATGTGTGGATTTGTACATTAGTAGTATACTGCATAATTTTGGGTGTTGATTTTAAATTGGAAATATATATGTAGAGTTAAGGTATCAGTGATGAGGCTAGTTTTTATAAGTCTCTAAAGAGATACAGTTAACATATGCGACATCATTTTTGGTGTTTGGTTTCAGTTTGAAGTTTGTTCTGTGAATTTATGTGGTGTAGATAGTGTTGTGGTAGAGAGACACTCATTTATGTTTTTCAGTGATCTGGTGAGACTTATAGCAGAGAAATGTGAATGGTTTCTGTTTTGTATTTGGCTAGGTGTAATATTAAAAGTAGTTGTAGAACGGAAATGTAGCAGTAGAGATGTATTGAGTACTTTAATCCTATAAAGAGTTTGCTTGCAGAGCAGGTATTGTTCTGTAAGCACTGAGACACTCCTCCAATCACCCATTGAGCACCATACACTTATTCATTCAGTGCACTAATACCTAAGTACCTATACATTCTCTATGCACTGTGTTTGCTGCACTGTAATTATTTCAGTTACTAGTTTTTGTACTTATAGAATGCCCTAGGCAGTAACACTACTACAGGTACGTTATTCTGTGGTCTATGTATGCAGATATCTAACCAGCTACATACTATTGATACATTCTTATAAATACCCAGATAGTACTCATGCAAACTAGGAATCTTTATGTGTGTCCCATGCAATTCTCCAATTACCCATTCAGTCCTATCTACTTATCCTATCACTGCACCAATACCTAAGCACATATAAATTCACCATGAACTCTGTTTGCAGCACTGCAATTATTCTAGTTACTAGTCACGTACTTATGGAATGGTGTAGACAGTAACACTAGTATAATTTAGATATTCTGTGCATTATGCATGCAGTCCTCTAACCAGCTACATACTATTGATACTCTCTTGTAAATACCCAGTTAGTATTCAGTCACTGTCCATGCACTTGTACAATGACTCAGGCATTAAGACAAACAGTGCTACAGTCAAATGTGCACAATGTATGCAGTCCCCTAACTCCCTGTAGACTAGGGATTCAGTCATGCAAAAATCCAGATAGTAGCCATGCAAGTCAGCAATCACACTGTCATTCTCTGTCCACTCCTGCAATCATCCTGATAGAACAATGTCCTTATTAAATCCCTGTGCTGAAACATAAGCAGTTATAAACGTACCCTACTGTCAACTACCAGCACTCTAAGGTACCTAGTCACTGTCCATGCACTTGTACAATGGCTCAAACATTAAGACACGTAGGGTACAGTCAAAAATGCATAATCCATGTGGTCCCCTAACCCCCTGCAGACTACTGATTCACTCCTGCAAAAATCCAGGTACTAGCCATGCAGTTCAGCAATCACGCTGTCACTCTCTGTCCACTCCCGCTATCATTCTGACAGAACCATGTCCTTATCTAATCACTCTACTGAAACATAAGCACTTATAAACTCACCCCGCTGTCAACTACCAGCACTATAGGTACCCAGTCACTGTCTATGCACTTGTACAGTGATTCAGAGATTAATATATGCAGTACTACAGTAAAATGTGCACAACCTATGTGGACACCTAACCCCCTGCAGACTACTGATTCACTCCTGCAAAAATGCAAGTAGTAGCTATGCAAGTCAGCAATCACACTGTCACTCTCTGTGCAGTCTTGTAATCATCCTGACAGAACCATGTCTTTATCTAATCACTGTGCTGAAACACAAGCACTTTTAAACTCATTCTGCTGTTAACTACCAGTACCCTAACTATCCAGTTGCTGTCCATGCACTTGTACAATGACTCACGTATTAAGACACACAGTGCTACAGTCACATCTGCACAATATATGTGGTCCCCTAATCCCCGGCAGAGTACTGATTCAATCCTGCAAAAATCTAGGTATTACCCATGTAATTCAGCAATCACATTGTCAGTCTCTTTCCACTCCTGCAATCATCCTGACACAAGCATGTCTTTATCTAATCTCTGCGCTGAAACACAAGCACTTATAAACTCATTCTGCTATCAACTACCAGCACTGTAACTATCCAGTCACTGTCTATGCCCTTGTACAATGACTCAGAGATTTAGATATGGAGTGGTACAGTCAAATGTGCACAACCCATGTGGTCCCTTAACCTCTGCAGACTACTGATTCACTCTTGCTTAAATGCAAGTAGTAGCTATGAAACTCAGCAATAACACTATCACTCTCTGTGCAGTTTTGCAATCATCCTGACCGAACTATGTCTTTATCTAATCATTGTGCTGAAAAACAAGCACTTTTAAACTGACTCTGCTGTCAACTACCAGAACTCTAACTATCCAGTCACTGTCCATGCACTTGTACAATGACTCAGGCCTCAATAGATGCAGTGGTACAGTCAAATGTGCACAACCTATGCGGTCCCCTAACCCCCTGCAGACTACTGATTCACTCCTGTAATAACTTAGGTAGTACTATTGCAGTGCCCCAATCACACTGCCACTTTCTGTGCAGTCTTGCAATCATCCTGATAGAACCTTGTCTTTATCTAATTGCTGTGCTGAAACACAAGCACTTTTAAACTGACTCTGCTGTCAACCACCAGCACTCTAACTATCCAGTCACTGTCCATGCACTTGTACAATGACTCAGGCCTTAATAGATACAGGGGTACCGTCAAATATGCACAACCTATGTGTTCTCCTAACCCCCTGCAGACTACTGATTCACTCCTGCAAAAATGCAAGTAGTAGCTATGCAAGTCAGTTATCACACTATCTCTCTCTGTCCACTCCTGCAATCATTCTGACAGAACCAGGACCTTTTCTAGTCACTGTGCTGAAACACTAGCAGTTATAAACTCACCCTGCAGTCAACTACCAGCACACTAACTATCCAGTCACTGTGCATGCACTTCTACAATGACTCAGAGATTAAGATATGCAGTGGTACAGTCAAATGTGCACAACCTATGTGGTCCCCTAACCTTCTGCAGTCTACTGATTCACTCTTGCTAAAATGCAAGTAGTAGCTATGAAAGTCAGCAATCACACTATCACTCTCTGTGCAGTCTTGAAATCATCCTGACAGAACTATGTCTTTATCTAATCACTGTGCTGAAACACAAGCACCTTTAAACTGACTCTGCTGTCAACTACCAGCACTTTAACTATCCAGTCACTATCCATTCACTTGTATAATGACTCAGGCCTTAATAGATGCAGTGGTACAGTCAAATGTGCACAACCTATGTGATCCCCTAACCCCCTGCTGACTACTGATTCACTCCTGCAAACATGCGAGTAGTAGCTATGAAAGTCAGCAATCACACTATCACTCTCTGTCCACTCCTGCAATCATTATGACAGAACCATGACCGTTTCTAGTCACTGTGCTGAAACACTAGCAGTTATAAACTCAGGGCCCAATTCACAGAACTAACTTAAGACAAAATCCTAAACTTACTACCATTTTGATATTCACAGAAGGCACTTACTCATTTTGGTATTCACAGAAGACACTTACTCATTTCGGTATTCACAGAAGTTAGGACTCCTAACTTTAGGACTCCTATATGCCTTCTGTGAATACCGAAAGCCTTAAAATTAGGATTTTTCTCAGTTTAGTAGTAGTATAGTTAGGACTCCTAACTTTAGGACTCCTAAATGCCTTCTGGGAATACCGAAAGTCTTAAAATAAGGATTTTTCTCAATTTAGTAGTAGTAAAGTTAGGACTCCTAACTTTAGGACTCCTAAATGCCTTCTGTGAATACCGAAAGCCTTAAAATTAGGATTTGTCATAATTTAGGTGAATATCCTGTATATGAAAAGCGTGTAGTAGGTCGAAAAAGAAGGTATGAGAATACCTATAGTGAAGTTAAAGAGAAGAAAAAAAGTCAAGATAATGTTGAGATTCCAAGTAAAAAGAAAAAGGACACTATTGAAGAGATTGTCGATATCAGTTAGAAAATAGTTCAGGTATCAACTGCTATGCTAATGTAGTGGTAAATGTTGTATTTTTTCTAGAAAATCTGCATCAGCAAATTATGGAGAATCGAGAAAAAAGGTTTTGTTCCTTGTTGCATTCTATTTTTGAAAAATTGAGAACTGATAAAAGTAAAAATCCAAAGTGTTTCTGATATTCGGAATCTTCTGGATATATGTTCTGGTTCTACGCAATTTACACAGAATGTGCAACAAGATGCTCAGGAATTTCTAATGTATATGCTTGCAGTATTAGAAGATGAAGGAATACAAATTGAAAATCTATTTGGACTTCGTTATAAATGGGAACATGAATGTGAAAATTGTAGGTTTACTTCTACCACTAACATAGACACTGAAAGATTCATATATTTAACAATACCAGACTATAAAACAGTGTCTTTCAACAAATTAGTTAAAGCAGCAAATCAAAACATGGAGTGTAGCCAATGCAAATCAGAAATGTTATCAACACTATTTATACAAAAATGTGGACAATATATCATTTTAATGATACAACGTTGTACAGCTGATGGAAGAAAATTGGAAAATTTAATAAAAATGTTTGTAGCAAGTCAACTATCAATATCAGGAAGAACTTTTGTAGCTGTAGCAATTATTTTCCACGATAGTCCTTCTACAATATCTGGACATTACACTGTCTATTTAAAATGTAATAAAGGATGGACATATTGTAATGATACTCATTTGGTTTTTAGATATCATTTGCCAAACGAATTACCAAATTCATACCTAATATTTTTAAAGCCAAAGTTCTAAGAAAATAATTTGGTCTATTGGGAATCTGTTAAAATGTATTAATACGATCACTTTGGACAATTTCAGTTTAAAGGATTTCAGGAATATCATTTGGCCTAGAGGAAAGATATTAATATGAATTAAGCACTTTTTCAGGGATATTCTGACAGCATATAATTTAAAGAACCTCATTTAGAGTATATGGAAATTATAAAGAATTGTTGATTGAATTATTGTTTCAGTTCTTTCATATTGTAGTAACAACATTCTCTTACAAAGAAGCATTTTATATATGTGTGATTTGTATTGTATGCTATGTTATTTTCATGCAATGTGCAGAGAAAGTTGACTATGTTGAGGCGCTGTACTTTTTTTGACTACTTCCATTACATTTTATTTGAGCACAAGCAAGTTCACAGAAGCTTCACGGATTCAGTTTACAAATATCGGCATTCACGTTTCCGAGTTCGGATTCACTGCGTCGTACTTTTCACCAGTTCTTGAGCACTTTGGAATTCACTTTCTTTTAATGTTCAACAGTCACCTTTTATGTATCGATGCATGGTTACGTTGCTGTCTCTTAGAATACATGCGATATTACTGCACTCATGTACATATGCTAATTCATTCACACGAGCACACGTGCTTCTCGCTAATTCACTAAGTAATGTGAGCTATTTGGAACGAGGAACTCATTCTTGCTACTCTTTACCGTTGCTACTATCTCATAATTTGCTACCAGATACACGCATATGGACCCAGGGTCAATGGGCATATTTCTTTATTTTGTTATAGGGCGAACCCCCTGAAACAGGGCTGGACCCGCAATGCATCGGGGAATTTTCTTTGTTACTCCTGTGAACAAATACAATAATTGAGTTCAATGCCAAAACATCTAAATGCATTTATGACAGCATTTACAAAAATATGATGGAAATTTCACTACTGGAATATGAAGACTAATAAACCGAAGTGAAATAAGTTGAATTGAATGGTGAATGTTTAAAGCAGATTTTTTCGCAACGGAGTGCATAAAGGAGTTTACCCTTCCAGAGGTGAAGGATTTCATTTGACATTTTGTATACACACCCCGTGATCAGGAGGTGATACTCCATAGCACCCACACACTACTGGAACTTGGTTATAATTGGTTACCAATTGAATACAAGGAGTGCGACCGCCCCATCTAGTTTTGAATCGTAATCATTCGCTGATCACGACGGTCTGCATCCACAAATAAACATGTCGTATGAAGACATAGCCAACATTACTGGAAACAAAGCAGATACATTTGGTTTCACATCTGAAGATACCAATCACATTTACTCATTGATCCAGGAACCAGAAGGCGTTGCCACAAGCACAGGATCTGTACAATCAAATATCAAACAGCTTTTGTTTGCAGCCAAAAGAGAAATTAACCCCTTCGCCGCGGCGGGAATTCCGCCGCGGCGCGGGGGGGTGCGGGGGGGCAGCGCGGCGGGCCTGTGCTCATGACGGAGCCGCTCCGTCATGAGCCACAGTTGAGCTGTGCTCATGACGGAACGGTTCCGTCATGACTCCGCCCATTTGCGTTGTCGCCCCGCACAGGCGGGGAAACAGCGCCGCGCAGGCGGAGCGGCCGCCGACAGGATTGCCATGACGGAACCGTTCCGTCATGAGCACACGGCAACCGTGGCTCATGACGGAACGGTTCCGTCATGAGCAGGGAAGGGGTTAATCAGCGGCTACACGCCAGTACATTGATACGTTATCACAAAGTCTAAAGGATACCCAGAGGATTACGGTCAAGTCAACTTTGTGTAAAAATAACACACTTTTCACTTGACTTAATTATTTTAATAGTGGAGGAACTCTCTAGGACACTAGAGGAACCGGAAAAAGAAGTTTCCCAACTGAAGCAGGAAATCAGTGATAAACAATCCTCTGAAGAATGGAATAAAACCCTCTCAGTTAGACAAATACACTGCATAAATAAATGAAAGAAAACTATGCAAATTTAAGCGTGACACTGTAGATTATAAACTAAGGGTGGGCGTAGTTCGCGAAGTAGCACTTCGCGAAGCTACGCAAAGTGAAGTTCGCACTACGCGAGCTACGCGTAGCACTTCGCGAACTGCGAAGTAACATGTTCGCACTGTGCAAGATGTTGTTTTCAATGATTGCACTGTGCGGACAAGCAACCGGCACTGTGCAATCATTGAAAATGGCATCTTGCACAGTGCGAGCTGTAGTTTTCTGCTGCTCGAGTAGATTTTTACTCGAGCTGCAGCTTTCTCAACGCGAACTGGTAGTTTCTCATCGCGAGCGGTCGCGAGCATACGCGACCCCTCGCAATGAGAAACCTGACCTTCTCGCGTTGGGAATCTCGCCGGGAGGTTTATTTTCCATGCTCGCGATCGCGAACAAGGAAAAAGTCTCGCCAGGATGTCATTTTGCTTGCTCGCGGTCGCCAACTTGACGTTGAGGACCGCGGGCAAGCAAAAAATGACCGCAGCACTACGCAACACTACGCTACGTGTGTTCGCACTGTGCTACGTGCAGTTCGCGTAGCGCGAAGTAGCGCGAACTTCGCAAACTACGCGAGCATAGCGTAGTGCTTCGCCCAGGCCTATTATAAACTGGGGGAGGTTTACAGCTGGGCAGAGGCGTACGCCTCTCGAAGACAACAAGGACCTTTTGGTAACCGATCCACAGAAGAAACATCTTCATTGGATGAATCGCAACCCAGAATACAGCAAAGAGGACCACCGTCACGGGAGAGCAACAACAGGCCATCCACTTCTAGCACAGGAAATAGAGCCCAGGCTCCTTATTTAGGGAGAGGCTCAGATACACTCGTCGAACATGGAGAGAGAAATTTAACAGAACAAGATCTTCCAATAGCCAAATCCACCAGAAGCCAGAGAATCTAGTGATTAACATTTCCAAAACCAAATTGTCTACCACCCAAATTCAAACATTACAAAAGGGTTTATCTTATGTCACCACGTATGAGTCCAGTGAATTAGAAACGCAGATCTGTTGTTTTTTAAATGTATGAGATCTCTCCGCCTCAAGCACTTTTTCATGAACATAACAACACTCAAACCATTTGAAGAAAAAGGGACACTATTGGATTTAAAACCCAAGAGTACGTTTCAAGCACCAATGAGCCACAAGGTTCTTGACTCATTCGAGACAGTTGTACAGAAGGAACTACATGATATATTTAAAATCCGTACAACTAGAAAACATAACCTCACAATCAAAGAAAGGGATGCGATAAAGAGCTTGGCTAATAATGATAAAATCATGTGCTGTAAAGCAGACAAAGGTGGAGCACTAGTTATTTTGGATACTGATTTTTATCTGGAAAGCGTTCAAACCCATGTTACTGACACAACCATTTACATGAAGTTGAACTCAAACCCTACTAAAGAATTTACCCGAGTATTGACAATCGTCATCAACAAAGCTCTCAACATAGGAACCATCAATGAACGAGATAAGAGATTCCTAATCAAAGAAAACCCAAGCACACCCTATCTGTATATGATTCCAAAAATACACAAAGGTGTGGATAAACCTCCATTCAGACCTATCGTGAGTACCAGAAACTCGATACATGAGCCTATTGGGAAATATATTGATTGTCACCTTCAACTAAGCGTGCAAAAGATGTCAACTTATTTACAAGACACCACCGATTTTTTAGTTAAACTTCAAAAAATCGTGCTCAGTGAGAACATCAACAATCCAATCCTGTGTACCATCGGCGTGAAATCATTGTACACCTCTATCCCCCATGATTTAGGCTTACAGGCGACAGAATCTTTCCTTCTCGAAAGTGAAAAAAGTGACGACTTGAAAATCTTCTTACTTGAATTGATGCATTTCACTCTGTATCATAGTTATTTCACTTGGCAAGGAAAATTCTACACTCAATTATCTGGCACGTCCATGGGAATTGCGCAGCACCTGTGTATGCTAATCTCTTTATGCATCGGTTTGAACTTGATCACATCTTATCTAAAACCATCTGGATAGAGAATCTCATAACCTATCACCGGTACATTGACAACATATTCCTTATTTGGAAAGGATCGGAAAGTGCACTGCTTCAGGCCATCAGTGAGATCAACACCATTGATGAACGAATCCAGTTCACACACACTTTGAATAAACAAAGAATCGCATTTCTCGACGTAGAAATTTTGATACAAGTCCACAAGTTAGTGACAATAGTATTTACCAAGCCTACCGACCGGAACAACTGATTAAATTTTTACAGTTTTCATCAAACGAGTTTAAAGAAACACCTTCCATACTCTCAATTACTCAGGGCTAGACAAATATCATCATCTGAAGACCTATATCTTGAGAATAAAGAAAAGATCATGGTGAAATTCAAGCAAAGAGATTATCCAGAATCTATCTTGCGACAAGCAGAGGAAAGGGCTAAACAAAAAGATAGGATGGACCTACTCAAATCCAAAATCCAGGCAGAGAAAAAAGAAGATAGAGTTGTATTTGTGTCTAAATACTCAACCAGAAGCATTAACATCAAACAAATCATTCACAAGTATTGGCCTTTACTACAGTCAGAAACAGATTTCAAAGGTATATTCCACGAACTTTCTATTTTGGTGTACCAACGCATGAAAAACTTGCAACAAATATTGCAACAAAAGAAAAGCTCTACTGCTCTTCATTACTCTGGTACTATCCCCTGCCACAACTGTGGAAGTTGCAACTACATCGTTAGGGGCACCACTCTCATGCATCCCACTCAAGGTACTCTTATCAAATTACAGGTTACAGCCACTTGCGATTTCAGTAATGTGGTATACCTGTTGAAATGCCCCTGCGGGTTACCCTATGTAGGGAAGACAGAACGGAAAATTAGAACTCGCTTGGTCGAACACAAAAGCAATATAAGACTGAAAAACTTAAAATCAACAGTTGCTATACACTACTCTGAGAAAAATCATAACATCAGTCAATTGCGATATCTGATCTTGGAACAGGTAGAGATAAAAGAAGGAAGAGATAATAAGAATTTTTTGCTACAACGTGAATTATACTGATTCATAAATTGAACTCACTGAGCCCAATGGGACTAAATGAACGTTTGGAATATAGTTGTTATTTGTAATCCCACACCTTTATCACAGTGTAAGCACTTATGATTTATGGATAATATCTGTATTTTTCTTTATAGCAAATACTGATAGTCTTGTATCAATGTACTGCAGTGCTGAACCATTGCACTGACACATGTTTCTGATCTGAGCCTTTTAAGATTTTGTGACCACGTGTTGAAGCTTGTTTATTCTTATTTTAATTTGCCCCTTGCAACACTTCACAATTAGTTTTTTTAACTCTTACGGTACGACCATAAGAATATACTGGTTTAATACTTAGTCCGATGTGCACTTCTTACACTTTGTACTGAGGTTTTGTTTTTCTACTTTCAGACACTGTACGTACGTAGTAGCATGTCAGTTACTGTGACACTCACTTCCGGGTAGCGCAATTATTAAGTTCCGGCCTGGAGAGCCGGCTCAAACGATTAATGCTAAGGCTGTAACACGCATTACGCTCGCGACAGAGCATTCACAGGTACTTTTTTTTACTATTTCCGTTACATTTTATTTGAGCACAAGCAATATCACTGACGCTTCACGGCTTCAGTTTACAAATATCGGCATTCACGTTTCCGAGTTCAGATTCACTGCGTCGTACTTTTCACCGGTTCTTGAGCACTTTGGAATTCACTTTCTTTTAATGTTCAACAGTCACCTTATATGTATCGATGCATGGTTACGTTGCTGTCTCTTAGAATACACGTGGTATTACTGCACGTATGTACATACGCTAATTGAGTCACACAAGCACACATGCTTCTCGCTACTTCACTAAGTAATGTGGGCTATTTGGAACGAGGAACTCATTCTTGCTACTCTTTACGGTTGCTACTATCTCATAAGTTGCTACCAGATAAACGCATATGGACCCAGGGTCAATGGGCATATTTCTTTATTTTGTTATAGGGCGAACCCCCTGAAGAAGGGCTGGACCCGAAATGCATCGGGGAATTTTCTTTGTTACGCCTGTGAACAAATACAATGATTGAGTTCAATGCCAAAACAACTAAATGCATTCATGACAGAATTTACAAAAATATTATGGAAATTTCACTACTGGAATATGAAGACTAATAACTCGAAGTGGTGAAGGATTTCATTTAACGAAAATATTTTTGACACAGATTTTTTTTTTTAAACGATCTTCTTGATTGTTTTTTTTTTGCCCGCTGTTATGTGATGAGTAACATTGAAATCACTATCCATAGTGAAATTCAATATATTCTGAGAACAGCAAAAAAGGCAAACAAAATAATTTATATTATGCTTAAATTGTGTTGTGTTTATAAAATTATAATATTATATATTATAACTGTATTTTTTCTTCTCTTTCACAGATCCTAATTCTAAAGTGCAAACACTATCCATGCACTACTACATCCAGCTGTGCACTATCTATATAAACCTCTAACCAGCTACTTACTAAGGTACTACCCATGCAGCCTAGGAATCTTCCTGTCTGTCCCATGCACTTCTCCAATCACCCATCCAGCACTATCTACTTATTCTATCACTCTGCCAATACCTAAGCACTTATAAAATCACCGTACAGTGTGTTTGCATCACTGTAATCTTTTCAATTACTACGGATGGAATGTCCGAGCCACTAAGAAAAGTATACATACTACATTCTATGCACTATGCATGCACATCTCTAACCACATACATACGATTGGAACAGTCTTGTAAATACTAAGGTATTGCCCATGCAGACTAGGAATCCTCCTGTCAGTCCCATGCACTTCTCCAATCACCCATCCACCACTATCTACATATGCTATCACTTTGCCAATATCTACCCACTTATAAATTCATCAGGCACCCTGTTTGTAGCACTGTAATCATTCCAGTTACTAGTCATGTACTTATAGAATTGCATAGCCACTAATACAAGTACACCTACAGTATTCTGTGCACAATGCCTACAAACCTCTAACCACATACATACTATTGGTACACTCCACTAAATACTGAAGTAGTACCCATTCAGCCTAGGATTCCTCCTGTCAGTCTCATGCTCTTCCTCAATCATCCATCCAGCACTATTTTCTTATCCTATCACTCCGCCAATACCTAAGCACTTATAAATTGACCATGCACTCTATATGCAGCACTGTGATAATTCCAATTACTAGTGATGTTCTTATGGAATGGCCTAGGCACTAACACAAGTACACCTACAATATTCTGTGCACAATCCCTACAAACATCTAAGCACATACATACTATTGGTACACTCCACTAAATACTGAAGTAGTACCCATCCAGCCTAGGATTCCTCCTGTGTCTCAGGCACTTCCTCAATCACCCATCCAGCACTATGTTCTTATCGTATCACTGCACCAGTACCTAAGCACTTATGAGGCAGATTTACAAGCCCCCTGCACCACCAGTACATCACTTTTTGTGACGTAGTGGTGGCGCCGGGTCACCTCCATATTTACAAGGACAGGATAAGTCACCCTGCGTAGCTTTTCCTCTCCTTGTAAATATAGCCCCTCCACACGCAGCACTTTGTGTTGAAGGGGCGTTGCTTGGGTGTTGCTGTGTATGTTCCCACACAACACCCATGGAACAAGACACATCTCAAGATGTACGAGAAATCATAAATCTGGAGATGTGTGTGAATGCTGCACCACCCTAGAGGCAGCGTAGCAAGGCGCAACGAAGAGAAATGTTTTCATTTCTCCTCATTGTTTCCTCTTTCAATGCATGCTACATTCTACAGCACGCATTGTTGGAGGAAAATGCATTTAGTGATTGTTTTTGTACAGGAAGGTGTCCCTTCCTGCACAAAAACAATCTCCCCACGACGCAGGCATCCTTGCACCATGGTGCAAGAGTGCCTGCGCCAGCGCATGGCCACAGTTTGTGCACCAGTGCAGTGGGAAGCACAGAGATGCAACATATTCAGTAAATATGTCACATCCCTGTGCTTCTGAAGTGCTGCAGCGTGGTGCAGCCAAAGGGCTTGCGGTGCCACGCTGCAGCACTTCCTCATACATCTGCCCCTATAAATTCAACATACACTACTAATGCATTCTTTCAGTCAATCATGCGCTACACATATATTCTACCAAACTTTCAAACATTACCATGCAATTCTAGTTCTTTTTTTAACCAGATAAGGTAGTTCTGACAAGAACTTTTTTTTTCTTCTTTTTTTGTTTTGTATTTTTTTTGTATTTTTTGAACAATTTTGTACTTTTTTGGTGTTTTTTAAAAATTGAACAAAAAAGGAACTAAGTAAATAGTTAGCTTTTGAAATCAAACATCATTACAAAAACAAAAAAATAAACAAGAATTAGCATTTATGGTTCCGCTGTGCTGCACACACAGCATCCACTGACAGTTCACCATAGCAGATGATGGTTTTGCACTTAGTGCAGTGCTGCTGGAGAAAAGCAAATTCTGGGTGAATGTCAATTGGAGGTGCTGATGTGGACGCTCCGGAGGTGCTAGCAATGCCTGGTGGTGGATATTTTGCTGCACGTCTCATCTCTTCTCGTGCCAGACTCCGGGGGTGAATGGTGTGCAGATGTTTATACATACTCGCTGTTCCACAGGAGTATTTCTTGTCACTGCCTCGCGACAGGACCCTGTCACACAGCATGCATGTGACTTTTCTTGCATTCACCTTCTTTTCTCCGGCAGGAAAGGTGAAAAGTTTTCCATACCACTGATTCAGGACTCTGCTTGGGTGGATCTTCCTCCAAAATATCTTCATCTGAAGAATGATGAAGAGCTTGTGAACCAGATGCCATTGCTCTAATGCAATTTTTTAAAAACACCAAAAAAACTTCCAAAACCAGCTCTGGAAGGAGAAGAGATGTCTCCCATCAATTGCTCCAAACAGAATGATTAAAATGGGTGGGGTCCTTCAACTGTTGCAATGGGAAATGATAAGAACCAATCAAATCCTTTTTTTTATGGTCACATGGGAGTCGCTACACTCACGAAGAACGCACCCGATGCGACTCCACGAAAATATATTTAACAATAATATAAGTAGAAATATATTATTTTTATGAATACGTTAGATAATCTCTTGCCCTAATATGTACATTAAAGACACATACATATCATTTTAGAATATAAAAACTTTTACGGGAGTCGCGCTCCCAGCGCGCTGTAGCACGTATATGATGTCATACGGGGCCCGCCACCGCGCAAACATCGCATACCTTAATGCGCATATTTTGCGAATACGCGGGAGACGGAGTCGCGCATCAGTCGCATACCTATCGCGCATACCATGTGATATTATACGTATATGACGTAACTGGAAGCCTCGCATCCATCGCAGTCCGTACGCGTATCCTTCACGACTTTTCCAAAATGGCGGCTGGAACACACGCACCTGCAGTGTTAGGTGCGCTTTGGGTGCGTGTCTCCCCAAAATATTTTGAGAAAAAAATATATAATTTTTAAAAAACGACATTACAAAATTATATTAAAATAAATAAAAAAAATTAAAAATTATACAATATAACACTTTTATAAAAAAAAATGTAAAAGAATTGCAATTTCCGGAAAAGTATATAACATTGTTTAATAAATATTATATTTACAAATTACCAGTTAAAAAAGTCTAGAAATTCAGTAAAAGTAAAAGTAAAAAAAACATAGGTATAACGACCATTATACTTGAAAATTATCATTTAAAAAACCTTTGAAATTCACTGAAAATACCATAGGTTTCAGGGACGTTATAGTTAGAAATTAGCATTTAAAAAACTTTTGAAATTCACTGAAAAAAACATAGGTTTCAGGTACGTTATAGTTAGAAATTATCATTTAAAAAACCTTTAAAAGTCACTGAAAAAACCATAGGTTTCAGACGCATTATAGTTAGTTGGACATTTCACTTGCACAAAACCAGTGAAATTCCCTCGTTATAGTTAGTTCAGCTAACTATAACTCGCGGCCCCGCAATACGCTGCTGATGACGTCACATATTACATCATTCATGACATGGTCAGTGACATCACTGATGATTGATCTACTGTCAGCCAGGATGTTTGCCACAAAAGGACAGCCCTTAGTCCATTCCGTCCTGCCTCTACTTTTCTTCCACTCATGCCAAAAGATGCAGTAGATGTATTCAGTGACAGAGTCATCACTGAGCTGAAATCCCTGAATAGAACTGTGTCTTTTCAATCACGACAGAAGGATTATAGAAATAATCAATACCACACGCTGATTACTAAACTTCAAACAAATCAAGATCTTATTATAAATAAATCTGATAAAGGTGGTAACACAGTTTTATGGTCACGTAATGATTATTTCGCAGAATCTGAACGTCATCTTTCTGATACCTGATGTTACAGACATTCTACGAAATTTGAAATGAGAGCTGCAGAAGATAGAACCCGTAAAAAAATCCATCAATGGAAAAGAAATGGGTTGGTGACTAAAGAAGAAATGCATTTTCTCACCGTAGAACATCCAGTCCCTTCCGTATTATACTTTCTGCCTAAAGTACATAAGAAGGTCACCCCTGTGCCAGGCCGTCCGATCATTTCAGCACAAGGAAGTATGAATGAGAACTTATCGAAGTATGTCGATCTTTTTCTGCAGCCGCATGTGACCAGTCTGCCGTCATACATAAGAGACACCACTGATTTTTTAAATAAGATCAAAAATGTAAATTGGTGTTCTGATTATTTGTTGGTGGTGATGGACATTGAATCTCTTTATACGAGTATAAATCACTGCCATGGTATCAATGCCACTAAACATTTTTGGGAGAACAGGGACATTTATATGCGAGATCATCATAACATGCTGTTGGAAATAATTGATTTATGTTTAATGACCAATGTTTTCATGTTCCAGAATGATATTTACCAACAGGTGCGTGGTGTGGCGATGGGGGCATGCTTATTCTCCAGTTACTCATGTTTACATGTGGGCTGGTGAGAGAAGCATGTCCTCAGAACCACACACCAACATTGGTGGAGTTATATAGTGCATTATTGGTGCTATATAGATGACATCTGTTTAGTCTGGAGCGGGTCTAGGGAAGATGCCATGAAATTTGTAGGAGATCTCAACTCTAATGATTTAAATTTAAGGTTTACTGCCTCTATTGTTAGCTCCAAGGTCAAATTTCTTGATGTCCTGTTGTATGTAGATGAAGGTATTCTGCAAACTAAGTTACACAGAAAGTCCACCGCTGGTAACTCAATTCTTCACGCAGACAGTGCACATCCCCGTCATCTTATCAACAGCATCCCATATGGCGAATTCATCCGTATTCGGAGAATTTGCAGTTCTGATATAATCTCTAAGGATTGTCAAATGGCAGCTTTTTGCAGATTTCTTGACAGGGGTTATAAGAAACACCAATTGACCCTTGCCCTAAATAAAGCCAATAATCTGTAAAGAGATATCCTGCTCCTGCCCCAATCCAGTACTTAGTCTGAGAAAGAGAGTTTGGAGAAAGATGCATGTCCTATTCGGTTGATAACTACTTTTAGTGCACAAGAACAGGTTATTCACAAGATTATCTATTCAGAATGGCCTATTTTCTTGACTGATAACATCCTTGGTCCCATTCTACCCAGCTTACCAGCCATCACCTTCAGAAGGGCACCCTCTATGAGGGATGCCCTTATTAAATATATGCCTGAGGTGAAATCCAAAAGTACTAGGCTTACTAAGACGGGCTTTTTAAAATGTAATTCTTGCTGTGCGTGCACATTTGCCAAGAATAGTACTCACTATAAAACAGCATTTAGTGAGAAGGAGATTGCTATTCATGAGCATCTCGCATGTCGTACCAAATATGCTATTTACAAATTGAAGTGCACCTGCAATCTGGAATATATTGGCAGTACGAAGCTCCCGGTGCATAAACGCATTCTTCAGCATGTTAGGGCCATCGTGATTTCTGACCATAATTATCCGGTGGCCAGACACTTCAAGTCTATTCATGACAACAAATTGAAGGACTTGAATACACAGTCATAGGGTCAGTTCCTAACCCCGGACGGGGGAGGAACTCGAGATAAGCTATTGAGACAACGAGAATCCCATTTTATTTTAGCTCTCGACACAAAGTCCCTAATGGTCTTAACATGAATGAAGATTTGCACAATTTTTTATGATGGTTTTTTTATGATGGTTATTTATCATGATGGTAATGTAGTATGATGGTCATCTGTTTCATTGGATCAGTGTAATATATATATTTTTTGCTCTCTGTAAAAGTGGTTTGTTCTGTGAGTTTACTATTTTTATTGCACTTGCACTTTAGGATCGTTTAGGCCTAAGCGATTCAGGGTTTTTTCCCTTGCTGCTAGTGTTAGAGTATTTTTTGCACAGCACTATTTTGCACTTTTTGCACTATGCACTTTGTTTTTTATACAGACTATTTATTATCACATGGCATCTCAATTGTGTATATATATATTTTTGTAGCATGCAATTTTGATACTAACTGATTTTATACATTTTTGTCCTCCTTTTAGCATTGGGTCTCTTTAGTTCAGATCAGTTACCTGACAATATTGCACTTGCCCTTCATTGTAGAACTATTTGCTGCTAATTAGACCGATCTGTGATGGACAGTATGTATCTGTATTCTTAGAACCATTTGTATGACAGATATGTGATTATATGATGCCTCGTTTTTCATGTTTGGCACTTTATACATTCAGGTCGCCCAACTTCTTTTTTATTGGTTATTGTGAGAACTGTACTTTGTGGTGTTGTATTTTGGGCACTTGCCGAATATTGTTTTTAGCAGACATCACCAACCTCTATTTTAGGTTGCTAATTGGTGGATGCAGTATATACTTTTGCACTATGTATGAAATTATGTTTTCATCTCTCGTATTCTGCTGCTATGAAATCATGTACTTTTTTTTCTCTATACTTTATTACGCATTGTCATTCGGAAATTGTCCATGATGATGGTAAAGTTCGAACGTTAGTAACTGACCGCATTAGTGCCGCAGTCTGTCTTCTACATTGTTTTACAGTGATAGTCTGTTTCTTTAGTTGATTGTTCACATTTTTAACCTTAAAATACGTCACAGTGTGGAGACGCATCATGTGATCAAGCTCCCCTCGAGGAGCGAAACGCGTCATGGCAGGCACTGCTCCTGTGAAATTTTGGTTTCAATAAATTGACACTGCTTCACCCACCTATGCCTCGTGGGAGTCCGTGATTTGTCTCTGGAATCTGGAGGTCAGTGCCTGTGGTTCCACCAAGGGAAAAAGGGTGGACAGGACGTATTCCATAAGATATATATATATATATATATATATATATATATATATATATATATATATATATATATATATATATATATATATATATATATATCGAGCCACACTCTCAGAGATTACCGGGACGCTTACACCGCGGTGCCATCTCAGGGTCCGAGAATCCCTGTCACGAATACAGTTCCACAATGCAGCAAAGCATCAGATGCACTCCTTTCCCAAATGAATGTCCAAACACAGGCTTGAGGCTTCACGGTGATTTATTCATCAGAATATTAAGCCACTTTTACCCAACGCGTTTCGGCGTAACCGCCTTGGTCACGGGTAGTTCCACGTTTAGTGCTATACAATTTATAAACATAAAACGTGACGAAAAAAATAATAACAGAAATAGGACTGACATGGAAACTGCAATACATGATGCCTAAGTTTTCGGCCATTTTGAAGCAGTGCCACTAACATATGAAGACCTGCAGTGTTACACTCATGCTTAAGTCTATAACTTTACTAAGCGATTAATCTTGTGCAAATGCATTAAATAGAGACCTGCTCATAACAACAAAAATAAACGACACCTAAAATTGAAAACACATAATGTGTGTTATATACGAAGTTCTCATATGTTAATGACTGAATAGTCGTTATAAAACCTCCGCAATGTTGTGTGCACTGAATATTTGTACTATAGAGATGTTACTGGTCGCGCTGTGAAAAGTGTTTCACATAACTTTATTGCTGTAACTCATAGACAAAGTGGCACTGCTTCAAAATGGCCGAAAACTTAGGCATCATGTATTGCAGTTTCCATGTCAGTCCTATTTCTGTTATTATTTTTTTCGTCACGTTTTATGTTTATAAATTGTATAGCACTAAACGTGGAACTACCCGTGACCAAGGCGGTTACGCCGAAACGCGTTGGGTAAAAGTGGCTTAATATTCTGATGAATAAATCACCGTGAAGCCTCAAGCCTGTGTTTGGACATTCATTTGGGAAAGGAGTGCATCTGATGCTTTGCTGCATTGTGGAACTGTATATATATATATATATATATATATATATATATATATATATATATATTCACTGAAAAAAACATTGGTTTCAGGGGTGTTATAGTTAGCTGGACATTTCCCTCGTACAAAACCCTAGAAATTCCCCTGTTATAGTTAGTTCAGCTAACTATAACTCGCGCCCCCGCAATGCACTGCTGATGACGTCGCATATTACATCACTCATGACATGGTCAGTGACATCACTGATGACATCACTGATGACATCTCAAATGACATCACTGATGACCTCACTGATGACGTCATCCATGTGATAAATTAGTGCATCTTCTCACACCCTAAAATAACCTTTGATACACCGACTCAAAATTTCAAACGGCCATTTTGACAACCATAGATACTCCAATACCAATAACTACACACCCACTCATTGACTTTTAGGTCTACATACATGTCCACTCACTCACCTGTACAGTCACTCATACTTACAGTCACTCTGTGCATTTATACACCTATATAGACACTCACACACCGCCAATCATCCATTGAGGTACTGACACATCTAGTCAGTCATGCAAATAATTAATCACAGTCCAATTTACTCACCTATACAGTTAAACACACTCAAGTTCACTTACTCATAAAAATACTAACAAATTCTATGTCTTCCTGCAGAAAAACAAACAACACATGACACAGATATCCTTGCACTATGGCGCATACAGCCACTCCCAAAATCACACACTCTCACATATAGTTAGTTATATAGTCTCACACATATATACACTGCGTTTCACATATGTAGTTACTGACACATGTACAACTGAGATATACATTCAATCACTAACACACCCATACATACACTCACCCAACCATACAGTCCATCACAGATGCACTCTTAAAACCATGCACCCACTGAATCACCCACTCACACATCTAGTCACAGAGTCACACACACCCTACCCACACAAACACTCAGGCACCCATACAGATACTCAGACAACCAATCAATAACCCATATAGACACTCACGTAGCTATTCACAAAACCATGCAGTCACTTATACACCAACACACAGACACATACAGACATTCACACAGTTTAGTCACTAGTCTGCAGTAAGATACATTTAATGACTCACTTATAGAGTCAGTTACGCACCTAGAAAATCATCCATTCACACACTTGTACACCCACTTATTTTTCAACAGGCCTTTCCCTATATATATTAAACATATTAAAACTGTTCAGAAACACATACTCAATGGATGATGTGATCAGTGATGTCATCAGTGATGTCATTTGAGATGTCATCAGTGATGTCATCAGTGATGTCACTGACCATGTCATGAGTGATGTAATATGTAACGTCATCAGCAGTGCATTGCGGGGGCGCGAGTTATAGTTAGCTGAACTAACTATAACAGGGGAATTTCTAGGGTTTTGGACGAGGGAAATGTCCAGCTAACTATAACACCCCTGAAACCTATGGTTTTTTCAGTGAATTTCTAAGGTTTTTTAAATGCCAATTCCTAACTATAACGCCCCTGAAACCTTTGGTTTTTTCAGTGAATTTCAAAGGTTTTTTAAATGCCAATTCCTAACTATAACGTGCATGAAACCTATGGTTTTTTCAGTGAATTTCAAAGGTTTTTTAAATGCTAATTCCTATCTATAACTTATCTCTAAAGATATCATGAAAAGCATTCTTTTTTAAAAGTAGGGTGCACATTAGTTTTGTGGAAAAGCATCTTTGTGATTGGTTAAGAAAAAGCAGTTTCAACGTGGAGTACATATCATAGGATAAAATTTGCTCAGCTCAACCACACCTGCTACTTGCATTTGGAAGGCACTGTTCGAACTTAAAACGATCGTCAACTTTTAACCTGCACATGTCGTTAAATGTTCAAGAAAATGTTACAAAAAAATATCGTAAAGTTTAAAAAAATTGATGAACTTTTAACCTGCACGTATTGTAGAATGTTCTAGAAAGTGTGTTGATAGAATACGTTGCACTTCTGACTTCTATGTGTTGTTGAATATTTAAAAAAACGGTTCATATGGAAAATTAAAAAGAAACCAATAGAGAAGTTTTGAAACCTAAAAGAATCAAGGAACTATTCTAATTTATTCTTTACATGTATTTATGTGTGCAGCAACAAAATTATAGACACAACAGCACTAGGAAGAGGAAGAAGCAGGATGTGGGGGGACGGGGGGAGATGGGCAGAATGGCACACATGCAAAATTAAGGACAGCACAAGTATAGACAAACAATGGCCAAAATGAAACACACTAACAAGGAGCAGAAGTCACACAACCCACCAACATCACACCATTGAACGAGCATAGAAGTGAAAACCACGCTGTATTCATACAGGATGTGTACAAAGGCCAGTCGTTGGTGTTGTGGGATGTCTGCGACCGTGGTCATCATGGATGAGATGCCCAGCATGTGGCACATGGTCGAGTTCACTGTGTTTTATGCTGCCAAACGGCTGCTCCTCCCTCCCGCGAGCCCCCACACTTTTGTACAGTGCGCTGTTGTATCTCGTGCACTCGTGTGGCACACTGTTGTAATGCCTATTTGCGCATGTCCTGCTACATTCCAACTACACCATCACAGTGCCGTTTGGAGGTGGTGCATGCCACTTTACAACATCGACTGCTGCGGCTCTTGTAACAGGCCACACCAGAACACAGAGACACACTTACCGCACTTCCTGTACACGGACATTTCCGAGACACCCTTTTCCCCTTGTCGGATAGGCACACCCCTCCACTGACCTGTGAACCCCAGACCAGCACACACCAGTTGTGCATGCAGGAGGATGCGTGCGTAGCTACACATCCAGGCTCACTGCCAACGCTGAGGTGACAGCACACTGTGATGTTGCAGGGCTTGTGCCTACCATGCTAAGACAATGACCACAGGGACACACTTACTAAGATGTGGGTTTGGGGGGCATTGGCGGTCCTGGAGTTGTTGAGATAAGTCTTCTGGCCCTCATGGGTATCCCTGTATCATGCTCATTGACTCTATGGCACCTGTGGGTGTTCTGGTGTGGCTCTTGGCTGTGTTCCCTTTCATGGTGCAGGTAGATGTCCTGCTTAACACCAGCAGAAAGCAGGTGTAAAATCCCTGGTGCTAACGTGTCTTATCGCCGGAATTTGTTCCGCATTGCAATTGGTGTGAAAGTTGTGATGTGATTTTTTTCGTGTGCACAACAATATACGAATTGACCAGGTGCAAGATCCAGCACCTGACGCACTATTCCCAATCAATATAAATACAATGAGATTTCTTAGTAGATTTTGTGTGTACACTGTAAGTGCAGCCAATACCTCAGTGTAATACAATACAGGATTTTAGTATTTAGAATAAATCGGAAAGGTGCATCTCATGTCTTTTTGCACGGGAATGGCTACTCTCCATTTCATTATCAGCACTTTAACGGAAGTAAAGTTGAGATAAATCTAACACCACTATTCAGAAGTTGGTACAAACTGCAGATATCACCAGTATTCCAGTGATAAGTGCCCCAAAATTTAACACCATGGTGGACTCCATCAAATAACAGTAATAAGAACAAGAAAGAGTCACACAGCATTTAAGAGAACAACCAAAAACATTATTAATTTTTTTTTCAAACTTTATTTTTTATAATAATAAATATATAAACGATAAACTATTTTCAAACTTTATTTTTTTATTAACATAAATATAAACAATAAACTAATAAACAAAATGTAACAACAATAATACAAAACAACAAGGCGGAACACTCCTGTGGGAACCACGGATGTCGACGACCGACCTGGAAAATCAGAAAGATTGTTAAAAAAAAAACCAACTTGGTATTCTCAACAAAATACCACAATAAACAAATCACAGATATATAAAATGCATACAGCTAACAAAATTTTATAAGTTTAACTTACAAAAACTGTAAATGATGCCGCTTTAAAATATTTACCGAATCTGAGGAAATGTTTTTTGCAGAAGGCACCACGCCCACAACGTTTTTCTTCAGTTGTGAGGACATTTTTTACTTTTTCCATGGGGCAAACAAAGACCAATGCCACCTTCGTCACTCGCAAGATTTGCCAAAGAGTTCTGTTACGAGGGGATCCTAACAAAAAATACTCGTGCGGCACAGCAAGTATGATGAAACACCTAAGGACCCTTCATCCAAACAATCTTGCACGAGAAGAGTGCAAACAGCTGAGAAACACTCCTGTTCTGTATCTGTAAAAAAGAATCACAAATAAATGTATATTAATAACTTTCAAATGTATACTATTCCATTACTGTACAAACACATTTTATGTAAAAACTGACTAAGAAACTATAGCCCTGAACCACAAGTGTGACGATCGTTAAAACACTATGGGCCTCATGTACGTAGCCGAATACCGGTCGGTAACGGCCGATTTTCGGTAATTATACCGTTACCGACCGGTATTTAGGCTTGTGACATGTAGGGGGCTCATTTCTGTATTCGGTAATTTACCGAATCGGTAAAATTACCGAATCGGTAATTTTACCGATTCGGTAAATTCCGAATACAGAAATGAGATGTAGGGGGAGTGTGTGTGTGTTGTTTGGAGTCGGTATTTGCCACCAACTAATAGTTGGTGGTAAATAAAGTATGGATGTGTAAACGCATTTAATAGCGCTTAGAAGTGTGCAATGTGGCAGACATACATGCCCTTAGGGCATGTATGTGTGCCACATGTGCACACATGGCCGAATCAGGGGTGCAACAGGGTGTCAATGTGACACCCTGCCACCCTTGCATGTGCTCCCCCATTCCCGAATCGGTATTTACCGATTCGGTAATGAGGCATACCTTACCATCAATGGGAAGGTATGCCTCATTACCGAATCGGTAAATACCGATTCGGTAATTACCGACTCACTCCGATTCGGTAACATTTACCGAATTTTTACCTACATACACTTTACCGATTCTTAAATACCGAATCGGTATGATTCGGTATTTTAGAATCGGTAAAGTGTATGCCACCTACATGAGGCCCTACATGCATAGTGCATACTACTTTGAAGCAGTTCATGCCCTAAAGCCTACCTCACTAAAAGACTACATGCTAACTGACTAAATGATTATAGTACTATAAGGAGACACACTGGGTGAGTGACAGGGTGTTTGCTAGAAGAGTATGAATACTAACTAGGGAATTGAAGGTGTGAAACGCAACTTTGTAGGTGATTAGAGGACTGCATCCATACTGCATAGGCATTTAAAGCAGTCCATGTGCTAAGGCCTGGCTCACTGCATGACTACTTGGGTACTGACTGAATGATTAGAGTACAGCAAGGAGAGTGCCTAGGTGAATTTATAAGTACTAGGTTTTTCGCACAGGGAATGGATTAGTACTTGGTACTGAATGGGTCGCTAGAGGAGTGCAAAGGCAGTGACAAGTGCTGGACTGTATGGATACTGACTAGGAAATTGAAAGTGTGAAAGACAAGTGTCTAGGTGGTTAGAAGACTGCATGCATGGTGCATAGGGGTTTGAAGCAGTCCATGTGCTAAGGCCTGGCTCAGTGTATGAATACTTAGACACTGACCGAATGATTAGAGTACTGCAAAGATAGTATCTTGGTGAATTTATAAGTGTTTGGGTTTTAGCACAGTGAATGGATTAGTACATGGTGCTGAATGGGTCACTAGAGGACTGCAAAGGGAGTGACAGGGTATTTCCTGGAAGTGTATGGATACTGACTAGGGAATTGAATGTGAGAAAGACAATTGTGTAGGTGGTCAGAGGACTGCATGCATAGTGGATAAGGGTTTGAAGCAGTCCATATACTAAGGCCTGGGTCACTGGATGAGTACTTGGGTACTAACTAGATGATTAGAGTACTGCAAGGAGGGTGCCTGGGTGAATTTATTAGGGCTTGGCGCAGTGAATGGATTAGTACATGATGCTGAATGGGTCACTAGAGGAGTGCAAGGGGAGTGACAGGGTGTTTGCTGGAAGTGAATGGATACTGACTGGGGAATTGAAGGTGTGAAAGACAAGTGTGTAGGTGGTTAGAGGACTGCATGCATAGTGGATAGGGGTTTGAAGAAGTCCATTTGCTAAGACCTGGCTCAGTGCATGAATACTTAGGCAGTGACTGAATCATTAGAGTACTGGAAAGAGAGTGTCTTGGTGAATTTATAAGTGTTTGGGTTTTGGCACAGTGAATGGATTAGTACATGCTGTTGAATGGGTCTCTAGAGGACTGCAAAGGAAGTGACAGGATGTTTCCTGGAAGTGTATGGATACTGACTAGGGAATTGAAGGTGTAAAAGACAAGTGTATAGTATGTTAGAACACTACATGCATACTACAGAGACATTTGAAGCAATCTATTTGGTACTTAGAAACTGAGTAAATAATCAGACTACTTCTAGGACAGTGCTTAGGTAAAACTTTTAAATTTTCAGTTCTGCCACAGTGAACAAAATTGTACATGGTACTGCACCTTAGTGTCAAACCCTGACTCATTTTATCAATGCATAAGCAAAGACTAGCTTCTAATGCTACTAAAAATTGACAACATGAGAGGTTTTAAATTAGTCATCTGTCAGCAAATACACGATGTTAACAAATGCTTCTCTCACAGTGGTTCTCAAATGCACACAGACTCACAGTGTGATTCTAGACAACAACCACTATACCTAGGAGTTTACCAAAAATCATTCACTACTGTGGAAGTGGTAAGGGAACTGCACACAATCTTCATATTTCAGGACTGCACTTTTATGTCAAAGCCTGACTCATATAATCAAAGCATAAGCAAAGACTGGCTTCTAATGCTACTAAAACTTCACAACATGACCGGTTTTAAAACAGGTAGCTGTCAGCAAATACACAATGTTACCAAATGCTTCTCTCACAATCCTTACCCAAATGCACACAGACTCACAGTGTGATTTTAGACAAGCAACACTATCCTAGGAGTTTACCAAAACTCATTCACTAGTCTGGAAGACTTAATGGTACTGCACACAATCTACATATTTAAGTACACCATATCAGTGTCAAAGCATGACTCATTTAATCAACGCAGAAACAAAGACTGGATTCTAATCCTACTAAAACTTCACAACATGACAGGTTTTAAACAGTTATCTGTCAGCAAATACATGATGTTACCAAATGCTTCTCTCACAGTGATCCCAAATACACACTAACTCACAGTGTGATTCTTGACAAGCACCACTATCCCTATGAGTTTACCAAAACTCATTCACTAGTCTGGAAGAGTTAATGGTACTGCACACAATCTACATATTTAAGTACACCACATCAGTGTCAAAGCATGACTCATTTAATCAACGCAGAAGCAAAGACTGGATTCTAATCCTACTAAAACTTCACAACATGACAGGTTTTAAAACAGTTATCTGTCAGCAAATACACGATGTTACCAAACACTTCTCTCACAGTGGTTCCCAAATGCACACAGACTCACAGTGTGATTCTAGACAAACAACACTATCCCTATTAGTTTACCAAAACTCATTCACTACAGTGGAAGTGGTAAAGGAACTGCACACAATCTACATATTTCACGACTACACTTTAATGTCAATGCCTGACTAATTTAATCAACGCATAAGCAAAGACTGGCTTCTAATGCTACTAAAACTTGACAACATGACAGGTTTTAAAACAGTTATCTGTCAGTAAATACACGATGTTACCAAATGCTTCTCTCACAATCCTTACCCAAATGCACACAGACTTACAGTGGGATTTTAGACAATCAACACTATCCTAGGACTTTACCAAAACTCATTCACTACTGTGGAAGGGGTAAGGGGACTGCACACAATCTACATATTTAAGTACAGCACATCAGTGTGAAAGCATGACTCATTTAATCAACATATAAGCAAAGACTGGATTCTAATGCTACTAAAACTTCACAACATGACAGGTTTTAAAACAGTTATCTGTCAGCAAATACATGATGTTACCAAATGATTCTCTCACACTGATCCCAAATACACACTAACTCACACTGTGATTCTAGACATGCACCACTATCCCTAGGAGTTTACCAAAACTCATTCACTACAGTGCAACTGGTAAGGGAACTGCACACAATCTACATATTTCAGGACTGCACTTTTCTGTCAAATCCTGACTCATTTAATCAAATCATAAGCCATAACTGTCTTCTAATGCTACTAAAACTTCACAACATGACAAGTTACAACAGTTATCTGTCAGCAAATACACAATGTTACCAAATGCTTCTCTCACAGTGGTTCCCAAATGCACACAGACTCACTGTGGGATTCTAGACAAACAACACTATCCCTTGCACTATACCAAAACACTGTTCTTCATCTAGAAGTAGTACTACATTTTAGTATAGAAACATAACATAACTAATTTCACAAATTCATAAACAATGACTGGTTTCTAATTCTACCAAAATATAAAAACAGCACAGTTATCTGTCTACAAACACATGAAAAACACAAATGCTTATCACAGAATGGTTTCTACATGCACACACATTGTAGAGAAAGAAAGTACTCCCTACACTTTAGCAGGAAAAATACATTAGTCTGATTAAAATCAAAATAGTCTACATACATCCCCTCACAATTAAATAACTCATCTTTCAAGTTCTTTTGTAGATTAAGAAGTATATCAATCACTCACCATATTTTCTTTTACAGAATCTCTGCACTGTACACCTCTCAGCAAAAGCAAAGAATGGAAAAGTTTCCCTTTCATTTTCCACACATATACATGTAAACATCAAATCACAATCCTTCGCACATAAACTCAAAAGCAAACACACATTTCTATTGGTTAAACATTTCAACCCTTTCCAACTGAAATACATTTCAACCCTTCCCCCAATCTGCCTTCTGCCTGTTACCATAGAAACAGGTCATGGAACACTGCACTGAGCTCACAGGTCCCAAGTTCAGCACACAATGTTCTTACACAAGACAGGAAGTGTGCTTGACTTTTCAACATATCAGCTTATCATATATTATGTTCCTTACAATCTGTTTTTGTGAACCAATAACAATCATACGTTTAAAAAACAGAAATATACACCCTACCTTTCAGTATAGAAAGTTGTCATACTACCAATGATTTCTTGTCGTTTTTCAAAAAACGTTGCCGTGGATCCGCGCACCCACCGCGAGAGAATCCGTGCATCCAACGCGGTAGGATGCGTGCACCGTGCGCGCATTTCCCCGTTTTCTTTTTTTTTTTTAAAAAGGGGGCCCCAGGGGGTCCTTCTGGGACCCCCTAAGCACCTCTAGAGGGTCAGAGTATTTCCACTCTGCCCCCTTTATATGTTTTACACACTTATTCCCCTTACATCTTCAGCCTCGCTTCTACCGAGGCAGAAAATGGACGCCAACAGTTCCTGGTTTCGAATGTAGAGAGAAACTCGACAGCCAATTAGTATTCAGCGCGCAATCGGGAGGGTGCACGCTTGGTTCGGGGAGGGTGCGCTTACGGTGCAGGTAGGGTCCGCGGATCCTCCCCGGCCATAGATATCACTAACTTTTTTACCCTAATTTTCTCAGGAGCTACTGAACAGATTCACACCATATATGCAAAAGGCACGAGTCCGAACTGAGGACTACCTCTTTGCCAAATTTGGTGTCATTCCGTTCAGCGGTTCGGGCTGTAGCTGCGACAACAGATCCTATGGGAAATTGCAAAACTTTAAGGGTAGGAGCGGAGCGGAGCTGGCCAAAAGTTTGGAAAATTTCGCGAGGATTCGTCAACCGGCGCCAATGTTATTCCAAATAGAATGTTGCGGATTTCCTATGGAAAATAGGTCCTAACTATAACTATCTACTGGCAACCGCCAGTAGATAATATATATATATATATATATATACACATATATATCCACAAAAGCATCATCCCACTTCAAAGAACAACAGTGTCAGAGCCCAAACATTTTTTATCGTGCAATTTTATTCAGCAAAAACCACTCTACGCGTTTCGGAGCATCCGCTCCTTGCTCACGAGTAAAGGGCGTGCACTGAAACATTGTTTTTAAATCCATCATGTGACACTTCACCGTGTGAAAACAAAAAAAAAGACTTCAACTCTCGACTTTGAAACGGAGAAAAATAACATCATGTAAATAAAACAGTATTCTTGTGTTGTGCAAAATAAACATTTGTTTCAATGTCTGTCATGATACAAAATAATTATTGCAAGTGTGTGAGCCCCGTTCACAAAATCATCAAGTTTGAAACCATTCCGTGGGCTTATCGAATGTTTCTGTGTTATCGAGTCAATAAAGCATGTTGTATTCAACCAACCAAATGCTTTACTCAAAGCTGCCGGCGGACACTAGTACCCCTTACCTAATATTTTAAAGCACATGGGCTAACAAATGAACTTTGACGATGCAAATCCATTTTATCAGTCACTTAGCATAAAATAAAATCACCCTTCTTGCCCCAGTGGGCGGTCAATCTGCACCCTAGCGCATTGTTGTGGCAAATTGTGCCTCTTTGGGATACGTGTTAAGTAAACCAATTCTGCCCAGGTGGGCTTTTATCATCTTTAGGATAAAAATTCAAGATACAACACATTATTTATACCAAATCTAAAACTCCCGATTGCTGTCTCCCCTTGGGGTTTCAAAGTCTGCTTAATAGATATATAGCTCACTTTGCCTTCCACTTGCATTCAGACAACATTCTTTGAAATCTGTAAGAATACAAAAATATATACAGTTAGATGTGTACATACCTACAGGTTTTTTGCAAATAGTGTGCACAAACAAACCCTAAATCATAGACCAAAAATCATAGTAGATAAAAAATCTGATATGTTAAAATCATGAATTTTACAGTATGGCAACTTCACATATTACTACTGACAATCCTTAACCTAGGTGCACTGATAATGCTTCATCATTATTATGTTCCTGAGGGTACAGTGTATGATACTGTATAATCATTTTAGACTCTAGCCGCCTTAGTTCTTGTACTCTGTCTCCCCCTCTATCTCTCAAAGGGATTCAGTCAAGCACACAAAATGACAACAGATCACTGTTCTGGTTATATGAGGCCTTAAAGTGCCTCACAATCGTGCATTTTTCAAAGTTACATGTTACACACACATATGCCCTTGGGGCATGTGTGGGCGCAACATGGGTACACATTACAATTTCAGGGGTGCAACAGGGTGTCCTTTTGACACCCTTGCACCCTTGAAATTGCATGCGCAATTTGCGAGTACCTAATGGGTACTCACAAATTGCGCATGCAATTCCCATTCATTCCTATGGGCCTATAGGCCTATAGGAATAAATGGGAAGCCATTCCTTAATTGCGACTCGCAATTTGTGAGTCGCAATTAAGGAATTTGCAGGAATTGCTATTTTTTTAGCAATTCTTACATGCATTGGCTTTTGCAATTCCTTATTAGCGAATCCTTATTTTTCGCTGATAAAGAATCGCAAATGGCATTGTTGATGCATGTGCCAGCTAGAGCCTTAAATTTACTCAAAAAAAGTAAAACTCGGGTCTGGACATCTTTACGGTGGAATTTTATTTACATTTTTTGAATTTATTACCTAAACTTCTGCAGCTTTTTCAGTCTTTATATATCTTAGATAAGGCGGTAGTTACTTTTCAAGAAGCCACAATATGTTTAATTCATAAAGAGGGGTGTGATCATCTGCACTGTAAGAACTATCGTCCTATCTCTGTGGTGAATGTGGACTATAAAGTGTTTGCTAAATTACTTGCTATATGGTTGAAACCTCTTATGCCACATTTGAGTGGTAAAATGCAATGTGGATTTGCTAAGGGGAGATTGACATCTGATAATTCTTGGTTTTTATTTAGATTTATAAATAAAGCTCCCCTTCTTTCCTATTCTCTTGCTGCAGTTTCCATAGATTCGGAAAAAGCATTTGATAGGGTGGATTGGTCTTTCTTATGTAAGACTCTTACCTGGCATTGCTTTGGTCCTAATATTATTTCTCATATCTCTTTGCTTTATACTGCCCCTACCACATCTGTATAGCACATCTCAAGACTTTTCTGACTTTTCTCTACAACATGGAGTTCGTATGGGTTGACCTCTTTCCCCTCTTCTTTTTATTTCAGCTCTTGAGCCTTTTTTTGACTCACATTTGCAATAATGACTCTATCTCTGCATTTCTTTATGGTGACCACAATTTGAAGTTATCTGCTTACACGGATGATGTTTTTCTACAATCCCGAGGTTTCTATTTGAATATGCCAAGTTACCTGGCATGCTTTTTTAACGCACGCCATAACAAAGCGGTCATAACAACGTATGTCATGACAACGCAAGTCGGAACAACGACTTGCTCTAGGGTGGGCACTAGATGTTGAAATAGTATAATTTACTATTCCAACTGCAGTCTGTGCAACAGTAGGGAAGGTGCTGGATTTTAAATCGAACACCTTATGACCCCTAGAGCAAGTCTTTGTTCCAACTTGCGGAGTAATGGCATGCGTTGTAATGGCATGCAGGGTTCTGGTTTCGTGGTAAACAATGTTTATATTCTATTCCCACTTTATAACAAGAAATCTCTGATTTCTCTTTAGTTTCTGTTTATAAAATCAATTCGGAAAAAACAGAAATTCTTCCTCTTAACAAATTTTGTGTTCTGCATTCTTTTGAATCCACTGGATTCTTATGGAACAGCTCCAAAATTAAATATTAAGGCATATGGTTTAATAATTCCATTTCATTTTCGGGCAAAATCAATGTGAATGAAGCCCTCAATCATATTGATAAACTCCTCTCTTCCTGGAATCCTCTTTTCCTTTTCTGGTGGGGACGTCTGGACTCCATGCAAATGATGGGTACAACTATTTTATTGTACATTTTCTCTATGCTTCCCATTCATATCCCGTCGATTCATTTTAAGAAAATAGATTCTCTCCTTTACAACTTTCTTTGGAAAAACAAAAAATCTAGAATTTCCTTAGCACTACTTCGGAAACTGAAATCTATTGGGGGGTGTAAATTTTCCTGATTTTCGTGCTTATCATAAAGCTTTTTTTCCTCTGGCTAGCATTTAAATGGCTTCTCTCTGAACCCTCCCCCTTCACACACTTATGGCCACACACTTATGGCTTACTATTGTATATTCTTTACTTGCATATTTCTCTACAAAAGAAGTTCTTACCTTCTCTTCAAAGAATATTACTACTTCTCTTCCGCTATTTAAATATACAAGCTAATTTTTGAGACTGCTTTGTCAACTAAAGATTATGTCTAGGGACTCTTTTTTACGTTTCCTCTATGCCTTAATCGCTTCATTACTAATAATAATAGGCCTCTTTATTGGAAATCGTGGAAGTTGCGGGGGATAAGATGGGTTCATGATCTATTTGATGGTATGTCTCCTTGTTCGTTTCCCCAATTTCAAGTTATTTTTAAATATCCTTGTTCTTTTTGGTATACGTTTTCGAATCTGATGGAAGTAATTTTGGATTTCTTCTATTAATTTCCTTTGACTGGAATTCTTTCTGCGGAAAATTCCCTTCTTAGAGTACTTAGGACTCTTCCTAAAGCTTCGCTGATTTAAAAATATTTCTTAGCTCTCACCCCCCAAATCCTATTGGTGTTAAAACTAAGATAGAGCTTACCTGGGAAGAGGATTTGGGTTGCACTTGGAGCATTGATTTCTAGAACAAGATCTGGGCCTGATTACTTGAGCTCTCCAGATCTGCTTCTACTACTCAATCTCTGTTTTTTTCTGTACCATATGTTATATTTCACACCTATGTCTATAGCTACTTTTTGTCACACAAATGTTATGAATTGTTGCTCATGTGGCTTTCTTCTGCAGATTTAATGCACCTTCTTATTTGTCCAACTGTCACCTCCTTTTGGAAAAAGGTTTGGTCCTATATCTCCATTATGTTCAACCTTAATAGCCCTCTCTCTAATGTTCTTCTTTTTATAAGGAGTCTATTAGATACTTTGGGTTCGACTATACATGACCATAGTTTATTTGGCCTTATGCTGGCCCTAGCCTTACAACAAATTACACTTAGGGCCCGATTCTGAAGCAGTTTGGAAATCTTCCCGACCAAATTGGTTTGAGAATGGTTTCCAACCAACTCAGATCGGGAGAGTCCGACCGACCAAGTACGATGCATCCGGATACTTCCAGATACGATTTGGTTGGACTCCCATTGACTTCAATGGGATCCTATGTTCCGACCGAATGCATAGACCCCCAGTGAAGAAAGGGGTGGCTGCGGAAGATCTGGCACCCTGTGGCGGGCACCCCCTGGTGTCTGCCACACTGTGTATGGCTGGTAAGGGGGGGGACCTATGGGTAACCCCATGTGCCCTGTAACGTCCTGGCTTTCTCGGGGTTGGGACAAACAGACAACGGACCAGAGAAAGGGAGGTTAAGGAGGATTTAATAAACAGATAAACAACTACAGACAACAAAGAATACCGGTACTGGAATCACCAGTTAAAGTACGATACCCATTCACAGCTCTTCTAACCGTCCTCCGCATGCACACCGGTCCCGGTATGCTCCAACGGAGGGCACAGTGCTAAGCAGTGGCCGACAATGCCACTCGACCGCTGTGAAGGGTAGTTCCAAGGTTGTGGAATATACGGGGGGCACGTGGGAGTCACCCGGCCGGGCTCTCTACCACCTGGGAACAGCCGCTTTACGTTTCCCCCAGAGTACTGCCACAACACAAAGACGCTGGGAACACCTCCTAGTGTGCGTCTCTTGTATCCGGGTTTAAGTGATGATACCCAAGGTGGAAAGAAAAACAAAGGGGGGAGTAGAGAGGTTCCACTGAACGAGTGGTGGAGGTGGATACTTCCTCCCAATGAAGCGTACTTAAACAAAGGGATCCACCCGCATGTATAGTAGATCAAGAGACTCCCGTTCATACCATGTGTGTCCCACGGTCGTGGAGAATACACATCAGTTGTTAAAATACCCCTCACACACCAAAAGGGCCCTTGGTGTCATGCTTCATCATAGGGGTCTTCCCGCCCCTCTACGGGACGGGGCGTGCTACGACCAACGTATACGTGGGAGCACTGTTCTTGGTGAGACTACTATGTGTAGTGCAAGGGTGTGCAAGGAAGGGTCAGGAGTGAGTGGAGAGTGATTTTAAAAAAAAATACCTGGCTCACTGGACTAGGAAAAATTTTTTTTATTCTGCCATCTAAGCTGGTATTAGTAAAAAGGTGGGGGTGGAGGGTGTATGCCTCAATGAGCTTGACCTCCTGGTGTCGACATGTTTCGAAGCTTCCCCAAGCTTCTTCGTCAGGACCTAAGAAGATCCCTTCCAACGACGCACTGTGATGTGGTGAAAAATAGTGGGTGAAAAAATCAAATAGGAGGTAAATAGCCTCCAAGAGTTGGTTTGAGCGGGACACTGATCCTAGGAGGCGTAGCCTATTTGGCACTCCAACCACTCGGTAAATGAGCTCATGAGGAAATTGTTCTCTTTGCAGCAAGTTACAAGGAGTATGTAAGACCCATTGGGGCGTTACCAACTCTTGGAGGCTATTTACCTCCTATTTGATTGAGGTCAAGCTCATTGAGGCATACACCCTCCACCCCCACCTTTTTACTAATACCAGCTTAGATGGCAGAATAAAAAAATTTTTCCTAGTCCAGTGAGCCAGGTATTTTTTTTTAAAATCACTCTCCACTCACTCCTGACCCTTCCTTGCACACCCTTGCACTACACATAGTAGTCTCACCAAGAACAGTGCTCCCACGTATACGTTGGTCGTAGCACGCCCCGTCCCGTAGAGGGGCGGGAAGACCCCTATGATGAAGCATGACACCAAGGGCCCTTTTGGTGTGTGAGGGGTATTTTAACAACTGATGTGTATTCTCCACGACCGTGGGACACACATGGTATGAACGGGAGTCTCTTGATCTACTATACATGCGGGTGGATCCCTTTGTTTAGATACCCAAGGTGGTGCAGAGAATGGATGGGAGCAGCCGCTCTACCTATCCCAGTTCTCCTACGAGTGTCGATGGCTAAGACGCGGAAACACCTCCTGGATAGCGTCTTAGCTCTAAGCGTGTGTTCACCCAAGTAACGAGGGTTGGGAGCTTCGGCTCGCACCAACCTCGATTTCTCCAAATTGTCAGGCCGTTGGGAGCTTCGGCTCTACCAACGGTACTTGTGCCCAATGACGTTGAATACGGCTCTCAGAACGGGACAGGACACGGGCAGGAAGCACACGCCAGCACCTCTCCTCCGCTCCTTAGAATGTTCCTTCCGCCGCTCCACTCTCCAACGGGTCCGTGTACCTCAACCAGGTACTCCGGCAAAGATCAGAATATCCGACGCCGAGTCCCAGTGATCTTCTCCTTAAGTAGTACTCTCGGCGTTGTATAACATGAAAACTAGGCGTTACCCTTGGTGTTATGTAACCAGAACTCTTGAGTTGCATAACATGCAAACTAGGCGTTACCCTTGGTGTTATGCAACCAGAACTCTTGAGTTGCATAACATGAAAACTAGGCGTTACCCTTGGTGTTATGTAACCAGAACTCTTGAGTTCCATGAGGCAATTGGTGCCGGAGGGCATTCTGGGAGTTGTAGTCCGCTCTCCTCCAAGCGCACCAGGTTCACGGAAGTGGCATCGTGGGAGGGAATCCATGTGCGGGAGGGGATTCCTGACATGCCCGATTGGGAAGGCTCTGGGTGCAGGGGGACTCGCTATGGGCCCCCAAAGTCTGATTCCGATTGCCGATTTGATTCAGATGACAAGATTCGGAAAGGCTGTCCAAATCCAGCATTGTAATCGGTCGTTCAGAAACGTGGCCTGTAGAGACGTATGATTCTGCTCCATACGACTCGGTCATTTCAAATACAGTCGGGTTTAGATTGGGATATTCCTAACGCCTAACTTGCACTCGGTCAGTCAGAAACCTTTCTGATTTGGTGGGAGAGACACGTTCCCGATCCAATTCGGATGGAGCAAATGCCGTTGGGAGGCCTTCAAATCCGCATCGGAATCTGGCCCTTAGTTTAGTTACTTCCCACCCTATACAACCACAAAACTCACAAAAATGCACAATTAACATAAGTAATTATCAATTAAACAAATATTATTAATTAGAAACCAAATTATAATCATTAAACGTAATTAACTTGCTAACTTTTACCCCTATAATTCCCAGAACCCGCACCTGAAATTAAACTTTAAAAAAATTAATTGCACAATTAAAATTTATTTGCAAATAAATAACTAATAGTATTTAACAACTAATGGGCTCATTACAATGACATGCGGAATTACTTCTGCCCGACACCGCATCAGTCATTGGACCAACTGACACCCGGTCGGAGGTCCTTACCATCCCATTAGGATGCGGCCGAACCCTGTTCGGTCTCATTCCTGTATTTTACTATGGGAGCATGCATTCCGGCCATAAACTGGCCGTAATGCATGCTCCCATAGTAAAATGGGAGGTGCAGTTCATCCCTGCACCCCTTGGAAGGCACCTCAAGGTGCAGGGATCAACAGGGGGGCATCATAGGTGCCCTATCGGCCTCCAACCAGAGGGCATGCACCAAAGGGGGCCCTGCTGGGGGCCCCTAAAGACGCTTTCAGGCATGGTTTCCATGTCAGACAGACAGGCATGGAAACCATGTCGGAAACCATCATCGTAATCTCAAGGGCGGAAAGGCCCACCCTTTTGACTACTTGCCACATTCCAACTGGCAGACAGGCTCTCCGAGCCCATTGGAAGCCTGCCAGAATGACCAGTTGGATTCCTTTCAGACCGTCTCAATCAAAATGAGGTGGTCGGAAAGAAATCCAACTAGCACATTACGATGCGGGTCGGAAGGCTCCGACCAACGGTCAGAGCCTTCCGAACCACATCGTAATCGGCCACTAATTATAAAATAAATAGAAATAATTTACTTCCCACCCTTTACCCCTATAAACCCAAAACCCGCACCTAACTTTCAAATCGATATTCTTGACATAGATATTCTTGACATCAATATTTCCATGTCACGATAGTTGTATTCTTTTCTGTCGATATTTGCAACTCAATATTTTGTCAAAACACCTCCTTGATAGGGTTGCTTTACAGTCTAAAATAATATAATCATCACAAACCAGTTCCTCTACACACTTTGGGGCTTATTACGATATGGTCGGAGTTGCTCTCGCCTCATCCGGTGTAGACGCTGCAGCAGCCGGGGCAGTCCCTTCACCTGCCCAGCTGAGGGCCTTTTGCTCCCCGACCCGCAACATGTCTGGGGGGGCACAGATTTTAATCCTATTTGTATATTCCTGGGCATATTACTTTTAAATTGCGCTGCTTGTAATCGCGCTGTTGTTTACCTTGCCTAATCATCAGGCGCTTGTCAGTACAGCAACTAGGGGCATAGTTAGGCTTACCTGCATAATAATTGTGTCCTCACTCGCATTTTGCGGGACTTAGGTAGTAGGGTCGTGGTGCTCCGTCCGCCATCTTGGGTGGGTGTTGACGCTTCGGCCACTCTCAGGCGCCATATTGGTCGGGTCTAGAGGCTCTAGCAGCCAGAAGCCCGCGCGGCGATATACTATAAATAGATATGGGCGAGCAGGCGCGCAGCGGATGCGCGCAGCGGACGCGCCGTAGACGCGCCAGAGGTGCGCCAGAGGTAAGCCCGTTTGCGCCCGTTCGCGTCCCGGGTGCTCCCGGCGTGCTTGCTACCTCTCATTTGGCAGATACTCGTGAGGATTCTTACGATTCATCGTGCCTTACTGCGGCTGGTATTCAATGTTTGTCTATCCCATCTTCTCATAGGGCTTTTTCCTGTGGCCTGCTGAATGTTCGCTCTCTCGTTCAGCATTATGCTGAGATTGCTCTTCTAATAGAATCTGTACATCTGGACATATTATTCGTGACCGAAACTTGGGCTTCGGCAGACTGTGGGATGGAACTCGGTTGGGCTTGCCCACCGGGCTACCTCATAAGACACACTCCCCGAGCTTCTGGTAGGGGGGGTGGAGTAGGTTACATTTTCAGAGACTCAATCTCCCTTTCGGAACTGGTGGTAAAAGAGGTGTTAGGGTTCGAGCTCATGGGCTTCTCTATTACGGCCCAGGGCGGTACCTTGATAGCAGGCCTTTTATGCTACAGATCTCCCTCTTCGACCACAACAGCCCTTCAGTCATTGGTCGATTTGATCTATGACCTCTCAAACTCCCATGCTAAATTCTTAGTACTGGGTGATTTTAATCTCTGGCCCTCTGGCCCTCAAGATCTGGCCTATAGGGAACTTTGCCAAGCGTGTAGCAATATTCAACTTGCACAGCTGGTCTTGTCACCCACACATGTCAAGGGGCACACTTTAGACCTGGTATTTGCTGAGAAGGAATTGGTTGTAGTGAAAGAGGTCGTGGATCAGTGTTGGACCGATCATTCACTGATCAATATGTCTATTGTTTTGCCTGCTCCGCTAAAATCAAGTAACTCGGGCGGCACTAAGTTTAATCGACAATGGTCTCGCCTTTTCAGGGAGCCGATTCGATCCACTCTATTGCCTAGGACTTTTCTGGTGGAGGATAGTGTGGACAAGAGCTATGCTGTCCTTTGCCAGCAAATTTTGACAACTCTGGACGAGTTGGCCCCTTTGCGAAGGGTGAGGGACAGACCTAGAGGAGCCAATGCTTGGTTCACTGATGATCTTGGACAGCACAAGCTCCGGAGCATACCTGGAGGAGAGGGTATAAGGAGCTGGATAGGGCAGCATATAAAGCGGCCCTGCAGGTATATAAGACCCAGCTAAGAAGCGCTAAAGCAAAGTTCTTAGAAGATACCTTGGCGAAGGCCTCTAATAAATCGCAGACTCTATTCAAGCTGGTTAACAACCTATCTAACCCATCTTGTACAGTACCAGCCATTCCGGCTACCCAGCAACTTTGTGATTCTTTGGCCCTCGCGTTCGAGGAGAAAATTAGGACCATTCTGAATGGACTTTCAGTACCCGGACAGTCTGTGCCGTCTTTATCCCTCCCCTTGGAATCCCCCTGCCATTCGGTACCCGCATGGGATAACAACAAGGTAGACTACTCTCAGATGTCTTGTTTTCCTATTCCCTCGCTAGAGGAATTCTGTGTCTTGGCCAATGGCTTATGCTCAGTACCACCACTTGATCCAATGCCTCATAAGATCTGGAAGGCATTCCAAGATGAGTTGTTTCCTCCACTCTATTCCATCTGCTGCCAGTCATTGACTACAGCGCTAGTCCCAGACAGTTGGAAGTTGGCAATAGTAACTCCACTGCTAAAAAAGGCTTCTCTAGACCCTCTATGCTCGGCCAACTATAGACCCATCTCGCTGTTACCATTTGCGATAAAAATTCTCGAGAGGTGGGTCACGAGAGCCTTGTCCAACTTCCTGGAAACAAATTCCTGTCTGGATGCAGCCCAATTTGGCTTCAGACCGGCCCACGGCACTGAGACCGCACTGGTTACCGCGTTGGACGATCTACGAACGCGTGTCGACAGGGGTAAGTCAGCATTCTTAGTGCTGCTTGACATGTCGGCCGCGTTCGACACGGTGGACCATGAGGTTCTTCTGGGCCGTCTTCAAAGCGTGGGAGTAAACGGTCTGGCTCTAAGTTGGCTAACATCTTATCTCTGCAACAGACAGCGAGCTGTGGCGTTACCACCATTTCGATCAGCCACACGACAGGTGAACCATGGTGTCCCCCAAGGGTCAGCGTTCAGCCCGATCCTTTTTAACTTATATCTCCGACCCCTGGTAGACCTGATCAAGTCATTTGGCATATCAGTCATCAATTATGCCGATGACACTCAATTGATTTTTTCATTTGAGGGCACTGAGAGAGTTTCGAGGGACACCTTTCACCGCTGTATGTCGGCTACAGCAGAATGGCTGCGAGCTAACTCACTCCAATTTAATGGGTCGAAAACGGAAGTACTCCATTGCTCCTTAGACCGTCTCCCTCGCGTGCTACCGGATGACTTTTGGCCAACCTCTATTCCGGGCTCGGTGGAAGCCGCAGAATCGGCTCATAATTTAGGAGTTTGGTTTGAACCCAATTTACAGCTGGATGCCTCTGTAAATAGGACTGCAGCGACCTGTATGGGCCTGCTTCGTGCCCTACGTAAGATCCTACCGATACTCCCCCGGGAGCCAGAGCAGAGGTAGTGCGAAGTTCTATCCTCAGTAGGTTAGACTACTGCAACGTACTACTTCTGGGAGCTCCTAAGATCCTGATCCTAAAGTTGCAGAGGATCCAAAACATGGCTGCTAAATTGGCTCAATCTCGGCCACGTTCTGCTTCTTCATCTGCAGCACTAGCCGATCTGCACTGGCTACCAGTCCAGCAGAGGATTGCCTTCAAGGCTTCATGCCTTGTATTCAGAGCTCTGCATGGACTAGGACCAATACCACTCCAAAATCTTTTTTCTTGGTATCAAGCTGCCAGACCTCTGAGATCCTCCTCGGCGTTCCTGGTGAGGATTCCCAGGATTAATAGAGTGAGGATGGGCGGCCACGCGTTTAGTTTCACGGCCGCCACATTATGGAATACTTTACCTCTGGCATTGAGGAGTAGCCAAGATCTGCCCTTTTTCAAAAGGGATCTTAAGACCTACCTGTTCCCAAGAGCAATGTAATACACCTCACCTGATGGTTAGATACGGTCTCAGCGCCAGGATACCCTTTCGGGTGACAGTTGCGCTTAATAAGCATTAAATACATACATACATACAACACCGTCTCGGCCTCGGACCGACCAACCTCCGGTCGGCCGTTCTGACCGCCTAATTGTGATGCGACCGAACCCTGTCCAGTCGGATGCTCACATTTCTCTATGGGAGCATGTGCTACGGCCGTAACCCGGCCGTAATACAGGCTCCCATAAAGAAATGGGTGTGTGTGTAAAACCCTGCACCCTGCGGCAGGCACCCCATAGTGCCTGCCACACAGTGTATGGATTTACAGGGGGGTACCAAGGATACCCCCTTGGCCACCAACCATATGCCTAAGAGGCAAGAGGGCCCTCTAACGGGCCCCCAAAGTTGCTCTCCAAAAGCCTTTCGATGTTGGAAAGGCCAGCATGGAAAGCCTGTGTTAAACCGCCATCGTAATCCTGACAGCGGAAACGCTGTCCGTAGGGAATTACGGTGTGGTTTTTATGGGCCGGAAGACTCTGAGAGCCGATCGGAGCCGCGTTGAAAAGACCGACCGGTTCACGTTCTGACCGCCGACATCGTAATTCAACGGTCGGACCGCAAACTGACTGTGTCAATTTTAAGAAGAGGATGTGTTGCGCGCTGTGCATAAAAGAACTCCACTTCCCCCATCCTCTTCTCTTAGTGGGTGGTTTGTGCCTGATTTAAGCGGATAGAACTCCATCTGGATAAACATGGTAGACAAGTGTCTATTAGAGAATCTTCTGCACTTCCCACTCAAGGAACCTTTGGAGATGAGCCCCTCAAATGGAACTAGTTACTTGGGGCATTATCCAGTTTTTCCCAGAGAAGTTTTTTTTCCCCGGAGTTTTATATAGTGCGAACTTGCCTGAAGGTATCAGGTATCAGAGCGTTTTACAGGAGCAACAGTTGCATTACATATGGACAAATTCATTTTTGGTAGGCACGGCGAGATTAAGTGATTTGCCCAGAATTAGAGGATGTTCAGCGTCCCTCCCAAAACTCGAACCCGGTTCTCCAGCGTCGAGGTCGGCCGCTCTGGCCGTAAGACCACATCATCCTTCTTATTAGCGGAGAGCTAAAAATTATATATTGGAATGCTGCAGGATTAGAGAACAGTAGGGAGAAGTGGTATTATTTGAACTCGTTAGAGGCAAATGTGGTTTGTCTCCAAGAGACTTGGGGGTCAAATACAATGTCGGTCAGAAAGCCTCCGAACTCTAGTCGGAAACTTTCTGACCGTGGTCGGAGGCTTTTACATTGTAATCAACCCCCATGTCTACATTTTTATCCAGATGGATTTCTATCCCCCTTAAATTAGGCACAAACCCAACACTAAGAGAAGAGGACGGGGAAAGTGGAGGCCTTTTATCCACATTGCACAACCCATCCTCTTCTAAAATTGAAATTATATCAATCCCCCTACATTGCAAGCATTCAGAAAGTCTTAATACCAAATTTGCCGTAAGTTTGGATTAAAAGTTTGCCCTTGATTTAAAACCAGTTTCAAAGGGAAACCAAATTCATATTGCTACCTTGTATAAGCTTCAGATTCTCAGTCTCCGAACACTTTTAAGCAATGAGGACCCAATTAGAATCAAATCTGCATCAAACAGAGGAATGAAAGCGAACTTATAAGTATCCATATTACACCATAAAGGGTCTAACCCTTTTAGAAGCTGGAGGAGCCTCTTTATACCAGTATCTGGGAAAGGAGCAGCCAATAGATTCAATGAAGTTGGTATGTAAGAGGGGAACACCCCCTGTTTTACTACTAACACTGCTGAAGGCCCTTCAGCCAATACATTAACAGGACCACAATAAGGGTCCATGGCTTGATGAATTACTTGCGGAGATCGGATTGTACCCTCTGCACTTTGTATGGCATCCATGCCCTCTCTAAAACGTAACCTCCTTCAACTCTTATTAACGAATCTGCGGAGACGTTCTTTCTTCTTCTCTCTTCGCTTTTCCTTCCTGTCCCCCTTCTTTATCAGTGGAGCACTTGATTCAACATTATTTAAATTTCTCTCTAGACTGAGATTTACAGATTGAAAACACCTCCAGTTCAACACCCTGCAAGTTTCCATCCAAACTCTTCATATTGGAGGTAGTATTAAAAATACATTTGATAGATTCTAGTGGACTCTCAGTATGTAAAACATTTTTGGTAAGCTACCTATATTGAGGTTTGCCAGCCTGAGAGCAAAAATCTATTTGACAACCAACATCTTTCTGATCATTCTCCCTGCCAGCCATTGACGCCCCTTCTATTTCTACTGGTTCTCCGGAGCCTATATCATTTTCCTTTTTATCGCTTACCAGCTCCCTCAATATTTCTGTCAAAATCAGATCAGCCAACACATTTTTCTAACAGCTTTAAAATTGAAGACAAAAGCCTTTCTAAACATAATAAGGAATCTGATACTTTTACCTCTTCATCAGGGGGGTTACAATGTTGAATACCACTTATATTGAGGTCAAGGGTTACCGAGAGATGAGATATTAATGAAAAATCATTTGAAGGAGTACTATAAAAAATTGTAATTCCATGGGAACCATCACGGAAGGTGTACCTATGGTCCCCAATCTTACTATTGTCTCATTTACCATATCTCCTACATAAATCTATGTTCAAATCCGATAAAGTGAAATCCTACTGGACATTTGCCACTATTGGAAGCCAAGGAGCATCTTGAGGAATTATGTGGGGGTTATCAATTACTATCACAGAAACTGATAAGTGGGATCCTAAGGGGGTTAGGAGGTAGCCCAAAGGGGAGTGGATTAAAAATACCCCTGCACACTGTATAGTATCCTTCTGCAATGTAGGCAACCTTTACAACCAGACTCCACCGAACCAATGGGATGCAGTTTAACATTAACATTAGACACCCCCATTCAATTCCACAATCAAATTCGGATCCTCTTGGAATGGTTAATCCTTTTCCTACAAGCTGCATATCTGATGTTTCCCTTTCACCATCATAACAGAGATTTCTTTTTTTCTCGAGGGGATTTGACTTAGTCGTTGCACAGGCCATACACTGAAGCAAACAACCCAATCTCAACTTTCTTGCAGTCATTATTAACTTTGGTATCTTTCAAGACTTCACACTCTGGGGACCTGCCTATTTAATATTAGCATCTCCTTAAACTTTAGGCACTGGAATACCCAAGCAGGCTCAAGACACCTGACCAATCAAATGCAAAAAGCAGCTGTAGTGAAATTACTGGGACTACTTTCGTGCCACACTTCCCTAGGAGCTCTTTTTTTCTCAGGATCAAATTTCAGATTGTAAATGTTTGATTTTCAATTTTCTGTGGTGCTGTACTAGGCTGTACTCGGGTAATAGCAAGCCGGGAAGGCAAACGCCCCCACAAACCAAACCTGGACCTAGCCAGGCCTCTGTCTCAGGGGCAGGCCTCTCCCTCTGTGCCACGGTACCTAATATCAGGCACCAGTGTAGCCTTTTTACCAGTCCTCATCACACTGATTTCCCCGGCATACTTTGCCCCCACCGCCTCCCGAGCCACGTGCCTCTCGTTGTTACTCTTCTACTCCTCCTGCTGCAAATGGAGAATGCTGGCTTACTGCTTGCTCCACAGCAGAGTCTGCCACCGTGTAACTGGGGTGTCTAAGGGGCGTCCGGGGGGCGGGGTGTCTCCAAGACACCAAATGGGGGCCACGAAACAGCAAAGGCAGCAGGGGCCAACCTCCATGATGGCACGACGCAGAATCGTGTGGCAGCAGTGACCTCACCGCCTCAGGGCCATGCAAACCGTTCTGCGCACCAGCATCAACCAACCGGCCACTGCACTGGCTGGTGTTTAATAGCCAGGGAGAGCCACAACCCGAGCCTCCAATTCCTCTGATGTGGAGACTCACCACCCCCGCAGCAACAGCGTAATGGCAGAGCAAGCCGCACAGATAGCCCTAATGGCACCCTCCTGCTCCTCGCATCCTCCTCGCAATGTGCTCGCACAATGTGCTCACACAATCCTCTGAGCAAGTCGCACACTAGAATGACTATTCAGTGACGCCACCTTGGTTCATCTCCATGACAATGGTACCACTGCACCTGCTGCACTATTTATAGCTGCACCCCTAAACAGTGACCACTTAGCAAGCATGAATCATCTTTGAGGGGATAGGAATAAATTACAGCACAACGGATTGCCACAAAAAGTCCTTCCTTTGAAGTGAAGATCCCAAACGGGGGTCCAAGAAACAGAAATCATTAATTCCCAAAGCCTCCTTGGACATTCATCTGTGTACATTTCAGGAGGCAAAACTAATTCCAATATGAGAGGGGAGGCAGTACACCATAAAAAGTGAGAGTAAAATTGGGAAAACAGAAAAAAGAACTGCGTAGGATGCTCTTTGGATCTCAGCAGCCGGGAAATGGGTGGTGACCTCTCCGGAAGAATAGGTAACCTGGCAGTTAAGTTAGTTTTCAAAAGGAATCACTGTAACTTCTAACACAATATAGAACCAAAGCACAAGAAAAAAACAAGGGAAAAGCAACAACATCCCAGCAGCAATTTATCCCAAACGGTCATCTTACCCATACTTTCACCACAGAGGCTGTATTGATGGCTGCACAAGAAAGAGAATCATTCCATGCAACAAGAAAAGAGACAAAGAAATGGGAAACTTTGTGAGCTGCAGGAAGAGTCTGTCAATATTGACCCAAACAGCGATATCATAAAAAAAATACATATGGATGAAAGGGAACCAGAGAAGCAGAAACAAAACAATTGTGAGAGGCGTAGAGAGGCACTGTGACATACTAAAGCAACAGTGTAAAGCCACAGCAAAAAGCACAATTGCGAGGCAATGGACAAGTCCCTATCTCGCTCTCTTGTACTGCTTGTAAGACTCAAATCATCACTAACATAGATTTGAATGTTGCTGCAGGAATAAAATGGAACCCATCAGTTTCCTTACCCACCAATAGTGCTGGACGAATGATGGCAAACAGGTATTCTCAAGGGCATATTATCAAGCGATAATTTTAACGCCGTTTCTTGTTAATATGCCCCGTAATTGGTTTGTAGTGACACTGCTCTTCTCATAAATTGGAGGGTCTCACAGATTTTCAGCAATCTCTCACAAGTGAGAGCTTTTTTATTCTAAACAGAACACAAGAATACAGTCAGTCTCTTCTCCTACATCAACTTAAGATATGGTCAGTATTTTATTTACATGGTTTTCACATAAATGTAATCATCCTACAGGAAATGAGACATACACATGATTTACTCTAGTAACTGATGCACTGTGGTAAACATTCAAGATATCAATGGTACATTATCTTTAGCTTGTCTGAGCCAAAACAATTGTCATGAGAGTGGTCTTGTTCTGATATCCTACGGCAATTGCTAATCTTTCAAAACTTGAGACAATGATCAGAAACAAAGCTTTAATGGCGGATCTGCATATGACACTGTAGAAGACTAGGGGACAATCGTTACAGCTTAACTTTGAGGGTGTTTTTGTATTCCAGGACATGGGGTGCAGGGACAGTACAGGGACACAACAGGGTAAGCAAGTAACATCTAACTCTCCTTAGCTATCATGAACATGAAGCCTCTGAAGACACCACCTGGAGATGTAAAATGATTCCAAGGATAGAGGAAAAGTCTTTAAGGTGACACTGCAGAATGGAATTTCAAGAAGTGCTGCATACAGAAAACTTCTAGGAAGATTGTTGGAAAATGGCCCTCTTGGAAGGGTCCCCCAAACGTTTTGCCATCCCCCTCCTCTTTTTGACGAATTATTTTTGTTGGCCTCAGGACTCTGAGCACTTTACCATAGTTAACTAGTGCTAAAATGCATGTGCTTCTCCCCTAAACATGATAACATCAGTGTATACGCAATTTGCATATTTAGATTACTTATAAGTCCCTTGTAAAGTGGTATACCATATACCCAGGGCCAGTAATCTAAATGTTACTAGTGGGCCTACAGCACTGATTGTGCCACCCACACAATTAGCCTTTCAAACCTTTCTCAGGGGTGCTATGCAAGGTCTGTGTGTGCTGTTTATTGTCACTTTGCTTTGATTTGCATTTAATACTATTGGCCAAGCCTTAGCTCCTCTTTTATGACACATACGTCACCCCTAATGTAGGCCCTAGGTAGCCCTAGGGGAAGGGCACTTTGCAAGTAAAAGGTAGGACATGTACTTTTATGTTTTGCATGTGTTGGTAGCGACAAACAACTACTGTGAGGCCTACTCCTCTCCTAGGCTAGCTTTGGGAATTCCTTAATACACCTTTAAGGTGTGATTCCTGATTAGGAAGGCGTAGCTGCATCATGTTTTATATCTTTGGAATGGTATTGATAAATCCTCTTTAATGGTACAGGTGGATTTAACATTACTATTTTAGAAATGCCACTTTTAGAAGGTGGATAGTTCTCTGCTCTTAACCGAGCTCTGTGTGCCTGCAGCCTGTCTCCAATGCATGTCTGGGGTGGGTGACAGCTACACTTTGTGCATACCCCTAGACAGCAACAAATACAGGAAGGGTAGATGTGATAGAGAACTCACCTGCATTTGTCTGCATTCTGATAGCTCTTCCTGGGCAGGAAGTGGGGGAGGGGAGCTGACACATCTGAATAGGCAGTGTCCTGTTTCCCACCAAAGTCCTGATTACCCCCCAGATATCCTGGCAGGAAAGGCTGGGATGAAAGGGGACCTGTGCACTTGAAGTGCCTGCTTTAAAGTCACCCCCACTTCAAAGGCACATTTGAATATAAGTACTGGGTCTCTGACCCCCTAAAATCAGATATTTCTGGAACTACAACTACACCGTGTCAGAAGGACTACTGTGCTGCTTAAAGGAATTTGGACTGCTGGCCTGGAAGAACTGCTTTTCTTTTTTTTGCCCTGCTGCCTGCTGCTCTCTGACTTTGCTGAAGGAGACTTTTTCTTCAAGTGTGCTTCACGGGCTTGTTGGTTTGCCACCTGTTACTTGAGACTCAGGGATATTAAATTTCTACCCCTAATCCGGTGCCTGGTTAACTGGAAGTGGATCCAGATACTTGCAACACGGACATCAACGCATCTCCTGTCTGCGTGTAGCAGAACTGGTGCATTGACCCATTTACAGGAGCAAAATTGGCACTTCACTCTCGGAACCAACACAGCACCTCGAGAGTACGACGCATCGGAACCGGGCATCGTCTCCACATCAGCTCAGAGTGATCGAAGCATGCCTAACTTCATGGTGAAACATGGTGCATCGTTCTATGAAACCAATGAATCTCGGCCCGACGTCTCGCCTTTTGAACCAACGCATCACCATCATTGCGTAGGGAAGAATCGATGCATCATTGACCTGTGGGATCGATAATGACGCATCTCCCAATTGCAACCAGGAAAGGTACTTTGTTCACCGGGGCCTGCGTGGGTCCTATAGCCGGCTGGCGCTCCATCACGGTCAGCCCAAAATTAAACTTTGCCCCGGTCCAGAGCGACGCCAAGTCACCCCTAAATCACTATTTGGTTCTAGGTGCTATTTTTACACTTATACTTTGAAAAGCCATCTCTCGACTTGTACTTATTGGATGTTTGGCATTTTGGTCTTGTTTCGTTCAGGATATAATATTCTATCTTTCTAAACCCATGAAGAGTGTTTTTGTGGTGTTTTCATTGTGTCACTGTGTGTGTGTTGCACAAATACTTTACACATGAGCTCTTTAGATTAACCTGACTGCTCTGTGCCAAACTACCAGAGGGTGAGCACAGGTTATATTTTAGTGTGTACTAAACTTGCCCTGACTCGAGTGGTGGTTCATTCCTGTGCAGGGTGCATACTCTGAAAAACCAGGAACCCTAGTTCTAGAAAAGATGTTTACAGTGGGAATAAAATCTTGATTGGGGAGCCAGTAACACAGGTGAAGAGCAGAGCACAAGCAGAGGCTTCTACTCGTCAACAGGGAGGAAAGCCAAACACCTGGCCATGCCCTGGGTGTGTCTTTTATAGGCGGTTAGGTGCTGAGACCCACAAATCCTACAGCAGATCCTCAAATCCCACTGTAGCCTCCCACTCAGATGGTCACTCAGACAGTCACAGCTTTTGGGGTGCCCACATGGAGGTATAACAATTGGGCAGCTGACATGTGACAGAAACAATCCTTGGTAACATGTTCTTGACACACAGCACATACTAGATACTGAGTGGCAATGCCCTGAGCAATGGATGGGAGAGGTGGCTGATAATACCAAGAATCAGAGTTGAATGGGAGTGGGGGGGTGAGCACACTGTTTAACTTAGGCTGACATAGATCTTGATTAGTGAAACAAGACATAATTCCCACTTACTGCTGGAGAATTAGAACATTAGCCTAATGTCTTAACTGTCATGTACTGCATGTCATAGTTGCCTACCAACCAATCTTGGCTTTCTTTTCTGTAACTTTCAAATGTGTGGGAGGATCTTATTTTTGGATCCATTTCCATTTCCGATAATCCTGACAAGTCTAAAGGTAACATTTAGGACCAGGAGACAGTGGGAAAATTACCCCAGCGGCACAGCAACTTCAGTGGCTAGAAATCAAACTTTACACCAGTCTGAGGTTTTTGTGCCATAACTGAAGACTTCAGTGAGAGCCTGATGACAATCTGTCCATCTCCAAGGGACCTTTCCTAGCTTCAGTAACCAGTCTCACTCACATAGACGTTAGAGAACCAGAAAAGTAACAAAGTCACAAGTAAAACCTTTGAGTTGCAAGGCTTACTCAATGCCACTCCATCAGCTGAAATTGTGCCGTGGTCCTGTTCTACCGCAACATTGAATATCAGTGGCAGATTGTGTTTGTTGGCTCTTTTTGCCTTTTTGATTTTATTATATTGGTTGGGGAACTTTTATTGTGTGGTATTCTTAACTTTAGTCCTGTTTAGTACAGCTTTAATCTATCAAAACCATCTTTGGGAAATAGCTTGCTGCTTGCATTATAGCAGTCATAGGTCAAACATACATTCAGCTAGGACTGTGTTGCGACATACCCCAAGTGAGATCTTAATTTGGAAGAAGTATTGCCCTGTCAAATTGATAAATTACTCTCTGACAGATGCCATCCATGATGAGTGCCTTGGCCAATGGTAATTCAATTTGAACATACTCCATTGACTCTGACAGAAGTCCTAGGAGCATTGTTGAAGATGCCCTAAAATAGACCTAGGACTCAAATGCTTTATCACTAGTTGGCATTCCGTGTGATGGAACAGCATTACAAACACAGCTGACGTTGGAGAATGGAAGAGAAGTGTTTGCATGTGATAGTCGAAGGGACCTAACTGAGAAAGTATGGCAATTGATTCTGTGTTGTACCCCTAAGGTCTCTAAAAATAACAGATTTAAAACGATAAAGTTTAGTATGTTGTATTGAACATACCGCACCCCTAAGAGTTTGAATAAAATATACCTGTGCGCAACTGACATATGACCAAGATGCAGAGAGGTGGGAGCAGTGTTCAGGCATATCATCTGGTCATTGCCGGCTATCGCTGAGTACTGGGAAAAATATTATAGCATTTATCGAATCTACAAGACCCTTAAAATGCCAATTTTTCTGATGCAGATGCCTAGGAAGTAGACAACTAGCTCTAAATGTGCAGACCTCACCCTGACACTTGCTAAAAGGTGCATAGACCTGGAGAGCAAATGATGGGAAAGGGAGTTGAATGCTGTGAAGAGCTTTACAGTAAGTGCAAAGACAAGGGTGCAAAAATGATTTAAGATGATGGGAAGACAATTATATTTGTAAAGACGAGAACCCTCACTCACCAGAGGTGACATCCTTCATCATTGGGTTCCCTCTTGCACACCGTGTCCGCAAGGCACACAGTATGGGCTACAACTCTCCCTTAGGAGAGGAGCGTGAGGTGTTTTTTATCATCCAATGTGCATATGAGTGAGGGGCAGAGTGCAAAAAATATAACAAAAAAGTGAATTAAAACTATCTCAAAAAGGGACAAATTAGTTCAATCAGCTGTCCCAAGCGGATAGAGTTAAAAAACAGTATGAGGAATAGGGATATAGATGTTCCCTATTTGACTAGGTCAACATGTTTCTGCCTTAGTGAGTTGGTTTCATAGGCATTCGTCAGGACCACAATCATGTCACTCTGCTGTCAATATGAAGAAATTATAAATACCATACTTAATTTATATGGAACATCTTCGGACCAGCTGCAGTCTGGTCTGTAATCTGTAAATATAAACAGAATACATTCAGTATCATAATGTATCAAATATCCCATATATAAACCACAAACACCCAGTGCATGTATTGGCGAGCGAGGAAAATCCAATGCTAGACACCTCCCAGCTAGATTTCTCAACCCGGGTGGTCGTGGATGGTGGCGACCGCTCGCATTGAGAAACCACCCGTTCGCAGTGAGGAAACTGCCGCTCAAGCGGAAAACCTACTCGAGCAGCAGGAAGAAGCGGCGCCCTCCTGCACAGCGCATGGTGCCATTCGCAATGATTTTCCAGCGGAGGACAAAAACCCGGTGCTAAAAATCAGCACGACTGGTGCGGACTAATGCACTCTGCCGCTAGTGGCACCCCACTTAGCACAGCAGATTTTTGATCACTTCGCGGATTTCCGTATTGCGGAACTCCACCCAGGCCTAATTATTAAACCCAATATTTTCTGGCTCCAAAGTGATCATAATATTTCAAATGAGATAACTATCCCTTAATCCTTTTTTGGGTGGAACACCATGTTGATGTTGGTGCTCACTGCGCTGAAGTCTGCATGTCTCTGTTAATACAAGGCCCCTTTTTACCTGTTAAATTCTGGCACGTTTTTCCTGCTGAGACTTAATTGAGGGTACGAACTTACAAACTTGATCACACCCATCAATCACTGGATGAGCTAACGTTTGCACAATTTATACTTGCTATTCCTGCACACACAGGTGCTGGCAGTGGATCCATATATAATAGACCCCTTGTAATCAGGTACTTGGGGTGTGCAAAAGGGCAAATAGGGAGAGAGGTTTTGCACCTTGAGATGAAATGCCACAACAAAACAAACCTCCAAAAGGTAGATCACGCTTTTATTCACAGAACTAAAATCTCAACATATGAATACTCAGTTTTCAGCACATCATTGAGCAACGACTTTGCTGAAATTGAATGGGGCATATCTACAAGGCGGCGATAAAAAACTTATCGCCACTTCTGCGGCCGTTTTCGGCCGAAAAGCGGCGATAATTGTATCGCTATATCAGCAAGGTCACGCTATCGCGTGAATCCTTGCCTTAGCGCCTGTTTTCTAAACGCCCAGCTTTGCATCTCTAATGAGATGCAAAGTGGGCGTTCCTTCCAGTAATAACTGGAGAAATGTCGCTAACCGACATTTCTCCAATTATCAAGGGAATCGCGAACAAGCATAGTGATAAGAAAAGTAGCGCTAAACAAGGTTATCGCTACTTTCCTTACGCCTGCTTTTCAACTGATTTAGCCATGATATCCTATGGGAGGTGGATATCATGGCTAAGTCTGCCCTGCCCTATCAACAAGCTATCGCCAAACTTTGTGAGATTATCGCTGGATTTCTGGCAAAAATCTCACATTTGGCAGTTAGCGCTTGGAATTTTATCGCTTTTGAGATAAGCGTTGCTAATAGCACGCTATCTCAGTGATGAAATTCCACGTTACCCAGCAATAATTATCCTAGCGCTAAGTGCGCTTAGCGATAATTATCGCCGGTCCTTGATGATATGCCCCATTGATCTAGAACAGAACCACGCTGCAAAGACACTTATCAATGTGTTTTTTTAAACTTGGTAATGGCTCTACACCAGATACCAGCAAGGTATGTTAACTCAGACCAATACAAGCTTTCAAAGTTGTCTATATTTTCTTCTTATAATGTTATATTTCATGATCACGTTATCTGCTCTTTTTTCCTGTTCTTGAAAGATGACAGTAAGATATTCAAAAAGCAGCCTTCTACTTATTGATGTGAATTACATTATTTATAGGAACTTTAATATTTGCTGAATATGTATGTGTTTTACTGTAGGAAGGAAATGCGGTGCAAATAATTAAAAAAATACTTTTTCCGCATCGAGAGAAACAGCAACTCTTGGAATGTCTAACAGACCGATTCTGTGCCCCATGGTAACCCAGATTCAGGTGCAAACTGTACCTAAATTGTGGTTACCACTGGTGCAGTTATAACTCACTTCTTCGTTCTGAAATTCCAGCTGGTATTACCTCGCACAATTTCTACCGGGTAAAAACGATACATTTCAAGTTTTGTTGCTCAGAATTGAGAAAAGCATACATTACCATTAGCATAAGAGCTTTCCAGAATGACAGTTTATCTCTCTACAGCATATGATTGTGAATCACCGTCTTAAATCGGATGCCAGAATGTTGGTTTACAATTTATATTCCATATTTAGAAGCGAAATTGGACTACAACTTGCTCCTATTGATACGTCATTAACCATTTTAGGAAAAAACTACAGTTAAACTCGCCTGCGAATAAGAACATCAAATATACTTAGCTGAAAAACGGAACTAGAAGAGAAAGAGGTTGCTTAAGTGTGGATTACGGGGTCTGTATTGTATTATTGCCTATTTTAGTCCAGTATACTGCTGGTGATAAGTAATTTTTCATGCCTGGAACATTAATAAAATTAAATTAATTGTAAAAAAAATCTACTTGGTTGACACGGTTTATAGAAAAGGGCCAATAACATTCTGGTCAGGAGTCTTGTCATTAGGAAAGGAATGGATTGTGCTGTTAACCTCCGTCATGGATACAGGGTATCTAATCTAATGGCCTCTTCATCAGAAAGTAGCTGGAAATCTATTATCTCCACTATGTTTGTATCAAACGTTTATCCGTTTCGAAAGGAGCAGTCTATAGATTTCCCTAAAATTATTTGTGGTATGTACATATGTTTGGTGAATACTTGATCCTTTACTGTTGTTAAAGAAGACATATGTGTGTTCCTGTTTGTTTCTTATTGAGTATTTGGCTGTTGTCTTTCCTATGTTGTTCATGTCCCATAGTGACCTTCATTTGTGTTTTCATATCCATACCCCTTTGATTAATGCAAAGCTGTACTCGTATTTACGACAATACAATTAATTAAGAATCCATTAAGACTTGATTTGATACGACTGTCTTTTAATTATTGAATTTCATTTTCCTTACATAACATACCTTGAGAAGTTTTTTATTTTTCCAATTTTTAGGCCAGAACGCCAAAGTTAATTTCACACGACATAATTTATAGTGCATTTCACAGTGCAGCAAGGGAGGAGAAAGCCCTCATTTAACCCTAAGAACTGGGCAATAGTTTATTTCAGCACTCATAGGGTAGGCATGCCTTGCATAATTTCATCGTTGAGGCTCCTGCATTTGGATATTGTAAAATGGACCCTTCGATCCAAGGAAAAACTTATCTATGTAGGGTCTAATTTAGAAAGAGGTTTGAGGTTTGTCAGTTCTATCTGGTGGAGGGAGGATTTATTACGTAATAACTAAGCATATGTTGAATAGCCCTGGTGCGGCTATAGAAGAATGTGAACTATTATCTGGGCAGGTTATGCTCCTTCAATGCATTCACTAATTTTTTATTTTTTAACAGTTGAGTGCATAGTTCATTGGGACCTGGGGGATGTCTGAATCTAAATTTTGATTGTCATCTGTATCCTTCTAAAAATGTCCGACAATATCCATCTGCTATATTTATCACATTATACACATGATTTTAAATCAAGATCTCTTGAAAAGCGAGGTTAGCACCCCACTTGTTTCCTTTCACATGAGATTGCAATCTCTCTCCCATTGAGATGCCCTCTACTTCCACAGCTCCCCTCCTCTTTTCAGTACAATCTTCAGCAAGAGCACAAAGCTCCCTTTAAATTGTCACAGTAGTTTAGAATTCTCTTTTTCTTTGAAGGATAATTTAGTGTTGTCTTTCTACATCAGATCTGGCGTTTTCCTTGTGTTTATAGAATCAGTCTTTAAATACTGAATGTATAATTGCTCCATATTAATGCTTTAAAAAAATTACCTTGATTCATTTGGTGTCCTGGACCTTTTTGAGCCCTTTCAGTTTTAAATGCACTCACAAACTCTACCCTCAGGTCTTTTGAAATCCATACTTTTCAATTGTCAATGGAAATTGTTTGGACCATCCTCTCTCCTCACACACAAACTAAAAATACTTGCTTTACCTCTCCAATTAGTGTTTTCTAATTAAAAGAATTCTATTTCAACGCTCTTCAAGCTACCAATATGCTCTCATGTGGCAACCTCTGTGTCAACCACAGATGATTTTGCTTTGACTCAGTATGTTAATATCTTTAGACTGCTGTATCTGAGGAAAGAACTTGACTTCTTTTGTTACAGCATGAAGTGCCTGGCCTACAGTACACTTGCAAAGATTGGTATGGTCTGAAAATTAAGGTGCCGATTCCGATCCTGTAAAAATTTTCCCCGTACAAATCGTATCCGGATTTTTTTCCGTACGAATCGTACAAGTAGCGTACAAACTGCCAAGTACGATTCGTATGGGAAAAAGTCCATACGAATCGCATTGGGAAAATTTCCCCACACGTCCTCGGGTCGGAAAATGTGTCCGACACAGCCCCGGACGATTTAACGCACGAATCAGAAAAAATGAAGTCCGACCGCGCAAGTACGATCAGTCCCGTCCTTCCGATTTTACAACCTTATGGAAAAAACACCGTACGGACCAAACTCCTATAGCAACCATGGAGACATGTGCCCGCATACGCGCCAAACACCCCACCCCAGACCCCATATGTACGCGCAGAACACCCCCCCAGCCCTCGTATGTACGTGCCGAACACCCCCCCAAGCCCCCGTATGTACGCGCCAAATGCCCCCCCGGCCACGGATGTACCCGCCGAACCCCCACCAGTGTATGTACGGAGCGTACCCCCACCCGTGTATGTACGGAGCGTACCCCCACCCGTGTATGTACGGAGCGTACCCCCACCCGTGTATGTACGAAGCGTACCCCCACCCGTGTATGTATGGAGCGTACCAACACCCCACCAGTGTATTTACAGAGCGTACCCCACCCGTGTATGTATGGAGCGTACCCCCACCAGTGTATGTACGGAGCGTACCCCCACCCGTGTATGTACGGAGCATACCCCCACCCGTGTATGTATGGAGCGTACCCCCACCCGTGTATGTATGGAGCGTACCCCCACCCGTGTATGTACGGAGCGTACCCCCACCCGTGTATGTATGAAGCGTACCCCCACCCGTGTATGTATGGAGCGTACCAACACCCCACCAGTGTATGTACGGAGCGTACCCCACCCGTGTATGTATGGAGCATACTCTCACCCATGTATGTACGTAGTGTACCCCCACCCGTGTATGTACGGAGCGTATCCCCACCCGTGTATGAATGGAGCATACCCACACCCGTGTATGTATGGAGCGTACCCCCACCTGTGTATGTATGGAGCGTACCCACACCCGTGTATGTACGGAGCGTACCCCCACCTGTGTATGTATGGAGCGTACCAACACCCCACCAGTGTATGTACGGAGCGTACCCCCACCCGTGTATGTATGGAGCGTACCCCCACCCGTGTATGTACGGAGCATACACCCAGCCCCCCCTGTATGTACGGTGCGAAACACCACCACCTATGGACGGTGCGGACCAACACCCTGCCCGTGTCTGTAGCACCCTACCCCAGGCCCCTACACCAGCACCCTCACCCAACATCGCGCATGTACGAGTCGTACTAAGCCATAGCAAAGGTCAGCACTGTACAACAACATGGCCCATGTACGCACCGTACAGACGCCAAAACACTCGTACTGAACCAGGACAAAGCAAAACAACACAAGGAGAGTCAATTCGATTCGCACAACACCACAAAACATGTCCAACAAGCCCAAATACATCCTATACACTGACCTGCAACTGCCAAACAGCTAAACAGAGGCCCAAAACACAACCACTCCTTATAACACACCCACCCAAAGTTCAAACACAGCCACACCCACAAATGGACCAATAAAAAGGCCCAACACACACAAACCATGATCCTTTGCAACAGATCCACTACTGCCAGACCACAGAGACAACGCACTGCACCATACTACATCCATCAATACACCTTACACTTGCACTCCTTCACACAACCACCATCACAAACACCCCCTCATCACATTCACACACACACACCTTCACAACCACACTCACACTCCCACAACCATCCACACCCACACCCCCACAACCATCCACACCCACACCCTACGCCATGCCCACTAACAAGAATCCAAAGTTCACAAAGGATGAGCTGGAGATCCTTGTCGACGAAATCATCAGAGTCGAGCCACAGCTCTTTGGAACATTGGTCAGACAGACCAGCATATCCGAAAAATCAGCCATGTGGCAGAGGATTGTCAATTCTGTGAATGCTGTTGGGGCCACCAGAAGGACCAGGCATGAGTGCCAAGCCAGGTGGTACGATCTGCGGAGGACGGTCCGCCTCAAAATGATGGACGATCACAACCAGGGGAACATCACTGGAGGAGGGCCGCCCCGCAGACGGGTACAATACCATCCCTGGGAGGAGAAGGTGATGGCCACGCTGCCGCCGGTGGGAGTACACGGACTAGAAGGAGTCCGAGACCCTGGTGAGTACACAAACAACTCACCTCACATTGGGGGAACGCCTAACACAACCAAAATCCCAATCATGCACGCAACCCCCCCCAAAGCCAGCACCGGACACAGCCACACTCCAAAAACACACACATGCCACTAGCGCCTCCATTTCCCATGCACCAAGCAAGGCCATGCCAAGTCACAGGCCACACAAAACACCAACACAAGACAGGATGTCCCCGATACCGGGAGGGTGGGCCTCAAAACTAACATTGAGCAACTCAGAAGCACACAACAATGCCCTCAGCCCATATGGCCTAGGGCACAGCCATACAAACAGTGTGTCCCCACACAGTACTGTGTTGCCTGCAAATGGTGGCCGCGTTGCAGGATGACATGGGTATGAAGGCACAATTTGCACATAACAGCAGCTAATGAAGACGCATCACTCTGAAAGAGTGTCAGCACACACCGCCACAGCAGCAGCGCAGACTCAGACACTCCACCCAATGGGTGCCCGGAGATTAGAAACAAACCCACATGAACAAGCCAATGGCCTTTGAAAGACCTGCAAACTGTGTGTGCCCAGGAAGCTGGGCTGAGGTGACAGAGGGTGACACACAGAGGGAGGGAGAGGGGGAGAGAGAGGGAGGGAGACAGAGGGGGACACAGGGAGACAGACAGAGGGAGGGAGGAGGGTGACAGAGGGAGGGAGAAAGGGAGACAGAGGGAGACGGACAGAGGGAGGAGGGTGACAGAGGGAGGGAGAAAGGGAGACAGAGGGAGACGGACAGAGGGAGGAGGGTGACAGAGGGAGGGAGAAAGGGAGACAGAGGGAGACGGACAGAGGGAGGAGGCTGACAGAGGGAGGGAGAAAGGGAGACAGAGGGAGACGGACAGAGGGAGGAGTGTGACAGAGGGAGGGAGAAAGGGTGACAGAGGGAGACGGACAGAGGGAGGAGGGTGACAGAGGGAGGGAGAAAGGGAGACAGAGGGAGACGGACAGAGGGAGGAGGGTGACAGAGGGAGGGAGAAAGGGAGACAGAGGGAGACGGACAGAGGGAGGAGGCTGACAGAGGGAGAAAGGGAGACAGAGGGAGACGGACAGAGGGAGGAGGCTGACAGAGGGAGGGAGAAAGGGAGACAGAGGGAGACGGACAGAGGGAGGAGGGTGACAGAGGGAGGGAGAAAGGGAGAAAGAGGGAGACAGACAGAGGGAGGAGGGTGACAGAGGGAGGGAGAAAGGGAGACAGAGGGAGACAGACAGAGGGAGGAGGGTGACAGAGGGAGGGAGAAAGGGAGACAGAGGGAGACCAAATCACCCTTGGGTGGTGTGGCCATGTCCGCTTGTCAGCAGGTGGACTGTGTGCATGTAGACAAGGTTTGGCAGTGCCTTAACCCCCCCTTTTTCCTTTGATAAACACTGGGCCATGTGTCAATCTGTGCACGAGTACATCCGTGCTGCAGGCACAAACCTAACCTTACACCCAGTATACCCACCCACTGTGTCTTTGTTAGAACCCTGTCACAAATGCTTAAGTTACCTACGTGCATTCTCAAATAGCATGGAAAAAACACCATTTGACCACGTACAGTGCAACACGTAAGGCGGCTCTGCATGGCTTGCTACGCCCGCTCACTACACTGCTGACTGCGTTCCAAAAAGATGCATCAACTAAGATTGTGTCACACATAGGTAAAGTGTCGAAAGCTGTGGCCAAGGGACATACCCATGCACAAGTGCACTGTGAGAGGAATGCAAGACATATCCAACTACCCAGAGGAACTGTGCCAACTCAAAAATGAATGAAACATTGATGTCGCATGTAACACAATTAACATTGTCTCTCTCACACACAGGTCAACGTTGTCGATCTCCCGCCAACACTGGGGGGGAAGACTCACAGGACCAGGCTCTGCGTGAAGAGGACCCCACCGGCAGCGACGACTCTCACCCCTCCGTGGATGACCCAGACCAACCTGGCCCCTCTGGTGTCCAACCACCTGCAGCACCTGCGTCAGGTACAACTGTGCCAACCACCACCCCCATTCCTGCCACATCCCAGGAGACACCCAGGAGCCCTGCCCGCACACGACAACACAGCCAGGCTGACCAGGAGGGACAAGGTTCTCCGGGCACCCAGGAGGAGGCAGGTGACACCGCAAATGCCATCCCTCAGGGGTCCCGGAGACCCGATGTGCCCACAACGGCAGGCCAGGCGCAAGTGGGCAGGGGTGGTGGGAGTGGAGGACGGCGGAGGCGCGAACCTGACCAGTTGGCTCAGGAACCGGTAATGTCACACGTCAGCAACATCCTGGACAAATACCGGCGTGACACCAAGGGCATGGTCCAGATTGCGTCCACCCTCACAGACATCAAGGGGACCCTCGAGGAGATGAAGACCCTGCAGGCCGAGCAATATGCCTGTCAACAGCGACACCAAGGATGGATGGAGGCAAGACAGGCTGAGCTGATGGCGGTGCAAACGGACATGACCCGTGTACTCCGTCGGATTGCCGAAAACATGGGCAACCCTCCATGTGCCACCAGGCGAAGAACATCACCAGCCACAGGGAGAGATCGGGAGGAGGAAGATTCATCCGACGGAGCGTCACAAGCATCGTCACAGCATGCTTCAGAGGGTCCCTGCAGGAAGGTGGGTCGTCCACGCAAAAGACTGTGAGAGTCAGCGGAACATCACCATCTCCCAGGTCACCTGGCCTGGCACCTGGCCCTCTGGCCCAACAGCAGCACATCATCACATGACATTCTCTGGCACATGGACTTGCTGGTCACTGTCTGACCAATGTTGACAAAGACTGTGGCATAGACTCTGATGACTTCCAATGGCAAGGATACCAACTCCCCCAGTGAACTTTGGATTCTACACTCCCGCCAAGCACCTCTTGTCATCCCCCCAAACACGTACCCCATCACAAATAAAAATCATCACAATCACGAGATGATGCCGTCATTTTGCATTATTCCACTACATGTGTGTGTTGTAAAGTCAAACCATGCCTGATTTTAGAAGTAACTCCAAGCATCCATACCCTGGGGTCTGAGTCTGGCATAGGACACACATGGGTCACAATGTATCATCCAATACAGACATGGAGCACCATACTCACCCATGATGGCCCAACCAGCTGAGGGGGTGCCCGCACAACTGTGCCTACAGACCTATTTAGAAGAGCAACAGTCATGCGCAGAGGTCAGGGATCATGTGGAGTGTCCTGGGGTGCTACTCCCAGGTATGTGTAGACAGGTGGCAGAACCATGTCCTGCATGCTTGAGTCAGGTGGATGTGGAGAATGGTGGGCCGGCCAAGGTTGGATGCATGGAGATGGCACAATGGGGTCTTGGATCACAGTGCCACAAGGTTGTGTTGGGGTTGTGGGCTGCATCCTGAGTGTGTGCGTGGATTGAGAAGGTCATCCTGCAGCTGGCAGTGATCCATTCCCCCCATCTCTGTTGGACGTTGATGTGGCTTGGTCGCCGGATGTAGAAGCAGAGCTGTGCAGATGCACCCTGGATGTGGACAAGTATCATGGGAGTTGTAACGCACATGTCCGTAGAGTGCAGGGTAGGATTAGACAGGGATGTTGTAGTTGACCTGGGGGATGGTCTCTCTTGCCTTGAGGTGGATGGAACTGGGTATCTTGTGCATAATGCAGAGTGTGCTGCAGCATGAGGCACAGATGCTGCTGATCAGCATAGCACATGTCAGCAAGCAATCCATGATGAACACCAGCTCGTTTGCGTGGACACTGGGTGCCCTTGCTGCAGGGCCTGCAGCAGCATGCGCCATGTCAAGAAAACAATGCCACAAGTTGCACACAAAGACAAGGATCGCAGGAAGGAACTATGCAAAAGGTGTATGTCAAGGAAGGAATGTCTGGTTCAACATGGCACACACACACACAATGGATGCACATGCAGCACAGTGGCCGTCGTGGAGACTGACATGCCACAATACCTACACAGCCATGGACATCATGCACAATACAGATTCTAATCCCTGACAAACAGCTTGCATCTTGCTACTCTACACATAGACTCATATGCACTATCTCTGATAACTATGCCAGACATGCCGCATGCACAGTGGCAACAGACCACCATTGACAGAGATGAGGCACCTTGGAGGCAGAGGGACACCTTTATTAGTCATGTGTGTCGGAATGCTAATGCAACTCTGTCAACACATACACAGGTCATGTGGATGAACATGTGGGACCGACACTGGCACCCCCCTTTGCACCACAGATGCTGGAAATCCATAGAACTGGCACACAAGTGACGGGTTACAGCTAAACACCCCCTGCTGCTCACGGAGAGGCTGCTATACACCATTGAGCCTCTAATGGGGAATTCACACACCATGTCAACCCCGTGCAACCCGTATGTTTCCGAGGGCAGTGTTACACACATTGATGGCTTCATCACAATCCACAATCCCATTACAGATGACTGTCACCAAGTCTGACCATCAATTCAGGTGAATTTAGCTCCATGTCATGTGGCCCATGGTGATTCTACATGTATGCAAAGTAACCAAACATGAACAGGAGCAGTGCACACACATTCAAAACAAATACCACACCCAAAAAGCCGTGCTGCATCCCTTACCCTAAGGAGATTTTCAAACTTGTCCGTGCATGTAACGCTGATTCAGCACATGTTGCTGTGTTCATGAGGAATAGCAGGAGCACAACAATGCAACCAGCAGACAGCATGCGCAAGTACCTGTGGATGAGAGACACACCAGAAGTCAGCCAAAAGAAGCACATCCGCATGCATGTGCATGTAATCGACACGTATAAGGTTGTCAACATGCTAGGTGACAATGATGACTCTGGAAAAACATTCTTCTATTGCACCATCACTCGAGTGACACATCCAAACACACCTCTGACTCACTTGGCTGACATGCAGATGGACACACACATTGCAACACATGCCACACACGGCCCAATGCGTGCACACTCAGACACTGGAACTCACCACTAAGCAAAGAAGTCGCGTATGAGCTGACTCCGGATGTCCTCTACCGCCTCCTCCTCCTCCACATCACTTGCCTCGTCACCAAGCCCTTCATCCTCCACGGGTGGATAGTCCTGCTCATCCGGATCCAGGATGAGTGGCACAGCTTTCTCCACTGCCATGTTGTGCAGCATGCAGCACACGAGGAAGATCTTGCAGACCTTCACCGGTGCATATGGGAGTGCGCCGCCGGTCTTGTGGAGGCAACGGAATCGGCTCTTCAGGAGGCCAAACGTCCTCTCTATCACTCGCCTGGTCCGCCCATGGGCGTTGTTGTAGTGGTGCTCGGCAGCCGTGCTGGGGTTGCGGAGAGGCATGATCAGCCATGGCATGTTGGGATAGCCAGCGTCCCCTACATGGAAACATCATGGACAAAAGTGGGTCAGGAGAAGCAGTAAGACAGGAAGATGACGCTAAATACAGGACTGACAGAGTATTCCCACCAACAATACATGCTCGTTCGTTGCGCAGCTGCAGCATCATTTCAGGCACCCTGCTACGCCTCATGATGTAGGCATCGTGTGCTGATCCTGGAAAACGAGCACAGACATGTGAAATCACCATGTTGGCAAGACACACCACAAGGGCATTAATGAAGTGGTAATGCTTGCAGTTCCTATACGCTACCTCCTGTGCCTGTGGTGGTACCAAAGCCACATGTGTTCCATATATGGACCCCGTGACATGGGGCATCCCTCCCAGGGCATAGAACTCACGCTTGACACCTGTCAACTGCTCAGGAGTTGGGAATTTAATGAACTCATCCAGGTGATCCAACATGGCCTCTAAAAAATCATGCAGAACACGGCTGAACATGGTTTGGGACATGCCACCAACATGAGCAATGGTATATTGAAAGGTACCCGTGGCAAAGAAATGTAGGGCTGCCATCACCTTCATCTTGGGTGTCAGTGCAGTAGGATACCTGTGTAGCGGTTGGAGGTGTGGTGCCAGCCGTGTCGTCAAGTTCTCAATCAACTGTCGGGGGAAGCGGTAGCGGCGTATACAGTCATGTTCCCTCAGGTCAGCCAAGTCCGGAATTGGTCGAGGGAGAGGCGGAGCCCTGCAGTAAATTTGAAGGGACAACGAAGAGTGAGTACAGTACACCACCAATGTCAATGTACTGAGCTCATGTTCAACAGGCAATACACATATGCTACATACAGAGTCAGGTCTGTGCAATATGCCCTGGACACGCATGCCAGGCAGGTGACACTCCTACCAAGAGCCAGCTACAAACGTTGATTCTCAACCTCAATATGCTATGCCATGAAACTAGCTGTGGGCCAGTGTAAGTGAACAGGCAGACGCATCACAGGAGTTACAGACATCCACATATGTGCAGAAGAAGGATGTTTATCGTACAGACAGGTCGCGGAACACTAGATGCACAGGTCACATGTCATAGAAAAAGGACAGACCACACACCTTGACATGAAGGAGTACATGTCAAGACTGATCACACATACATTGAGAGTATGCAGATATGTCCTTGTTTTGAAACTCCGTGTCGATGCATACATACACACCTTACGTCGGATTACACATGTGGGCTGGTGTGCGTAACAGTGTGCCATGCCCATCTACACACAGACACCTGTTGGTTGCAGCAACTGCAGATGCATTTGACCAAACACCTACAGCAAACCTATGGGAACAGATGACACACACATGACATAGTTACAGCGTGTAACGCGGGCATTCACATGTCAGGTGTAATATTCCGTGTACCTGGCATCAGGGGACAGTTGCGGGTGTCGGTGACTGTGCCATGCCAGTGATGCATGGCTCAACAAGTCTGTACTACATGCACACATGTCAAAGGAGTGAAGGGGATGTGTGACACAGTCCACCATCACACATGACATGTGTACACAGCTCATCATACATTTATTTGCTTCACACCTCAGGAGTAATGTGCCACATCACAGCCTGACTCACCTGTGCCCGACACATGTAGTACTGCACAGACAATGCCTTGATGTCCAGCCTTGGCCAAGTATGACAGCTCTATTCCTGTCTGTGTGCCGCCTGTCACCACTGTCAGGTGTGAAACGCACCGTACATACGCTCTGAGGGCGTGTGTAGGGTCCCTATCACAATGGGAGTGCTGGCGTATGCGTACGCCATAGTGATACGGACCGTACACGCGTGTGTAGGGTCCCTATCATTATGGGAGTGCTGGCGTATGCGTACGCCATAGTGATAGGGACCGTACACACGCCTGTACGGTCCGTTTAACTGCATTTGGGGTGCCCTAGGGCCGTGGAACGCACCGTACCTGTGTGTGAATATTGAAATAACATAGGGGACACATGAGGGACAAGTATAAGGGCCTAAATGCATGCTGGTTGTCATGGAGACAGAGTTTAAAGTTTGAATTTTTGCACCAGGTGGCCAGCAAAATTCTGTTGGAAACAATATACTTTGTTGCAAAGTGGTTGTTGACTTGACATCATGCTCAATTTTCAAACCATGCAAAGCCACTCACTGGGGTAGGTTTAAAGGGATTGGAGGAAACGTAGGATGCTAATGTGACTGACCAATCACTCTGTACCACTGTAAATGAAACAGGCCAGCAAGGCAGATATAAGGCAGTCAGGTCCCATGAGAGAGCACTTGCCTGCACATCCTTTCATTCCACAACACTGCTGCTGCTCGTGATTCCTCTGGCACCATGTCCAGGTCTGTGGAGAGGGCCCAGCCATTCACCATGGAGGAGAATATGGCGTTGGTGGATGTGATCCTCCCGCAGTACACCATGCTGTATGGTCGACCAGGGGAGCAGGTGAGTGCTGACTCCACTAGCTTAGACTGTGCCCCTTTTTTGTGACTGTGACTTCTGGCATTGTGTCCATGTGTGACAGACATGCAATGTTGTTTAGAGTGGGTCCCAGGGTGGGGAAGGCCTCATGTCTCCCATGCAGAGCATGCTGTAGTTCCTGTGTGCACTCCTCACTTGCATAGTGCTTACTGTGACAATCAATGCATGGTGCATGCCACATTCTGCCTGGCTACTCCTCCTGGGAATGTTGTTTCTACAGTCCTGATGTGATTCGGTGGTCCCCCCAGTGTGACAGGTGACAGTACCCATAGATGTGTGTTTGTTTAGTGTACCTGTGCTGTGAGTGTCCAAATGATGTGTTCGTCCCCTGGACATTGGTGTGTGTGTGTAAGTCCCCTGTCATGTGGGTGAGTGCATATGGGGAGTGTTGCACACCAGCTGCATGAGGGATGGATATACCCTGCCCATCTGATGTGAGCAGGGAGCAGTGCTGTGTGACTGCCGTGCTGAGCCAGCCCCACACCTGTGACACCCCCCAGTCTAGTGGCACATGGGCAGAGTGAGGTTTGTACCCGCAGTTGGCAATGGCAGGTGATTGTCCTGTGCCTGTGTGTGTCTGTGTACTCTGCTGAGGTTGCGTCAGTGGGCTGGGGCCTGTGACTGCTTTGAGGTGCTGTACATAATCCTGGTGTAGCTTGTGATGCACAGTGTGATCCAGGATCATTGATTGTGTGGCACCCCTCATGCCACCTGTGTACTTTCAATGCCACGTAGTGCATTTGGCCTTCCCCAGAGGATAATGTCCCTATGACAAAGGTGCAATGAGTTGCCTGCATACCATGGCCTGTTCAAACAAGACAAATTATTAATATGTGTGTCTCTGTGTCATTGCTCACGTGTATTAAAGTATTCTCACTTTTGCATCCTCACAGGTAGGCGTCCATGCCAAGGGGGAGATATGGAAGCAAGCCGTCAGTGCCGTGAGGAAGACGGAGGGTCGGAAGCGGCGCCTAGCCCAGGTGAGGAAACGCTGGCAGGATATCCGGTGCTGGACGAGGAGGATCGCACGGGTCCTGCTGGGGGATTCACCTGAGAGCCACAAGAACCGTGGGCGCCGGCGTCTGACCCACATCCATAAGCGTGTGCTGGCGGTGGTCTTCCCCGACTTGGATAGGCGCTTACAGGAGAAGCAGCAGCAGGAAGGGGGTAGGTACATGTGTGTTTGTTGTGTGTCACCAGCTTTTGGAAGTGCGCAGTTGCATGGATACACTGCCAGGGTTTAAATGTGCAGTGCATAACCTGTTCCCCAAAGTAAACCGGTGCTGTTCTTCCTCCTTCCCCTCCTTGCCATGTGTTCCCTGGTCTGTGTGTAGTCACTCTTGCACAAGGTTATCTAGGCTGGCAGTTAATCCAAGTGCCCAATGCTTGCAGCATCATGTGTGGGGGTGGTGTGTAACAGGTTTTGGGACCTTGCCTGTGCCATGGCCTATTCAGTCATTGTGGGGTCCATGTCAGTTGGCACTGATGCTGAGTCCCGACATAGGAGTGTGTCTTAAAAGTGTACTGCCTTACAGCATGCATGTCCAATGTTGTGCCCTCTGACATGATGTGCATGAGTGGGAGTAATGCATAGTGCAGGGACGGTTGCTTCAGTTGCAGTCATATCCATCCAGGACCATGGAGGAGTGTGGCCACTACCGTGCCCTGTGGCACCTTTTCCTAGGTATCATGTGTGTCATCCAACAATCTGGACATTCTCTGTGTCTTCGTCATAGGTTGGGCTCTGTGGCATTGTACCCTGGCCTCATCTGTATTTACGTAAACTGTGCTACATGTGTCCACTGTACAGTGTGACCCAATTTTGCTTGTGCATACTCACAGTGGGCAGTGCCTGTGTGTCTTGGTACGACAATCTGATAATGGTTTTATTGTCAATGATATATGTGGACAGGCGCACCAGGGGTAGTTTGTGTACAATCAGGATTTAGTGCAGGCTATGTGTTTTTATCCCAGAGTAAGAGGTGTAAGTACTTCCTCTGTCTCAATCACATTGTCTCAGGTAGGGGGTGGTTTGTGCGGGCAAGGCCTACATGTCAAAATCTGAAGTCTCCTTGCTAGGTCTGGCCTGTGTGTGATGTTTGTCTGGACATACACTCAAGGTGCAGTGACCCAGTCATGTTGGGCATGTTTTAATGTATTAGCTTTGCAGCATGTGCAAAAAGTTAATAGACAAGGTTCCTGATCATCCCTTTTTTGGCAACACTGTGTGGTGCAGATGCTGTGCACGATTGTCCCCAGAGCCTGGCTCCTCTGTCCAATTTGATATCAAGTAATTTGCTGTTGTGTCATGCTCTCCATTGTTTCTCAGTGGCATGGTGGGTCAACCAACTGTGTGTTGCAGGGCCTACATATGCACCTTGTATTGTAGATGTTACTCATGTTGCTTTTCAGGCTATGCACTGTGACCTATGTAGATTTGACTCATGTGACATATGTATACAGGTGTCTGATTATTTCCTGTCTCTTCACCTTGCCCACAGCATCATCGGGGGACTCCGAGGGAGACACTGGCACGGACCGTGAGGAGGGAGCGAGCACCAGTGCCAGCAGTGCTGTCTTGTCTGGCGCATCGAGTGGCACGGAGGCCGAGGGGAGTGAGGCGGAGGACCTGTCCAGTCCCACCACCGACTATGACACTGACGGGTCCGAGGCTGAGCTCCCAGAGGGGGCGGAGGCTGCTCCCACAGCTGAAAGCAGCACTCCATCTCTACCCGCCCCCTCCATTCCCATCACCGGCCTCCCACTTGCTCGGGTCACTTCCCGCCATGCTAGGACACCACGTGTCTCCTTCTTGCCAGGCACCGCACCCCCTGCCCCTGTCTCCACTGCTGCCGTGAATGCCGAGTCTGTGGACATCCTGCGCCAGTTGCAGGTTGGTCAGACTGCGATGCTTAATGTCCTCCATGGCCACACCCGAGTGCTCACCCAGATGGAGGCATACATGGAGGGCATCTCAGCTGCGCAGTCTGACCAACGCCAGTTGCTGAGGTCCATGGACTCGACACTGACTGCAGCAGTGGGTCTCCTGCAGCACTGCGTCCCCCCCCACCCCTGCACCATCCACACTTCCCACTCCCATGCCTGTCCCAAGCACACCCAGACGTACCCATGCACGCACCCCACCAGACACAGGTACCACACCACCAGGGAAGGCCAAGCGCACACCTCCTCTCACGCACACACAGGGTGAAGTAGGCACACCCACTGGGTTGGGGGGCAAACGGAAGACACGCAGCCACAGTGGGAGTCCACATTCATCACAACCCACTCCCTCCAAATCCACTCCCCTCAGCTCTCCTGGCCAAGATTCCAACAAAGATTCCTTCATGGCCGCTCTGTCCCTGAGCCCCAGTGTGACACCACCCCGCAAGCGGTCAAAGGAGTCCCCGGTGAGGGTAGTTGAGTCCCCCCCCTGTCCACACCCTCCCCCAGTAGCGCTGCGACCCATCCCTCCGACCCCCCCCTCCTTGGGGCCTGTGGTTCCTTCGGGTGCAGGGGAGATGCTGGGGGACCTTGCAACCGTGTGCAGCGCCATTCTCACCACCACCTTTGGCGCTGCCCCACCCCCTGTGGTGGAGTCCTCCGTCCCTGCACCCACAACACCTACCCTTGCCCCTCCTGTCCCTGCGGTGCCTGGTCCTTCCCCCCCACATGATGCCCCCCCCCCTGTGGAAGCAAAGGAGGTATGAACTGAGCAGGCAAGCTAGGGGACACGCGTCCCTATGGGTCCCTGTTCTGCTTGGGTTTTCGGATCAGATAGAACTCGCTCATCAGAGCCTCACTAACCCAGCCAGAACGTTACCCCCTCCCTAGGGCCTATTTACAATAGGTAACCACATATATCTACCACCTAAGGACAGGGAATTCCTACTCATAGATACCAAGACCTCTTATAATCGGCGGCCTCGCGATCCCATACGGATCCAGACCTCTCTGCCCATACGACAGTATCAGCACAATCGGCGGCCTCGCGATCCCATACGGATCCAGACCTCTCTACCCAGACGGCAGTCTCAGCACAATCGGCGGCCTCGCGATCCCATACGAATCCAGACCTCTCTGCCCATACGACAGTCTCAGAAATGGCGGCCTCGCGATCCCATACGAATCCAGACCTCTCTACCCAGACGGCAGTCTCAGCACAAATGGCGGCCTCGCGATCCCATACGAATCCAGACCTCTCTACCCAGACGGCAGTCTCAGCACAAGTGGCGGCCTCGCGATCCCATACGAATCCAGACCTCTCTGCCCATACGACAGTCTCAGAAATGGCGGCCTCGCGATCCCATACGAATCCAGACCTCTCTACCCAGACGGCAGTCTCAGCACAAATGGCGGCCTCGCGATCCCATACGAATCCAGACCTCTCTGCCCATACGACAGTCTCAGAAATGGCGGCCTCGCGATCCCATACAAATCCAGACCTCTCTGCCCATACGACAGTCTCAGAAATGGCGGCCTCGCGATCCCATACGAATCCAGACCTCTCTGCCCATACGACAGTCTCAGAAATGGCGGCCTCGCGATCCCATACGAATCCAGACCTCTCTACCCAGACGGCAGTCTCAGCACAAATGGCGGCCTCGCGATCCCATACGAATCCAGACCTCTCTGCCCATACGACAGTCTCAGAAATGGCGGCCTCGCGATCCCATACGAATCCAGACCTCTCTACCCAGACGGCAGTTCATCCTATGATCACCATAACATACAAGAAGGGAATCAGTCTCACTATTCATCAGATCACACAAGGACTGCCAGTTCGAGCATAGCCTGTTCTCCGGTTCGAGGGGCTCCTCTCTCCCTTATTCAGTTACCACTTACCTGATCAGGGTTAACGTCTGTTCATGTAGCCGCAGCTGACTAGAAAAATAGGCTACCCTCTCATACAAGAACACGCAGCATCTGGTGGTTCACTACAAACTGGGTACTTTATTACTCATTACATACGCAATCACATAACATTACAATATAACACATAACCTGCAAAGAAAAGTGAAAGATTAAGTTGTACACTCTAATAAGAAAAGGGTCGACATCACCTTAGTAGTGTGTAGCCTGCACTCAATGGTCATCTAGGTTCCCTTCTCGTCTGTGCCTCGGCTCGCCTGGAAGTCACACCTCCGCAGTCACGGATCTGTTCCCTTCACCCTTCTCCGAGTCACTGGGACCTCTTCCTTATCGGCTACTCTCTCCTCTCTGGCTATTCTGCTAGGAGAGTATCTGTCTCTCGGTTTTTCTCCGCCTTCAAGATGGCGTCTGTCTTCCCTGGAATAAGTAGTAGCTTTACTGCTAACGGCTAGATGCCGCCTACGGACTGAACATGTAACTGCCTCAGACTTTCACTAATATAGAGGTGCGTTTCCTCATGGAAAATTCCGGCCCGTAACCTGCCGCCCACCAAATTCTTGTACCTCCCCGTACCAAGGACACGTTCCCAGCCGGCCGGCCTGATGTAGTGTCTTCGGCATGAAGAAAAATACAATCCTTCGATAAGGGCCGGCCTGAACCGGTTCTCTCCAAGCGAATAACACCTCATAACTAAAACATTACATTTGACCTAGAAGCATCCCAAGCTGCCAGAGCAGAAAGAAAGATGGAGTCTCTCCCGTTTGAGGCCTACCAGGCCTGAATTCAGCACGGCTCGATGAAATACCCTCACTACAGGACAGGTTATCCCTAATACTAATGAATCTATCCCCTAGGCTATGTGTGCAAGCCCTGATCTATGGGGAAGAGCACAGGAGCATGTCGAAGTGCCTAGTGAATAGGCTCCATTCACTACTCTAACCCTTAGACTTGAATGGTAAGAGACTGAAGTCACATACAATCACCTCTCCTCACAAGAAGGCCGGGAAAATCGAGCAGAACAGTCCCCCACCAGGAATTGGACTATGGACTGCCCTATGGGCCTTGTACATATTGAACTTTTATTAACCAATTTTTTTTCATGCTGAATAAAGCAATGTTTTTTTTCCTTTGAACACTACTGCTTTTCTGGTATTGCTGTTGGTGGTGCTGCTCCATGATTTGGGGTGGTGATAATGTGTTAGGTGTCTGGGAAATGTAGTAGTGTGCTGCTAATTGGGTGGACCCTGGTATCTGTGTGCCACCACAAGGTATTTTCGAAATATCTTTGTTCATGTAAGCTCTTACTGCATGGTGACATTGTCCCAAGGTGTGTTCCTTCCTCTGTGGACCCTGACATCTTCCCTGCAGGGTGTTTCCTAAATGTTGTGCTGAGCTGTGTCTACATTTCCTTGGTGTGTGACGGATCCGTTCAACTTTGCCCATGCATGCTGGGCAATGTCTCCACCTGCATCATTAGTGGCATCCTTGGTGGTCACTGTTCTTGTGTATGGAGTATATTGACATGACTTCATGTGGACATGTTCCCTTTTACACACTATGCATGTGTGTACTCCCAGCCTCGCACACATGTGTTTCGTGTTCTGCAGGGTCTTTGAGCACCTGACTGACAATTGTGGGCATTGTATCTGTGGGTACTGCACCCTTTTCTTTCCATGGGCACTGCTGGGGGGACTCTGCACCCACCCCTCCTATGTCTGGGCACTGCTGGGAGTGATAGGCACCCACCCCTCCTGTGTCTGGGCACTGCTGGGTGGACTCTGCACCCACCCCTCCTATGTCTGGGCACTGCTGGGAGTGATAGGCACCCACCCCTCCTGTGTCTGGGCTCTGCTAGGGGGACTCTGCACCCAGCCCTCCTATGTCTGGGCACTGCTGGGAGTGATAGGCACCCACCCCTCCTATGTCTGTGCACTGCTGGGGGGACTCTGCACCCACCCCTCCTATGTCTGGGCACTGCTGGGGGGACTCTGCACCCACCCCTCCTGTGTCTGGGACCTGCTGGGAGGACTCTGCACCCACCCCTCCTATGTCTGGGCACTGCTGGGAGTGATAGGCACCCACCCCTCCTATGTCTGGGCACTGCTGGGAGGACTCTGCACCCACCCCTCCTATGTCTGGGCACTGCTGGGAGGACTATGCACCCACCCCTCCTATGTCTGGGCACTGCTGGGAGGACTCTGCACCCACCCCTCCTATGTCTGGGCACTGCTGGGAGGACTCTGCACCCACCCCTCCTGTGTCTGGGCACTGCTGGGAGTGATAGGCACCCACCCCTCCTGTATCTGGGCACTGCTGGGAGGACTCTGCACCCACCCCTCCTATGTCTGGGCACTGCTGGGAGGACTCTGCACCCACCCCTCCTATGTCTGGGCACTGCTGGGGGGACTCTGCACCCACCCCTCCTATGTCTGGGCACTGCTGGGGGGACTCTGCACCCACCCCTCCTATGTCTGGGCACTGCTGGGAGTGATAGGCACCCACCCCTCCTGTGTCTGGGCACTGCTGGGGGGACTCTGCACCCACCCCTCCTATGTCTGGGCACTGCTGGGAGTGATAGGCACCCACCCCTCCTGTGTCTGGGCACTGCTCGGGGAACTCTGCACCCACCCCTCCTATGTCTGGGCACTGCTGGGAGTGATAGGCACCCACCCCTCCTGTGTCTGGGCACTGCTGGGTGGACTCTGCACCCACCCCTCCTATTTCTGGGCACTGCTGGGAGTGATAGGCACCCACCCCTCCTGTGTCTGGGCTCTGCTAGGGGGACTCTGCACCCAGCCCTCCTATGTCTGGGCACTGCTGGGAGTGATAGGCACCCACCCCTCCTATGTCTGTGCACTGCTGGGGGGACTCTGCACCCACCCCTCCTATGTCTGGGCACTGCTGGGGGGACTCTGCACCCACCCCTCCTGTGTCTGGGACCTGCTGGGAGGACTCTGCACCCACCCCTCCTATGTCTGGGCACTGCTGGGAGTGATAGGCACCCACCCCTCCTATGTCTGGGCACTGCTGGGAGGACTCTGCACCCACCCCTCCTATGTCTGGGCACTGCTGGGAGGACTATGCACCCACCCCTCCTATGTCTGGGCACTGCTGGGAGGACTCTGCACCCACCCCTCCTATGTCTGGGCACTGCTGGGAGGACTCTGCACCCACCCCTCCTGTGTCTGGGCACTGCTGGGAATGATAGGCACCCACCCCTCCTGTATCTGGGCACTGCTGGGAGGACTCTGCACCCACCCCTCCTATGTCTGGGCACTGCTGGGAGGACTCTGCACCCACCCCTCCTATGTCTGGGCACTGCTGGGGGGACTCTGCACCCACCCCTCCTATGTCTGGGCACTGCTGGGGGGACTCTGCACCCACCCCTCCTATGTCTGGGCACTGCTGGGAGTGATAGGCACTCACCCCTCCTGTGTCTGGGCACTGCTGGGGGGACTCTGCACCCACCCCTCCTATGTCTGGGCACTGCTGGGAGTGATAGGCACCCACCCCTCCTGTGTATGGGCACTGCTCGGGGAACTCTGCACCCACCCCTCCTATGTCTGGGCACTGCTGGGAGTGATAGGCACCCACCCCTCCTGTGTCTGGGCACTGCTGGGTGGACTCTGCACCCACCCCTCCTATGTCTGGGCACTGCTGGGAGCGATAGGCACCCACCCCTCCTATGTCTGGGCACTGCTGGGGGGACTCTGCACCCACCCCTCCTATGTCTGGGCACTGCTGGGAGGACTCTGCACCCACCCCTCCTGTGTCTGGGACCTGCTGGGAGGACTCTGCACCCACCCCTCCTATGTCTGGGCACTGCTGGGAGTGATAGGCACCCACCCCTCCTATGTCTGGGCACTACTGGGAGGACTCTGCACCCACCCCTCCTATGTCTGGGCACTGCTGGGAGGACTCTGCACCCACCCCTCCTATGTCTGGCCATGTACGCTCGGGACATACACGGGTGGGGGTACGCTCCGAGCATACACTGGTGGGGTGTGGGTACGCTCCATACATACACGGGTGGGGTACGCTCCGTACATACCCGTACCCACGCTCTGCAGGCCTGGGTACGGCTCGTACCCTTGCCTTTGGAACATGGGTACGGTGCGTACCCCCATTGTTGGGGTGCCGTAGGGGTCCGCATCGTACCCAGGCCTTCTGAGCGTGGGTACGGGTCGTACCACGCGTACCCCTATGTCACTCCAACAATGGCGGTACGGCCCGTACCCACGCTCTTAAGGCCTGGGTACGGTGCGGACCCCCAATGGGGTCCGTAGGGGTACGCACCGTACCCAGGCCTTCAGAGCGTGGGTACGGGTCGTACCACGCGTACCCCTACATCACCCCAACAATGCTGGTACGGCCCGTACTCAGGCCTTTAGAACGTGGGTACGGGCCGTCCCGCCATTGTTGGGGTGACGTAGGGGTGGGCATGGTACGACCCATACCCACGCTCTTAAGGCGTGGGTACGGTACGTACCAGAATTGTTGTGTTGCCGGTTCGCGTCGAAATCCACTTCCGTTGTGGCGGACGCATGCGTTGCTGGACACGTCCCCACCCCCTCGAAGTGACCAGGCCCTGAAGGTCAGGTATGTCCAGGGCATGTATGATTTGTGACTTGGGTGGGAGTTATGTGTCCTGCCCCTGCCCCCCCTTTGCCCCTGGGTGTTGTTCTGACCTTCTGCGGCGTCTGCGGCGGTTCCTGTAGAGCAGGTGGACTGCTTTGAGGGCTGGGATGACACGTAGGTTCGGGTCCATGGATGTCCGTCGCGTACAGGTGCTCCTTGTGCGCGTCGTCCTGATTTCCCAGCAGTTTTTGGCAGCCGGAAAATATAATCCGTGCGGGGTGACGTCGGTACGGATCGTACTTCCTGGTTCGTGAAACGCAGCCTGAATGCGTCCCGACGTCAGGTCGGCGCTTTCCCGGATCACCTTTGTATGTATATTTTCGTCGGTCGGTGTTTTGTACGATTCGTACGGAAGTAGTGTTTCCATACGAATCGTACTTGCATTTTTGTAATGTTTTTTAACCGGGTACGAGTCGGACGGAGAAAACGCTCCGACCGACGGTTCGTACCCGGTTTTTGCAGGATCGCAATCGGCCCCTAAATGTGTTTGAGACGTGCTAGGATGAATCAAGATTTGTTTTATATATATTGCATTTGCCATCTCTGTGATATAACTGTGAATCATTCCATGTATCACAATTTACTTGGGGCGTCATTTATGAAAAGTGACGCATCACTGCGTGAAAACAGTGATGCGTCACTTTTCACTGCGCCCTCCCTGCGACTCTTTGTAAATATGGCGCATCATGGCGCATGTTTTACGCCACTGGTGCGTCACAAAAAGTGACGCAGGGGCTCATAAATGAGCCCCTTGATATTTAATGTGTGTTCTTTGCACTTAGCAGTTCAAGTGACACATATCTCCAATGTAACAAGCAAACCTATTATTTACATAGAGGTCATGCCCTTCCAAGATGGCCGCCGAATTCGATACCTTTACCTTTCAAAGCGATTCAGCCAGCGTACCTGATATCGGGCTTCAGACTGATCACAAGCAACCTCAACACATTTGTGGACTTCCACATCCACACCCACGACTCACAACAGTATTCATCATGGACTATTTCCAGTCTGTCAACCTCGTGAATGTCCCAGTTCCTCTTCCTGACCACCACATACTTTGATCAAGTGTACAGTTGGCAAGGAATCGAAGACTCCTTAGGTACCATCCAATTTCAGACACTCTTGGTGATCATCATAATTTTCATAACTTTTCCAAACCGTTCTCAGACCTGGGAACCAGCATAGGTGACCGGTGCCATTGTCTTTTCTACTTAACCAAAGCGCGGCAGATATCCACGGTGAACTCTGTCTCTGGTACGGACAGAATTCAGATGTTCTCGTTCTGGTTTGTGTAAGATGGGAAATTCAGAACCTGACACTTCAGACTTCTGTCCCTTAGCCTAGGAGTGGGTGATTTCCTGGGGTCGGGAAAGTGCTGACCAAAAAGCTATCCTTCAGTGTGGCTGCCATCCATTTGCCAACCGAATTGTATCTTACTGATATTCCTTTATGACATAATTCATATCTTTCTCTGTCACATTTGAAGCTATTGACCCACTGAATGCAAAATTCCAATATATAGTGATGAGCTTCATTTCTGTATGTATTATATAAAACAGATTATAACTAAATATACACTCGCACACCTACAACCCCCACACACATTAACAGAAAGTTCATAATAGTTATCTACTATTTGATCATATAAACAAGAAAAACATACCACCTCTCAGTTAATTTTTATGTCAAAATGCTTATAGCCTTGAATATTTATCGTTACAAAAAAATAAACAGTTAAAAAAAAATAGAAAATATGACGAAAATGTCCCTTTAAACTTTGAACTCTCTAGTGCATGTTATATTTTAACAAAGACACAAAAAAGAGCAGATATTTATTCAAAGATCTTGGCCACTTACAAAGATCTTGGTCCCTTAACGTCACTAACTGTTTTCCTTATCATGCAACTGCCGGACTTTAGAGATAAAAAGACCAGGCCGATCAGTTCCTGCCATTGCGTGTCCTGCTCCCTTACGAAGACAAAACATCTGTGATTATATGGCATCGAGACTTTAGATATTTACGGCCTCATTCACATAGATTTTGCTAAAAAGAATTCTTGGCTACTCCTGGCTTGCTTTTGGAATGCATGAACAAGAGAATGAGCAAGCTGTAAGTACTCCAAGCATACGTCACGCCCAAGCACAATCTTTGTGAATTGTGCCCTTAGTGTTTATTAAAAGGCTGAATGAACACCACATAAGCCCAGATGTACTAATACATTTAAAAAAATACATGCAACGCAGCACAGCACCCAAAAAAGCTGCGCTGCGTTGCGTGACTGGGAGGGAGCAGGAGAGCGCCATGTCTACAGATATATGGCTGTCTCCTCCCCTCTGCCTTGTGCCGGCGCTTATTTCAGCTGCCAAACTCCACGCACACATCTTAGCACCATAGCGCTAGGGTCTGTGCATGAGTCTAGCATAGGTTTTGTACCAGAAGGTTTTGTACCCCTCCTGAACAAAATACCATGCCTAGATACATTGAAAAGATTTTCCCACTTTGTATGTGGAAAAGAAAGGAGAAATAAAAACATTTCTCCTGTTAGTGCCTCCTTTGACGTGGCATTAACTTTGGGCGCTAAATCCTGTCTACAATTCTTTGTAGATAGGGTTTGCGTCAAAACGCATGGGTGATTACATTGGAACGCCCATGTACCACCCACGTAATGCCCCCTTAGTGCTAAGTAAAGCAAGGCAGTGCTTCATGCTGCTTTGCGCTACTTTTAGGGTACTTTCGCTGGAAAGTAAATTCCCCCCAAAAACTTTAGTGCTGGTTAGAGGCACTTTTGTGATGATAACTCGACACAAAATGTTTGAAAATCTACCCTCAAGTGTTTGCAAATCATGTGATTCACTAAATCTCAAGGTTGAACTGGTAAATGGTTAGTGAATCACACAATGGGTTTGGAAATGCATTCTGAATTGCAATTTGGAAGAAGCGAGTTTGTGGTATCCCTCCCAATGCAATGTATCAATATTTTGCAAGCAAAATTTTGGCTGCATACCATTAATAAGATACTAGCTCCTTAAAGGGGGAGGGGGTAACCCATTTGGAAACATGTTGGAAACATGAAGGAGTGAGGGCCCCTTCTCTTATGTGAATGTCAAAAAAAGTTTGAGTAGGTAGAGGTCCAAGGAGCTGCTGCAAAATCTTAAACATACTTTCTAAAAATAAAAATAAACTTTTTTCAAATGCAGGAAAAGGGCTGCATTAAAAAAAATAAAAGTTTTCTATATTTAAATGGAAACACAGATATGGTGGTGTGCTGATCTCCGCAAGACACTATCCATGTGATCGCATCCAGTGGTACTAAGAAGCAATTTGCTGCCCATCTCATGAACAGTAAGGAGGCAGGGCGGATTGTGGCCCACTCTGAATGGTAATTTTGTGAACCAACCTATTAGTACATATGTTGTTTCACAAATCTCATTGGAGTCGCAAAATTGAGTGTGCAATTTCTGACCACTTCTCTTGAATCCAATGTTTTATCCCTTCAGATAAAGAGCCATGTTACATACAGCTCGTATCACTCAATGCGAAAATAGCTCAATAAGGGACATATATTTGCTATTGTTAGCATCACTGCAGAACTTCTATCAATCACCTACACCACCATTAAGTATATTTTTTGCAGAATTTGCCTTCAAAGCACTGATTTGGCAATAACTTTCTGAAGTTCTTCCGATTCTCTTCATCAAGATTGTAGCACTTCTAGAGAACATCTCACTATGAATGTTAAGGTCTTACAGGATCATGTCTGGTCTGGAGTATTTGTAAATGCAAATTGTACTTACTATCCCTTATGTACCCCGCACGAGGGTTCTATTGTGAGTATTTGTAAATGTAAACTGTACATACATGTTCCTTCCATACCCCATGTATCCAGCACCCCGCCCTCTCCTAATCGACTGTATAGACCTTTGTTTCCAAGCCTTTTGTACATTTCCTTGATTCCTGTAAAGCGCTCTGATACCCTAAAGGGTCAAGTTCTCGCTCTATAAAACAAAAAATAAATAAATATAAAAATAAAAATCATAGCTATCAATAGTGAACAGGGTGCAGTGGTACCAATGTCCTGGCATCTGAATGGCCCACCTCCCCGCAAATATAGCTGTGTTGTTTACAACCAATACAGGGGATGGGGCCATTTTCCTTGCTTGCATTAGGATTTATAGCACTCTTGGTAAGCCATTGAGAACTTGAGTCTCAAACACAAGATTTTTTTACTGCATGTATCAGACAATGTATTGGAAAATGATGAAGCGCTGCAAGTGGTGGCCGGCTATTCTCGTATAATGCTGCCAAACTATGGAATTCCCTTCCTCTTTAGCTACGAAGGGAACCCACTCATATGGCCTTCCGTAAGTTGTTGAAAACATGGCTCTTTCCCAAGTGGTTTATTGTAGCTTGAGTTTTATTGCTCAGCGCTGGGATGAATATAGGTTGCTATGCGCTCTATAAGTGCTGCTTCATTCATTCATTCAAGTTAAACAACTGATTCGCAAAGTACACATAGGAAAATTCTGATATGCAGCTGAAGTTTCTCCTTCGAAAAGTGACAGCTCAAAGCGCCTTAATACTAGGTCCAGGTTAATCCCAACTCGGCTGGTAAGGGGAGATACATCCCAAAGTGGGATTAAAAAATCTGTGGTGTTTACCCTGATCTATATGAAATACCAGAGTAAAATGAACGAATGGAGCAATTGGGGCCAGAATCATTAATTCCCAATGTAATTCCTCATTTCTATGGGGAATCACATGATCCAATTTACAATCCACGTAAGTCTCATTATGGGGTTACAGTTGCTTCTAGTGATGCAGTCAAGCTCAATACCTACAAAGTCGTAGTACATGTGTGAAAGTACACAAATATTTTCATTGCCTTTGCCAGCCTTGAGACACAAATCAAAACTCCTACCAAACTTATAACTGAGTGAACAATTGTGTTTGTTAGTGGTGCAGTGAGAATGTGCAACTCAATTTCTCATTTTCTACGACAGATTTAGAAAAAGGCAAACTTTTTCATGAGAACTATTTTTCTATGGAAAGGAAAATTGATACTTTTTACATTTCTCAAATTTCCTAACCTCATGCACACGTATTCTTTCCTTATATAGCTGGTAAAGAAAAACATACATATGCAAAAACTGTATGTGAATAGCAGATATTTGTGATCATGAGTTCTGAAACTTTAGGGTGAACTTGCAAGTATTCCTGTCAGTTCAGAGAATCCGGCAAAAAAGGTTTCTCAAATTAGTTTCTCAACAATGCACAGAATATGGTTATGCACCTACACGTTTACAACCTCCTAATCAACGATGGTATTAGAATACAGACACTGAGGAGAGCCATCTCAAAGGGACCTTTTGAGCTGGCTGTGAAAAGCATATAAGTACAATACGATGCATACTCCTGCCTGTCATAATAGAGTGATACAATCACTATGAACCAGAATTTAAAAAACAAATCCTACGTCGGTATACCTGAGCTTGTTCCTAAACATAGAAGAGATATGCAACTTTTTAATCGAATCACAGAACTGACAGGTGTGCACGAGGAGGCACAGCATTTTGGTGAATTTGCGGGCAAACGGCCGTCTCACCCAACTGTATGAATCTGAATGAATTTTATTGTAGAACATATGTATGTGAAGGGATGCATATTTGCGAAATTTCACATAATTCTCTACTTTTTATTTTTTCTTCACATGGAAAAAAACGGCCATCCATCTCTTACAAAACCTTGGCAAATGTGAATGTGGTGTTCACCTTCCCATTTTTGCTTCACAATTTATGCCTTACCTACTTGTGGGGGAACAACCTTTACAACGCAACTTTTTCAACGCACTACCATTACAACGAAACTGTTACAACGCGAGTGCATTGACAACGCAGGACATTACAACGCAAGTCTTTACATCGACTTGCACTAGATGGCGTGCTAACATTAAAAATAGTGTAGTTTACTATCCCAACACCTTCCCTACTGTTACGTGGACTGGAGTTGGAATAGTAAATTACACTTTTTTAATGTTAGCACGCCATCTAGTGCAAGTCGATGTAAAGACTTGCGTTGTAATGTCCTGCGTTGTCAATGCACTTGCGTTGTAAAACTTTCGTTGTAACAGCATGCGTTGTAACAGCATGCGTTGTAACGTCATACATCCCTACTTGTGTGCCGGACTGGAAACCAAAATCAGCCCTAGAAAAACCGTTCACGCCAGCCCCACACTCAAAGAGGACATAATTAGAAGGTTATCATGATTCATGATTCCATGGTTGGGTCATAGCGGCAGTGCTTACAAGTGCAGCCTGTGCAGGTAAGAGTAGTAAGGCGGTGGGCCGAGTTGGGGGGAATTCGACAGACAACCCAGCGTGGGGGGGGAATTAAATAAATAATTAATTTTCCCTCGTCGTCATCTGTCAAAATCCCCCACACCACCACCCGGCCCTACCGCTCTTACCTGCATGGGCTGCTGCTGAGTGCTTAATTTGAGCCAGTGGTTGGCGGTGAGGCCCACCGGCACTCAGTTTTGGGTACCATCACTTATTTTTCCTCATCTCATATTGACCACGAACAAGAGAGAGAAAAACATGCAAATGTGTAAGAAGAAGGGAAAAAAACACCTAAGATTGGGTGTAAAGTGAAAAAGCAGGGACCTGTAGGAGTGAGATAAGGGGGCAGCAGTGTCTGGTAGTGGATTAAAGAGGCCTGAGGTAAATTAAACACTATGCAGCCTTGGTATTCAGCGTATTGTTAAAGCACTGCCGGAGCAGTGCTTTGGGTATCAGAACAGGAAAACCCCACATATCCGGCAGAACATCAAAATCCATAAGAGAAATCTTTCTGAATCAGGATCGGATTTTGCTTGCAGAGTTTTCCAACTTTTCTCTGAGCAAAACATATCTACATATATAAATTGATCGGCTCATTCATCTTTTCTAAGAAGGGATTTCCTAATCTTTAATTTAACACTCTGAAATAAAAATGATTGTACTTATTCTTTTAGTTTCTTTCACACATATTTTAACTACCCAGATCGTATTTCATTGTAGGAGTTTTATATATGTATGTTACACAGCCAATTGCCATGCTGTTGCCAGAATGCTTGCTGGCAGTAACTTGGCCATTACAATGATCTTATTTCAAAAATGTAGTGGGAAGGGCGATCTGGTACTCAGTCTCACAAATAGTATCTCTTACTCAGCATTTGCATGGGCAAGTTATTTTTTATTAGGATGGGCCTGAACCCTAAGCAAAAGGAGAAACAGCACAAGGATGGGAAGGAGGTGGCAAATGCAAACCAAGGGGGTCATTAATATAGCGGGCGGATCGCCACCCCGCCGTATGGCGGTGGCGATCCGCCCGCTAAAATTCACCGCCCGCTTTCAAATTCCCCCCTGTCACATTACCATGGCGGGGGGGACTCTGGCGGACGGGAAGACCGTCCGCCGGTTTTCTGCCGGTAGGCAATCCACCCGATTGCCTACCGGACGGAAAAGCATTTCATATGGTGGCGGTGTCTGGTAGACACCGCCATACATATTACAATGCAGGCGGGGACCTGCCTTTCCGTGGCAACCCCGCCACGGAAAGGCAGGCAGTGTTTGACATTGGGTGCTCGTAGCTGGCCCCCAGGTATTCTGGGGGGTGGGGGTGCACATGGGGGGTACCCATGGTACCCCCCTGCAGTTCCATGCACAACGTGGCAAGCACCGCGTGGTGCCTGCCATGTTGTGCATGGAAGCGCACTACATGCCTTCTTGGCATTGTGGCAGGCGGTGCTGAGAGCACTGCCTGCCGCAATGTCAGGAATGCAGGATGCGCCCGCCAGTGTGGCGGACGCATCCTAATTTCACCTACAGGATCCCCGCACCAATGGCGGGCGGTCCCATTCCATGACAGGATGGCGGGCAACCAAAGTACGCCCGCCATCCTATTGACCCTCCAAGTGTCATCTAATTTTATGTAAACTGGGAATGAAGAAAAGAGATTTTGAAAAACTCTTTGTAAGAGGTGTATAGATAAATCTTCACATTAATTTGACATAATAGCATTTTAAGTAGTTTGAAACATTTCAGGAGTCCTCTAACACAAATAATTTCTCAAATGAAACACATGAGAAATCTTCACTAAAACTAGATGCAATATTAACAAAAATAGGGGTTATTTTCAAAAACTTTCTTCAAACAAGAGCAATGTGGTGCGTTAATAAAGCAGTTCTAGTGCGGTGAGTTAGCAAAACAGGATACAATTTGAAGTAGGATTGGGAAGGCTTCCACGGATAGAATTGACAAAGGCAAGAAGGGCGAGTGTTTAATAATAATTAATAATAGTTAATAAATATATAACATTTTACAAATATATATAAATACATACAGCTATAACATAAAATCTAATAAAAACATTATATCATAAATTAAAACATTACAATATTTAATAGTCTTTAAGCTTAAATGTTGCACTCCGTTGAGTGCAACAGTAGGGAAAGTGTTGGATAGCGGAGGGGTAAAAATAACAATTCCCACTTCATTGACTGCAACAGTAGGGAAAATGTTGAATAGCGGAGGCGTAAAAATACTATTCCCACTCCAGTGAGTGCAACAGTAGGGAAAGTGTTGAAAAGCGGAGGGATACAAATTACTATTCCCACTCTAGTGAGTGCAACAGTAGGGAAAGTGTTGGATAGGGGAGGGGTACGAATTACTATTCCCACTCCAGTGAGTGCAACTGTATGGAAAGTGTTGGATAGCAGAGGGGTAAAAATCAATATTCCCATTGGAGTCAGTTCAAAATTAAAAACAAACAAAATATCAACAACAAAACATTTTAAAAAACAAAAAAATATAGAAAAATATTAAAAATTTACAAAAGATAAGAACATATTATAATGTTTAAGAGATCTAAATTAATTAACAAATAATTATTAATTAATTTTAAATAAATTACTTCCCACCCTATTCCCCTATAGGCTCCTCAAACAATAACAGAATTAACATAATTAATTACCAATTAATGAATTAATAATTAACAAGCAATTAATAAATACTCAATAATAAATTAATTCCCACAATTAACACTATGAAATATAAATTAAATACATATTAATAAATGTATTATAATTAAATTACTTCCCACCCTATTCCCCCATAACCCCACAACCTGCTCCTTATAAAATGACACAATTAACATAATTACCAATTAATTAATTAATAATAATTAACAAGCAATCAATAAATAATTCATAATAAATTAATTGCCACAATTAACACAATTAAATGTAAATTAAATAAACATTCTTAAATAAGAAATATTAATACATTTAATTTAATTCAATTTAATTACTTCCCTCCCTATTCGCCTATAAACCCACAACCCGCTCCTAAAACAATTAACATTATTACCAATGAATTAATTAATAATAATTAGCAACCAATGATTAATTTATTAATACCAAAGTAATTCATACAATTAACCCCTTCAGTGCCCATGACGAGCTGGACTCGTCATGGGCTGCGGTGGCGCTGTGCCCATGACGAGTCCAGCTCGTCATGAACTCCGCCCGCTAATAAAAAGCGTGGCACTGGGCGGGGAAAGGGGCGGGCATGCAAGGGGTTAACACTATACAATCTAATTTTTATAAGTACTCATAATAAAAAAATATATATATTATAATTAAATGACTTCCCACCCTCTTTCCCTATAAACACCACAACCCGCTACAGAACTAAAAAACGCAAAATTTAATTAAAATAAAATGAATAACTACCATGAATTTTACACATATATTAAAAAACAAAAGAAAAAATTATACAAAAAAATAGTTCACATACTTTTAAAATACATACTAAAATACATAACACAAATTAAAACATCGATATTTAAAAAAACTATATTTTTGCAAAAGATATTAATGACTTTGATATTTTCCAAAACGATATTTCTTACCTCTAAGTCGGTATTCTTGACCACGACATTCTTGCTGTGGATATTTCTGCAACACGATATTTCCAACTCGATATTTGTGTATATCGACATTTAAAACTCAATATTTTGTCTGTGCAACCATTGTGGTCCTACTCAAAGCTGACCAGCCGGCGTAGCGCTGTTCATCCTAACATCCAGTCTTCCTTGTCAATATTAAGATCTTGTGTTGGCGACCAGGATTAGCCAAACCCTCACATTTCTGGTGCACTCGGACCAATGTGGCTTTATGCCCATCAGGAGCACCCATCGTATTTAAAGGTTGCAAAAAGTTCTCTCTCGAGCACCTCATCTGGAAGGAGAGCTGGCTCTCCTCCTGATTGAGTTCTAAAAACCTTTGACACGTTCTTAGTCCTTCCTCGAAGCAGTACTTCAGCGCACAGGTTTTGGCCCTGACTTCTGTTAGCTGGTGAAATTGATGTATAATACCCCTTATGTGCAGATCCGGGCTAATCGTACTCTCTTTTACACCATTCCAGATTCATAGGGGCACACATCAGGGATGCCCCCTATCCACGTTGCGTCTCTCTCTTGTTATAGAACTGTTGGCCCACTTGATACGATGCAATGCGCTGCTTTCGGGCTAGCACTGGTGGGGAGGTATGTAGGACCGCATAACCTTATATGGGGACTATGTCCTGGTTTTTCATGAGAGGCGTTGGGCCTACCAGTGAATGCTGGTAAGTCTGTACTGGTTTCAGTTACTGGTGATGCAATGGAGCGACTCTGGTGCAAAATTCCTTTATGTACCTTGGGGTTCATATTTTCCACCTTCCGGACCATGCATGGTCTCTCCATTTTCACCCTCTTCAACTGACATCGGACCATGATTTGCATAAGTGGAGCGGTCTCCCATTTAACCTGATGGGACACATTGCTTTATATAAATGATTTGCTTTCCTTGATACCTCTATGTCCTGGTGAGCTATCCCTACCCTCTTCCCTGTGCATGGTTCCGCTCCTTCACTTTGAGGTTAACTTCTTTCATTTGGGCGGGTGGACGCCACTGTGTTGCCTTTGCATCAAGATGAAAATCACCCTTTGATGGAGACCTTGGCCCCCTTGAACTTCATGCCTATTATCTCGCCGCTCTCCTGATCCCAGTAAATGAATGGTTACAGGGGGATGAGATGACGCTTCATAAACTCTGCAGAACTTCTAGTTCTGGGGTTTGATGGGCTACTGGATCTCCTTTATGGCACCCCTTTATCTTCAACGGTTCTGTCATACACTCTGTGACAGTGCTCTGCTGGAGAGTGGCCTTACGCCTCACCCGCTGGACATGTCGCCTCACAGATATGACACCCCTGTGGTGGGACACCTGGATAGACCAGGTGGCAGGCCTTTACGAGGTTCTCTCAATGGGACCCCATTGGCATTACATATTTGGATGACGTTCATAAAGGGTGGCTCCTAATGTGCCTCAAGAATTACAAGACCAATACAATTTCTCATGTATGCAATTCTTTCATTACTTGCAGTTACATCGTGTCCTCTTAATCCACCTCCAGGCAGACATACAAATCCCGGAATACAGCCCTCTTGACGCAAAGCTCATTACAGGCCACGTGGGCGAAAGTGCAATTTTTGCGATCTATGGTTCCCTAATGATCAACATCGCAGCTCCCTTTCTGCATCTCAGCAGTAAATGGGAGGGCTAGTTGGGAAAACTGGAGGACGAGGACGGGAGAGAGGCCTGTCCAGAACCAAAGGAACTAGCTACTTCCTCAAAGTTGCGGATGGTCAAAATCAACTACTTTCATGCCACGGCAACTGCAGAGGATGGGCGGGCGGGTGAAAATTGTTTGTACATGCTGCTAAACCCCAGATGCTGATTCATTTCATATGGCATAGTCCTGTCCGCGCCTGACATCTTTCTGGCATGGAGTGAGCCGGGAGATCTCTGAAGCCCTGGGTCATCATATTAAGTTGGGTCTCCGGGGGGCCTTATTGGGATTGTTTGAGGGGACCGGTGAATCCCATGCGGAGAGGATATTTATTGGGGTGGCATCCTTAGTGGCCAAGAGAGACATTGCTCGCTGATGGAGACGCCTGGAAGCCCCCTCCCTCGAGGTGTGGCAGAAGTGCGTCAATTGGTGTACATGCCAAGAACAACCATTTTACGAGGCCCGGTGCCTGCCCTCGAAAACACAAGAAAATATGATGAAGTGGGAATACCTGCAGGCGAATAAAATGCAAAAGTAATTTAGTGGCTCAGTTTCTACGCTGATGTTACTTAAGGGACTCAGAATAATGCATTCTTAATACTATGTTGGTGGCAACAAACCCTTGAAATGCCCCCAACATAGATAGTGGGCGGGGGTATCCCATAAGAATGATATAAATGCGCCCAGATAGGTCAGGCCATATATTTACCCACCACTTCAGTCTTGAATGCATTTTTACTCACTTATTCCTTGTCTTTATTGAGGGCTGAAAAATACCTTATGCCTGTGTGCGATAGTGCTTTATAGATCGTATGCTGACCCTATTATTGAGAAGTCAGAAGCAGAAAAAAGCATTAAATAGTTGTACCTCTTGTAGTAATTACAATCATGGTTCTAATTGTGGTCATTCAATGAAAGGCATATTTTCAGCAAAGAAAATAAGGACAATAGCGATAAGACTAGCTTTCAGAGGCCTCCTGCAAGGCAAGGTGCTAACAGGTGGGCTTAGGGTGTCGCTGGAGACGTGTTTGAACTCTTTAAAGGAGATTGACGGGTGTTTGTTGGGTGGGATTTCCACATTTTTATATGTATCGGGACTAAGATCACCTCATAGTCTACTTTTATTGTATTTATGACCATTATGTCACAATGAAGGTTTTTCTATCATGGTTTTGCTCCTTCCAGAAATGATGATATTGTGTGTCAGATAGTTTAGGGATGTTTATGTCTAGAGCGTTGTAGGTGATGCGAGCAGTCTTACCATTTCACTCATGCTGCAACCTGTTTGATTTGTTTGAATTTTTTTACTTAAATCAGACGGCAGAGTGCATGGCAGCTTTCAGAGTAACTAGGCAAAGGTGACTGCCTCACTCTATGTCATTATGGACACTGTCTCCAGTACTGGACTTTTCACCTACAAATCAGTTTTCAGGTGCATTAGTTTAATGAGTACAATGGAAGCAATGCAATAATACAACACCCATATTGCACTAGGTGATCACACAAGCGTTCAAGATTTGAATTATTGTCAGTAATCACGTGGAAGGAAGTTGTCCCCCTAATTTGGGAGGTGGAAAGTGCAGCACTGCTTTAATCGATCCAAGAAATGGCCATAGCCTAGACTGAGAGCATGATGTAGAGTTTTTCGGCTGAGTACTCCGTCATTTACAGTTTTGAGTACAGGATAAGAAATTTTATTTTTGGAGACTTTGGACAAGCTGTTGCGTTCTCGTGACCTACCGACCTCTAGTCAGCGGACCCTACACCGCAATTACAATGAGACCGCACATGGTGCGGTTGCATACTTACATTTCTGAATGGGAGCTTGTGCTGCGGCCGTAAACCGGCTGCAGCACAAGCTCCCTTAGAGAAATGGGAGCCTGTGTAAATCCCTGTACCGTGTGGCAGGCACCTCCCACACGGTGCAGAGATTTACAGGGGGAACCATAGGTGCTCCTCAAAAACCCCAACCAGAGGGCCAGGGGGTAAGGGGGCAAGGTGGCCCTGCTAGGAGCCTCCAAAGACACTTTCTAACAGCAACTCTATGTCAGAAAGGCCAACATGGATTTTCTCTAGGAAAATGCCATCATAATCCCAAAGGCGGAAAGGCCTTCCTCACGGGATTATGCGGCCCTTCTGACTTGCCTACAGGCTCTTTGAGCCCATCGGATGTCAGCCAGATTGACCAACCTGTTTGAATTCCGACCACCGTAATTGTAATATGTTGGTTGGAAGTAAAACCAGGGATGTCGGTCGGAAAGCCTCTGATCAGCGATTGGAGGCTTTCCGACCAACATCCTAACTAACCTCTTTGGTTTCAGTTTCAAGTGTTTCATCCAAGCCTGGATTTCAGAGGAGGTAAATATTTGAAGTCTGTTTGGGAGAATAATTTGTAGGTATTCTTCGGTGTGTCCCCATATTGATGAAAGGAAACAGCACAATTTGGTATAGGTTCACTCAGTGTTCCACAAACAAATTTAAAAGTATAGTAACAGATATTGAGCATTAAGACACCCCAGTACAAGAAGGAGTTGGGTTTATCCAGTCACCAATTTTAATTTGTAGTGATGTGTTTTCCAGATCTAGTCAATCGTCTAGAACAGTGAGAAGAAAATCACATTGAGTGCAAAAGATAAATGCAGTCACACAAGTGAACAACAGCTTCCATTTTCAATTAATTTGAGAGCGTACCTGCTATCGTGAGATGCCTTATATCTATACTGTTGCCAGATCTAAAACCTGATTGAAACACTCCTAAGAGTTCAGGCTTGTTTATTCAGTTGGCTGACCTTCTATATATCTTTCAAGCAGTTTTGCCAGATAATGTAAGTGGATTGTTGAACTGAGGTTTTCAGTTAGGATTTGAAAAGCATCAGGCTTTCTTGAGGAGTGATCTTACATAGCTGATTTTGAGAGGAAAGGTGCACTACCAAAGGAATCTCACTTCTGAATGTGATAATTCTGTCTGAGAAGAACTTGGCAAATTCTTCACACCTGGATAGAAGTTGCAGAGCTCTTTTAAGTGACTTCAACTCCTCCTCCTTTTTATTTGTGGGAGGTGGATTTGGACTCGAAAAACAGTTGTTTGTTTTTTTGCCTTGTGGACTTCGGTATTTTAATAGCTCTCAAGTGTTCAATTCACTTGTGTTCAATTGCTCTCGTAATTTATCTTTGTATGTTTGCCTGTGGGATAACTATGTGAAGGGTTTCGCTCATCTTTTTTTTATTATCTTTTTTTTACTATTGAAGTAGGAGAACAATTGTGTAAAGAATTGTGTCTGAGTGATGTTACCATCTTTGAGAAATTACATAGGAGCTGGATATTCCTAATGATGGTTGGATATTAAGTTAACTATGTCCATGACCACAATGGGACTTCTGTTTCGAAGTGTTCTGGTAGTACTTGTGATTTTTCGGAAAGATTATTTGGTGTTTATAGACTAATATAGAGGGTGAACAGGAGATAAAGGCAGCAAGAGTAATCTACTGTTCTACTTTGAAAGGTGAGCAGGTCAAGAAGCACACACCTGCGACTGGTGTGGAAGATGTAGTGCTAGGAATGATTATTGTCAAGTAGAAAGGATTTCAGTTAGGAGGAGGCCTTTTCAATGTTGTTGTTCCTTTATAGATTGAAGTCTCTGATACATATGTTTTCGATTGAGGTTAGGATTTGGTCTGGCATGAATTGCATGAAATCTTCAATAAAGGAGGTACTTTCAATGAAGGCTGTTAAATAAGTCTCATTCTAGTGCCATATGCTGGTAGATGGAACATAGGTGGCGAGTGTAAGAAAAACGGCTATTAATTAAGAGGGGTGAAAGTCTCACTTAAATAGTTAACACTATCCTTGTCACGGTGAACCACAAAAGTCACTAAATCCAGTACTTAACCTTCTGGTAGCTTGGAACAAAAGCAGTCGGGCTTCACTTGGAGGCAGCATGTAAAAAAGTTCTGCAGCACTCAAACAGTAGTAAAGTGAAAACACTACACAAGAATAATCCCAAACCAATTTTGAAAAATGTAATTATTGTTATAATAAAATGACACCAAAACAACAACACTCCGATCAGTAGAACCGGAGGTATGAGTTTTTCAATTTCGAGGTGGAAACAGCACTAGAAATCACAAATCACCAACTGCAGGTATCTTCTCATGCAGACTGGGGCAAAGTCAAAAGTTCAATTGAGCCACAATGGCGCGCAGGCGAGGTACAGGACCATGGTTGACCCTCTGGGAGTTTTACCTTTTTTTCCTTGATGCCAGATCTGTCAGGTGTGGCTCTGTGAGGCTCTCAGAGGCTCTGTTTTGCTCGTCGTTGAATCTGCTTAAGTCTTCGAGTTGGAGCTGCGTTGCTCTGCAGGGCTCAGTCTCACTCTGCACTGAGCTGCATCAGCTTTGGTGAAGTTGCAATCCAGAGCTACTTGGTGCTACAATGCGAGGTCCTGCATTGGTTTACGCTGCGTTGAATCCTGTGATTCCTTAAGTTGCGCAGGGAGATGTACACTTCACTCCAGCCACGGGTCCAGGACATTGAGGACAACACTTGAGGGGTTACGACTCACTCCCATAGAGGCCAGAAGAGGAGACCAGCTCAGGTCCAGTTGGAAATGGTCAGCTGGTAAGTAGAAAAGGTCTCTGGAGGCATGATGTATCCCTGTAGCGCAAACAGGTGGTCATCCTACTGACCCTTGGAGTCACTTCTGGGGTTCCTGGGTTCAAGGCAAGCAGGTCCAGCCATTCTTCATCAGACAGCAGGGAAGTCCTTCTTCTAAATCTTCAACAGGTCCAGGAGTAGTGTGATGAGAGGTTCTGAAGGTGCCTCTTTTATCCCCATTGCCAGCCTTTGAAAGGTGCGTGCTTCCTTTGCTTAATCTTCCCCCTTTCCTGGGTTTGACTTCAAACTGTCTAGGGTAACAAAGGACAGGAAGGCCTAGATGTGAGCTGCATATGACAGTGAATGGGAACCCTTAGACGTCAGGAAGAAGGGGGTGGGTAAGACTTGAGATTATTCTCTGACGTTCAGGAAGGTCTGAGTACAACCCCCATGCCACCCTGCTCAGAAGAGCAACTCCTTGTCCCACACCCAAGGCCCTTTTGTCTCCATGTCAGGAAGGAATATACAAAACACCAAAGGTGAGCCATTCACATTCAAGTGACTCTTGACACTGGCAGAAAAGCACATTTGGATTAGAAAGGAAAAGGCAAACTAAAATATAATTTTCAGAAAATCCAACTTTAAAATTAAAGAGGATTTTAAACTATAGTTAATTTGAATTGAAGAAGCATTTCCCTATCTGTTTCCAAACTGAAATTATCACTTATTAAGTGTAATAAGTTAACCCAGTATTTGTCTATGGAAAAGATAGCCTTACAACAGTCAAAAACAACTTAAGGTGTTTTTCACTTTCAGGACATATAAAACTGAAATGAAAAATTCTCACTTCCTAAATACCATGCCCAGTGCTCTAGGAGTGGTTAGGAACTATTTTAAGAGTGACTTATGAGTTTTAAATAGGATGGTTTAGGCCTTGCAAAGGTTTATTTTGCCAGGTCAAAGTGGCAGTTTAAAACCGCATTGCAGGCTGCAATGACTGGCCTGAGACATGTTTTACGGACCACTGACACAATATTGTGGTAAACAATATAGTTGACAAAAATATTGTTTCAAAAATATTGTTTACCACAATATTGTGCACCTACACATAACGGTGAATACAAAAATATCAGAAAAAAAATATCATTGACACTAATATAGTCCAAAAATTATGAAAAAACAATTTTATAATATAGATAGAGTGTAAAAAGTAGTAATTGTTAAATATTTTAATATATACATTTAATATAATGTAAATTAAATGTATCCCACTAATATTTTGAACTATATATAAATATATACAAACAAAAACATAAATGTGTTTGAATTTATTAGATATAAATGGCCGCACACTGCTCGTCATACCAGCAAGTTGCCCCATGGAACTATGGGCGATGTAGTAGCGACGGCGAGTACGCCTATGCTACGAAGTGTAAGAGTAAGTATGTGTCGCATTAGCCATCCCTGGACACGTGTTTCGAGGTAGTTGCCTCTCGTCAGCAGGGAGTAGGTAAGTGTAGAGGGGTGCCGTGTAGACTGCCTGCAATTAAAAATAGGTAAAGTACCTTTCAAGGCGCGCAGGTGCCGGTCAAAGACTCGTCAGTCCGGTAGCTCAGGAGAGCCGTAATGAATTAGATATAAATGGCCGCACACTGCTCGTCATACCAGCAAGTTGCCCCATGGAACTATGGGCGATGTAGTAGCGACGGCGAGTACGCCTATGCTACGAAGTGTAAGAGTAAGTATGTGTCGCATTAGCCATCCCTGGACACGTGTTTCGAGGTAGTTGCCTCTCGTCAGCAGGGAGTAGGTAAGTGTAGAGGGGTGCCGTGTAGACTGCCTGCAATTAAAAATAGGTAAAGTACCTTTCAAGGCGCGCAGGTGCCGGTCAAAGACTCGTCAGTCCGGTAGCTCAGGAGAGCCGTAATGAATTAGATATAAATGGCCGCACACTGCTCGTCATACCAGCAAGTTGCCCCATGGAACTATGGGCGATGTAGTAGCGACGGCGAGTACGCCTATGCTACGAAGTGTAAGAGTAAGTATGTGTCGCATTAGCCATCCCTGGACACGTGTTTCAAGGTAGTTGCCTCTCGTCAGCAGGGAGTAGGTAAGTGTAGAGGGGTGCCGTGTAGACTGCCTGCAATTAAAAATAGGTAAAGTACCTTTCAAGGCGTGCAGGTGCCGGTCAAAGACTCGTCAGTCCGGTAGCTCAGGAGAGCCGTAATGAATTAGATATAAATGGCCGCACACTGCTCGTCATACCAGCAAGTTGCCCCATGGAACTATGGGCGATGTAGTAGCGACGGCGAGTACGCCTATGCTACGAAGTGTAAGAGTAAGTATGTGTCGCATTAGCCATCCCTGGACACGTGTTTCGAGGTAGTTGCCTCTCGTCAGCAGGGAGTAGGTAAGTGTAGAGGGGTGCCGTGTAGACTGCCTGCAATTAAAAATAGGTAAAGTACCTTTCAAGGCGCGCAGGTGCCGGTCAAAGACTCGTCAGTCCGGTAGCTCAGGAGAGCCGTAATGAATTAGATATAAATGGCCGCACACTGCGCGTCATACCAGCAAGTTGCCCCATGGAACTATGGGCGATGTAGTAGCGACGGCGAGTACGCCTATGCTACGAAGTGTAAGAGTAAGTATGTGTCGCATTAGCCATCCCTGGACACGTGTTTCGAGGTAGTTGCCTCTCGTCAGCAGGGAGTAGGTAAGTGTAGAGGGGTGCCGTGTAGACTGCCTGCAATTAAAAATAGGTAAAGTACCTTTCAAGGCGCGCAGGTGCCGGTCAAAGACTCGTCAGTCCGGTAGCTCAGGAGAGCCGTAATGAATTAGATATAAATGACCGCACACTGCTCGTCATACCAGCAAGTTGCCCCATGGAACTATGGGCGATGTAGTAGCGACGGCGAGTACGCCTATGCTACGAAGTGTAAGAGTAAGTATGTGTCGCATTAGCCATCCCTGGACACGTGTTTCGAGGTAGTTGCCTCTCGTCAGCAGGGAGTAGGTAAGTGTAGAGGGGTGCCGTGTAGACTGCCTGCAATTAAAAATAGGTAAAGTACCTTTCAAGGCGCGCAGGTGCCGGTCAAAGACTCGTCAGTCCGGTAGCTCAGGAGAGCCGTAATGAATTAGATATAAATGGCCGCACACTGCTCGTCATACCAGCAAGTTGCCCCATGGAACTATGGGCGATGTAGTAGCGACGGCGAGTACGCCTATGCTACGAAGTGTAAGAGTAAGTATGTGTCGCATTAGCCATCCCTGGACACGTGTTTCAAGGTAGTTGCCTCTCGTCAGCAGGGAGTAGGTAAGTGTAGAGGGGTGCCGTGTAGACTGCCTGCAATTAAAAATAGGTAAAGTACCTTTCAAGGCGCGCAGGTGCCGGTCAAAGACTCGTCAGTCCGGTAGCTCAGGAGAGCCGTAATGAATTAGATATAAATGGCCGCACACTGCTCGTCATACCAGCAAGTTGCCCCATGGAACTATGGGCGATGTAGTAGCGACGGCGAGTACGCCTATGCTACGAAGTGTAAGAGTAAGTATGTGTCGCATTAGCCATCCCTGGACACGTGTTTCGAGGTAGTTGCCTCTCGTCAGCAGGGAGTAGGTAAGTGTAGAGGGGTGCAGTGTAGACTGCCTGCAATTAAAAATAGGTAAAGTACCTTTCAAGGCGCGCAGGTGCCGGTCAAAGACTCGTCAGTCCGGTAGCTCAGGAGAGCCGTAATGAATTAGATATAAATGGCCGCACACTGCTCGTCATACCAGCAAGTTGCCCCATGGAACTATGGGCGATGTAGTAGCGATGGCGAGTACGCCTATGCTACGAAGTGTAAGAGTAAGTATGTGTCGCATTAGCCATCCCTGGACACGTGTTTCGAGGTAGTTGCCTCTCGTCAGCAGGGAGTAGGTAAGTGTAGAGGGGTGCCGTGTAGACTGCCTGCAATTAAAAATAGGTAAAGTACCTTTCAAGGCGCGCAGGTGCCGGTCAAAGACTCGTCAGTCCGGTAGCTCAGGAGAGCCGTAATGAATTAGATATAAATGGCCGCACACTGCTCGTCATACCAGCAAGTTGCCCCATGGAACTATGGGCGATGTAGTAGCGACGGCGAGTACGCCTATGCTACGAAGTGTAAGAGTAAGTATGTGTCGCATTAGCCATCCCTGGACACGTGTTTCGAGGTAGTTGCCTCTCGTCAGCAGGGAGTAGGTAAGTGTAGAGGGGTGCCGTGTAGACTGCCTGCAATTAAAAATAGGTAAAGTACCTTTCAAGGCGCGCAGGTGCCGGTCAAAGACTCGTCAGTCCGGTAGCTCAGGAGAGCCGTAATGAATTAGATATAAATGGCCGCACACTGCTCGTCATACCAGCAAGTTGCCCCATGGAACTATGGGCGATGTAGTAGCGACGGCGAGTACGCCTATGCTACGAAGTGTAAGAGTAAGTATGTGTCGCATTAGCCATCCCTGTTTGAATTTATATATACATATATATAATTAATAACAAAATATTACAATATATTATTTTGTTATATTTTAAATGTATCTCTATGAAAATATATTTATATATAAACACTCAAACACAAATATGTTCTTTCCTTGCTGGGAAGGAATCTTCGTGTGGGTATTCCCGCGTAGGCTCCAGGCGCGGTTGGGGGACCCGTCTTGTTTGTGGTCGGAGTTCATGGGTGCTGCTGTTCTCCTGTTCAACTGTTTCCTTTTTCAAGGGATTGGATTGCTCTGGCCCCGCATCCAGGAACAGTGTAAGCTATGATTGCAGTCCGTGACTGCACGGAGAGACTAGCTCATTGTAGCTGAGTCTCCGATGACACTAGAGCCTGGGTCATGCGGTGAGACGTCTGGGTGGGCCAAGGAGAGGTGCTTAGTGCTGCAAGGACAGTGAGAATTGTTTTTAAAAACTGCACCTATTTACGCTTTGCATTGATCACCAGCACTCACTGTGGGTTTCAAAGGGGCGACAGTACAACGCTCACCTGATGGCCAGGATGGTGCCTTCTGGGAATCGTGGTCTGCTGAAAGAGGCTACGTCACGGCATTCGAGAAAAGAATCGTCTCAGCTGGGCTTCCACCAATGGAAGCAAGATGGAACACTTGTAAAGCGGCAGGTGTCAGTCTTTGGTGATTGGCATATGATTAAGGCACACATGCCGAAATGCTTCATGCCTCCTGTGTTGCAATAAAGCTGGTCTTCTTGGTCCCTCGCTGTGTCCCTCCGGTTCTTTCCTTGCTGGGGAGGAATCTTCGTGTGGGTATTTCCGCGTAGGCTCCAGGCGCGGTTGGGGGACCCGTCTTGTTTGTGGCCGGAGTTCATTGGCGCTGCTGTTCTCCTGTTCAGCTGTTTCTTTTTCCAAGGGATTGGATTGCTCTGGCCCCGGCATCCAGGAACAGTGTATTTTCGCTGTGATTGCAGTCCGTGACTGCACAGAGAGGCTAGCTCATCGTAGCTAAGTCTCCGATGACACTGGAGCCTGGTTCATGCGGTGAGACGTCTGGGGGCCAAGGAGAGGTGCTTTGTGTTGCAAGGGCACTGATTCATTTTTTAAAAAACTGCACCTATTTACGTTTTGCATCGATCACCAGCACTCACTATGGGTTTCAAAGCTTACCTGATGGCCGGGATGGTGCCTTCTGGGAATCGTGGTCTGCTGAAGGAGACTACATCACGGTGTTCGAGAAAAGAATCATCTCAGCTGGGCTTCCACCAATGGAAGCGAGATGGAACATTTGTAAAGCGGCATGTGTCAGTCTTTGGTGATTGGCATATGATGAAAGCAAAACCAAAGGGGATGATGGACGGAGTGTTGAACATTGCAAGCACTCCCCCCTAGTCAACTGATCTGGGTTTAATCCATCATCATCATTTAGCTCACTCCGCCACCCCAGTTCAGACATGGCCATATGCAAATCAGTCTGACCCTGTGCCTCATGGGAACAGCCCAGCCAGATCAGTTGACCCATGACCAAGGAGCGGCTGCTTCAAAATGTTTCAGGTGTTTCTCGCTGTATGGAATAAATGCGAATTATCAACGCTAAAGGAATTGAGCTTGGCATTGGTTTTTTTCAACAAGAACCTAGGGATTTTTATATATATATATATATATATATATATATATATATATATATATATATATATATATTCAATGAAAAAACCATAGGTTTCACACATGTTATAGTTAGCTGGAAATTTTACTGATAAAAAACCAATGAAATTCCCCCGTTATAGTTACTGTAGGCAACTATAACTCACGCGACCGCAATCCTCTGCTGATGCTAATACTGTATTTAGACACTTATTTGCCCATGTCTTCTTCCATTAAATTTTAGCTATACATATTTTACAAATTTTTTTTTTTCATAAAGACACATATGTCATCAGCAGAGGATTACGGTCGCGTGAGTTATAGTTGCCTACAGTAACTATAACGGGGGAATTTCATTGGTTTTTTATCAGTAAAATTTCCAGCTAACTATAACATGTGTGAAACCTATGGTTTTTTCATTGAATTAGCAAGGTTTTTTAAATGCTAATTCCTAACTATAACGTGTGTGAAACCTATGGTTTTTTCAGTGAATTTGTACGGTTTTTTAAATGCTAAGTTACTTTACGCCATTCGTGGCGTGCACGCCCACTTAACGCAGTTCGTTCCGTGCAAGAATATTTGAAATAGTGTATATATTTGTATATTTGTGGGGTATTTATAGAGCGCGACGTTCGCTCCGGAGGGAGCATCTTGGCGCTAGGGAACCTAAGTGAGCCAGTGCAAGAGGATTAGATGGAAGCTTTGGAGTGATCGTCCGGGAGATTAAAGATCCAGGTCTTTAGCAGTTTTCGAAACGGTTTTTCCTGGGTTTGTTGTCTGAGGGATTTGGGTAGTTTGTTCCAGGCTTTGGTTGCAAGGAAGCTGAGGGTCTTCTCGCCCTTCGTTTTCAGATTGTATTTGGGGAGAAGAATGAGGTTGTCGTTGGTTGAGCGAAGGTGACGGCTGGGCAGGTAGTGGGGGAAGCGTTTGGTGAGGTATTTAGGGCCAGTTTTGTTGTAGGCACGGAAGGCTATAATCAGGATCTTGAAGAGAATCCTTTTGTGAAGGGGGAGCCAGTGAAGTGAGCGAAGTGCTGCAGAAATAGAGGATCTGCGGGGAAGGCCCAGGACAAGACGGGCGGCTGTGTGTAGTACGCTCTGCAGTTTTTGGATGGTTTTCTTTTTAGCTCCTGCGAGCAAGCCGTTGCAGTAGTCCAGTCGCGAGATAATGAGTGCTACTGTCACCGTCTTTCTGGCATCGATGGGAAGAAAGTCAAAAAACTTTCTCATGGATCTGATCATTCCAAAGCATTTGCCTGCGACGGTTCTGGCATGCTGATCGAAGGAGAGGTCGGAGTCAAAGGTAACGCCGAGGTTCCTGGCTGACGAAACTGTCTGGGGGGGGGCAACAGAATTGTCAGGCCACCAAAGTGATGGACAAAAGGAGATGTTAGTACCGATCGGAAGGATTTCCGTTTTGCTCGAATTGCATTTCAGGTGGTTATTGTCCATCCAACGAAATACTTCAGTCAGGCAGTGTTTTAGGTTGAGTTCAGCTTTGGTGGATAGTTTGTCTAATGGCACAATGAGCTGTGTGTCATCGGCATAGGAGGTAACAGGTATGCCGAAAGATTCTATTAGATTAAGGAGGGGAATGAGGTAAACGTTGAAAAGGAGAGGGCTCAGGATGGAGCCCTGCGGGACACCTGAGGAGACAGGTTTGTCTTTGGAGTGAAATGGGCCCAAAGAAACGGCTTGGGAACGGTCGGAGAGGAAAGAGGAGATCCAGGAAAGGGCAGAGTCAGAGATGCCGATGTCCCTGAGTCTGCTGATAAGGATAGTGTGGGAGACAGTGTCAAACGCCGCCGTTAGATCGAGAAGGATGAGGATGGAGTTTTTTCTCTGATCATGCAGGGTTTTTATAGTGTCAGACAGTTCAATGAGGGCGGTTTCTGTCGAGTGCTTGGGGCGGAATCCAGATTGTTGAGGATGGAGAAGGTTGTTTTCATCTAGATAGTGTTTCAGTTCATTGTGGACTAGATGTTCCGTGATTTTTCCCAAGGCCGGGAGTAACGAGATTGGGCGGAGGTTGGTGAGATCCGTCGGGGGTTTATTCGCCTTCTTCATAAGGGGTTTGACGATTCCTTTTTTCCAGCGGCTAGGAACGGTGCCTGAGCTAAGCGAGGAGTTGATTAGGTTGTTGATGGTCGGGTTAACCTCGTTGATTAGTTGGTGAAGTATCTTGGGAGGACAAGGATCGGACGGGGAGCCCGATTTACAGGCCAGGATGGCTTTTTTCGACTGCTCAAGCGTGACAAGGGAGAAGCGGCTTAGCGTACAGTTTTGGGAGACCAGTGGGGGGGGGATTGGGAGAGTGGCAGGGGGGGGAAAGTTGATTTGGATCGAGGCAATTTTTTCCTCGAAGAAGTCAGAAATTTGATCGCAGAGTTTCTGAGAGGGTGGGATTTCAGGCAACAGAGCCTTGGGTTGAGTAAATGATTTGACTATCGCAAACAGCGTCTTTTGTTTTTGGCCTGCGTTTTTTATGGCGTTGGTGTAGTAGTTTTTCTTTGCCAGTTTAATTTCCGAAAGGTATTTTTTCCTAGTTGCGATATAGGAGGAACGATAAGTAACCTCGTAGGCCTTCCGCCATTTTCTTTCTGCTTTTTTACAAAGCAGATGAGCATTAGCGAGTTCTGGTGTAAACCAGGGGGCGTTGGGTTTAGTTTTGCCCCGGGAGGTGCGGGGACGTGGGGGCGGGATTCTGGAATTTATTTCTTGGGTGATCCAGTTGTGAAAAAGATCGGCATCGGTATCAATATTACCTGAGAGGGTAGGTGCTTGAATTTGTATTAACGGATTGAGAGTAATGTTATCCTGGACCTTTTTCCAATTGATGTGATTGGCGGGCAGGGAAGCAGATTTGTTGCGGTTGGAAAGGTTTTCGTTAAGGATGTGGAATGGGATCAAGAGGTGATCAGACCAGATCAGGGGCAAGGGCGATAGTGTGGTCAAGAGAGAGAAGTTTGTGCAGACTCCATCGAGGGTATGACCTATGGAGTGGGTGGGTGAGGTAACAAGTTGTTTAAGATCGAATATATCGAGGGTGTGTACGAAATTGATGGTATGAATGTCTGTAGTTGATTCTAAATGGAGGTTAAAATCTCCAAGGAGGGTGAAGAAAGGGTATCTGAGTAAAAGTTGTCCTAGCGAGTCATGCAGTGAGTCGAGGAATTCAGAAGTGTTGCCGGGTGGGCGATAAATGAGTCCGCCTGAGAATGAAGTGTGGTCGTTAAGTTTAATGGAGAAACCTAATCCTTCAGTCTTTTTTAGGGACTCAAGACTAAAGGTGTGGCAAGAGAAGGTGTCTTTGAGAATGATTGCAACACCTCCGCCACGGCCCTTGGCTCTGTCTTCCCTGAAGAGTGAGTAGCCCAGGGGAAGAGCGACAGCAATATCAGGGTTACTGTCTGCTGTTAGCCATGTCTCAGTTATCATGAGGCAGTCGAGGTCAGACTCCAAGATAAGGTCGTGTATATCTTGGTTGTGTTTGCACATGGAGCGCGCGTTGATCAGGCCGCCTTTGAAGGGGGGCCGAGGGGCCAGAGGCATGTTGGCCGGTGGGACCGCTAAGATGAGCCCGGTGGTCCAGTGGCATTGTTTGCAACTGACTGGGCCAGAAAGTGTGGCTGGGTCGAGTATACATGGACACTGCTTAGTGACCTGTAGTTGCAGGAGGTCGTTAGAATGGTAGGAAATGCGGGAGGTAAAATGGGCAGAGTTTCCTGCGCCTGTCGCGGTCTTATCGCGGACGGGCGCAGACGGGCTTGCCTTAGGCGCGCCTTCGGCGCGCAAACGGCGCTCCCGCTGCGCTCGTCCGCTGCGCGTCTTGTATAGGCACATTTATGGGAGATCAAGGGGGGTGTGGCCTCAGAAAGGGGCGGAGTCAGCGTGCACGCCGGTGGTGATGGCGGCGGCAGGCTGGAAGAACCAGGAAGGGCGCGAAGCAGCTAATCCATCAGCTGTGCGCAAGCGCTAAGAAAGGTATGAGGCTTAGGTCCTTTAAAAATACAAAAGATCGAATTTGTGACACCACACAGTTAAATGTTAAAATTACAGAGTACCTCCAGTTCCCGGCTTCCGCCTCAGGAACTGGGTCAAATGGTTTCCGTTGCAGCTCGAGAATCGGCTGTTTATGTACACTGGGCGGGGGGCGTGGCCTCAGAAAGGGGCGGAGTCAGCGTGCACGCCGGTGGTGATGGCGGCGGCAGGCTGGAAGAACCAGGAAGGGCGCGAAGCAGCTAATCCATCAGCTGTGCGCGAGCGCTAAGAAAGGTATGAGGCTTAGGTCCTTTAAAAATACAAAAGATCGAATTTGTGACACCACACAGTTAAATGTTAAAATTACAGAGTACCTCCAGTTCCCGGCTTCCGCCTCAGGAACTGGGTCAAATGGTTTCCGTTGCAGCTCGAGAATCGGCTGTTTATGTACACTGGGCGGGGGGCGTGGCCTCAGAAAGGGGCGGAGTCAGCGTGCACGCCGGTGGTGATGGCGGCGGCAGGCTGGAAGAACCAGGAAGGGCGCGAAGCAGCTAATCCATCAGCTGTGCGCAAGCGCTAAGAAAGGTATGAGGCTTAGGTCCTTTAAAAATACAAAAGATCGAATTTGTGACACCACACAGTTAAATGTTAAAATTACAGAGTACCTCCAGTTCCCGGCTTCCGCCTCAGGAACTGGGTCAAATGGTTTCCGTTGCAGCTCGAGAATCGGCTGTTTATGTACACTGGGCGGGGGGCGTGGCCTCAGAAAGGGGCGGAGTCAGCGTGCACGCCGGTGGTGATGGCGGCGGCAGGCTGGAAGAACCAGGAAGGGCGCGAAGCAGCTAATCCATCAGCTGTGCGCGAGCGCTAAGAAAGGTATGAGGCTTAGGTCCTTTAAAAATACAAAAGATCGAATTTGTGACACCACACAGTTAAATGTTAAAATTACAGAGTACCTCCAGTTCCCGGCTTCCGCCTCAGGAACTGGGTCAAATGGTTTCCGTTGCAGCTCGAGAATCGGCTGTTTATGTACACTGGGCGGGGGGCGTGGCCTCAGAAAGGGGCGGAGTCAGCGTGCACGCCGGTGGTGATGGCGGCGGCAGGCTGGAAGAACCAGGAAGGGCGCGAAGCAGCTAATCCATCAGCTGTGCGCGAGCGCTAAGAAAGGTATGAGGCTTAGGTCCTTTAAAAATACAAAAGATCGAATTTGTGACACCACACAGTTAAATGTTAAAATTACAGAGTACCTCCAGTTCCCGGCTTCCGCCTCAGGAACTGGGTCAAATGGTTTCCGTTGCAGCTCGAGAATCGGCTGTTTATGTACACTGGGCGGGGGGCGTGGCCTCAGAAAGGGGCGGAGTCAGCGTGCACGCCGGTGGTGATGGCGGCGGCAGGCTGGAAGAACCAGGAAGGGCGCGAAGCAGCTAATCCATCAGCTGTGCGCGAGCGCTAAGAAAGGTATGAGGCTTAGGTCCTTTAAAAATACAAAAGATCGAATTTGTGACACCACACAGTTAAATGTTAAAATTACAGAGTACCTCCAGTTCCCGGCTTCCGCCTCAGGAACTGGGTCAAATGGTTTCAAATAGTGCTGGTTGAAACTGCCGATGTCTACACTCTGTGAGAAGCCCTTAGCCCATGAAGAAGTGCATTCCGCACGAAACGCGTCGGGCTGGACTGAAATGCTTGCGCAGCAGCCTGTTGTTCTCCCACCACTTTCAGCAATAAAAGAGAAGGCTATACTTACCGTCCTGTGTGGGCCCTTTCATTGCAGGCAACTGTTGTTGGATGTTTAGCGGCACCGCCTGAGCCGCGGAATGAGCCCAGCAGCACCTGTGTGCAGTCCTGCTACAGTGCCAATCGACGCTGCAGCGCAAGGCCAGGACATGCCATTGCTGAATATAAACGAATGTGGGTGTACAACGGAACTGTGAGACGCTACCCACTTGGATTTAATTTCATTGTATTGAGAATGCAGCACGGCGCCTTATTAGAGGAAAACTCACAGCACTACAGCAACCAGCAGGCCACGGGGTGGCTACGCCCACCTGGGCGGGTTGCAAGAATATTTGAAATAGTGCTGGTTGAAACTGGCGATGTCTACACTCTGTGAGAAGCCCTTAGCCCATGAAGAAGTGCATTCCGCACGAAACGCGTCGGGCTGGACTGAAATGCTTGCGCAGCAGCCTGTTGTTCTCCCACCACTTTCAGCAATAAAAGAGAAGGCTATACTTACCGTCCTGTGTGGGCCCTTTCATTGCAGGCAACTTTTGTTGGATGTTTAGCGGCACCGCCTGAGCTGCGGAATGAGCCCAGCAGCACCTGTGTGCAGTCCTGCTACAGTGCCAATCGACGCTGCAGCGCAAGGCCAGGACATGCCATTGCTGAATATAAACGAATGTGGGTGTACAACGGAACTGTGAGACGCTACCCACTTGGATTTAATTTCATTGTATTGAGAATGCAGCACGGCGCCTTATTAGAGGAAAACTCACAGCACTACAGCAACCAGCAGGCCACGGGGTGGCTACGCCCACCTGGGCGGGTTGCAAGAATATTTGAAATAGTGCTGGTTGAAACTGCCGATGTCTACACTCTGTGAGAAGCCCTTAGCCCATGAAGAAGTGCATTCCGCACGAAACGCGTCGGGCTGGACTGAAATGCTTGCGCAGCAGCCTGTTGTTCTCCCACCACTTTCAGCAATAAAAGAGAAGGCTATACTTACCGTCCTGTGTGGGCCCTTTCATTGCAGGCAACTTTTGTTGGATGTTTAGCGGCACCGCCTGAGCCGCGGAATGAGCCCAGCAGCACCTGTGTGCAGTCCTGCTACAGTGCCAATCGACGCTGCAGCGCAAGGCCAGGACATGCCATTGCTGAATATAAACGAATGTGGGTGTACAACGGAACTGTGAGACGCTACCCACTTGGATTTAATTTCATTGTATTGAGAATGCAGCACGGCGCCTTATTAGAGGAAAACTCACAGCACTACAGCAACCAGCAGGCCACGGGGTGGCTACGCCCACCTGGGCGGGTTGCAAGAATATTTGAAATCGTGCTGGTTGAAACTGCCGATGTCTACACTCTGTGAGAAGCCCTTAGCCCATGAAGAAGTGCATTCCGCACGAAACGCGTCGGGCTGGACTGAAATGCTTGCGCAGCAGCCTGTTGTTCTCCCACCACTTTCAGCAATAAAAGAGAAGGCTATACTTACCGTCCTGTGTGGGCCCTTTCATTGCAGGCAACTTTTGTTGGATGTTTAGCGGCACCGCCTGAGCCGCGGAATGAGCCCAGCAGCACCTGTGTGCAGTCCTGCTACAGTGCCAATCGACGCTGCAGCGCAAGGCCAGGACATGCCATTGCTGAATATAAACGAATGTGGGTGTACAACGGAACTGTGAGACGCTACCCACTTGGATTTAATTTCATTGTATTGAGAATGCAGCACGGCGCCTTATTAGAGGAAAACTCACAGCACTACAGCAACCAGCAGGCCACGGGGTGGCTACGCCCACCTGGGCGGGTTGCAAGAATATTTGAAATAGTGCTGGTTGAAACTGCCGATGTCTACACTCTGTGAGAAGCCCTTAGCCCATGAAGAAGTGCATTCCGCACGAAACGCGTCGGGCTGGACTGAAATGCTTGCGCAGCAGCCTGTTGTTCTCCCACCACTTTCAGCAATAAAAGAGAAGGCTATACTTACCGTCCTGTCAGGCGCGTAGCTAGGGGGGGGCGGTGGGGGCGGACCGCCCCAGGCGGCACTGTTTTTAGGGCGGCCGCTCAGCACTGGTGGCCCGTTGCGGCTGCGGCGGCCTTTATAATTTATTTAGGGACAGATTTGACTGTCCCTAAATAAATTATAAAGTCAGCCGCGGCCGCAACAGCGCGCGCGGCCGGCGGCCCAGTTAAAAGTTAAACGTCTTCAAGCAGCGCGGTGAGCGCGCTGCGCACTGCACGCACCTGACGCTGACCAGCAGACCTACTTGTTTGTGGTGCGCCAGTGCGTCAGCGCCTGCTGCAGTGCTGCCTTGCCATCATGACGTCGGTCGGTTCCGGTTCGCCAAGACTAGAGCCAGGACTTCGTATGGGTCACCAGCCTGCTCCAGGGCCTCGCGATGAGAACGTTACGTAGTGGTGACGCGTCACGCGCTTCACCACTACGCACTCGTGAGGACCCAATTCTGTGCTGCAGAGGTCGCAGTCGGATTGTCGGAGAAAATACGTTTGTTTATTCCTATTCCCCTTTCCTGACCCCTGCAGCTGCTTATCGCATCAGGCTGTGACACAGAGTTCGACTAGTAGGTAAGAGAATGTGTTACTATTTTTTTTCTTTTAAAAATATGTGCAGGCCCAGCAGGACACATACTTCTGTGCACGTCATTTAAACAGTTTTTATCCTTCTCATGGCCGATGCAGGACACAATATGACAACGCAATTCAGAATGCCCAGATAACGCTAGTGATTAATGATCCTGCTGGAGAGCAATCGTTTGTCTGTTGGTAGTTTTTAAGTGCAGATGAACTGTATTTTATGTGGATAGCTCAGTGGGTTACTGCCTTTGTCACAGAGATCCTTGTGTTACTTGCAGTTCAGAAGTCACAATCCTAACATAGGACAGTGACCAATGAACTGTCATCAAAGAGCTGCATACAAACATGAATGGTATCGTTTTTTTTGTTTTGTGATATAGTTAGACCTTCCTCAGTCTTTCATCATTCTAATGTTGCTAAAATGAGTATGTTTGAGCAGAGATACATTTTTATCAGTAAAGCTGATCCCCATGGAATACTCTTTTAAATCCTAAGGTTGTGTTTCCCCAGACCAAATCCTCTCAAAATATACTGCCCACCAGTATGGATGACATGTGATTCCTACACCTTGTAATCCTCATTGGCTTATGTGACATTCCCTGTAGACTGATTTACATACTTGTATGATTGATTGTCTCTGTATAATGTGTTTGTGGTGTAAAGTGCTGACACACTACACTACACTGATATGAGTAGCGCTAAACAACAAATGCATATGAGAGAGGGGCTACGGAGCGATGAGAGGCACTGGTGGAGGGTGGCAGTGAGGGAATCTGAGGAGGAGGTAGTTGGAGGGGCTGTGGAGCGATGAGGGGCACTGGTGGAGGGTGACTGCAGGGCTCGAGTCGGGGTACCAGGCGGGTGGACGGTGTCCCCTCACTTATTTTAACGGGAGCTCGATTACTGGAGCAAATGGAGCCACACATTTACTCTTTGGCCTCTCTGGGGCGAGATTGGAGCTCATTCAGAACGCTGCTCACGCGCTGGCTTCTCTGATGCAATGGCATCTAAGGGGTGAGCGAGGGGAGGCAATGAGTCTGATGGTGCAAGCCACTTTCGTGACATTACTTCCTGTTGTGACGTCAGCGTCCCCATACTTCTTTTTTTAGGACTTGTGCCCTGGGTGACAGTGAGGGAATCCGAGGAAGAGGTCATGGTGTGGAGGGGGAGCTAGGGTGAGATGAGGAGCACTGGTGGAGGGTGGTAGTGAGGGAGTCTGAGGAGGAGGTCATGAGGGGGAGAGGCTGCAGAGAGATAAGGGGCACTGGTGGATGGTGGCAGTGAGGGAGTCCAAGGAGGAGGTCATGAGGGGGAGGGGCTATGGGGAGATGAGGGGCACTTGTGGCGTGAGGCAGTGAGGGAATCTGAGGAGGAGGTCACTAGGGGGGCCATGGAGGGACGAGGGGCACTGTTGGAAGGTGGTAGTAAAGGTATTTACAGAGAAAGAGGTTATTAGTGTGGCGCCAAAAAAGACTTTCGCATCAGCGCTAAAGCCGGCCCTGTCATGGCCTTTCTGTTTTTGTTTATTTAATTAGCAGTCGGGTCATAAGGGCTACTGTGGAACATGCTTTAAAGTGCTGCTAATTATATTTACTGCTATATTCAATGTTTTAAGTTTTAAGGTGATTTTACTAATGTTTTTACCGGGAAAAAGCAAAGTGGAGCTCGATAGTGCCTGATATGGGGCTGGGGCCCAAGGACAGCTGTGAGAAAAGGTGCACTGGAGAGAGGAGTAGTGGATAATCAAGCCTGTAAGGGAGAGCGTTGCCGAGTCCGGGGTCAGCTGGAGGTAGTAATGAAGAGGGATCCTCCATGAAGGCTCAAACAGATGGAGCCTGAGTAGTATCACTTGCCTGATACTCCCACCTCAAAAAAATCCTCTTCCCATCAAAGGAACATTACATGGAAAAAGCACTTTTTGTGAGTGATAATATTTAGAAAGAGATTTGGAAAAGAGTGAGTTTTACTGGTCCTTATAAGGCTAAGAAGAGATAAAGGAGGGCTCTGAAGCAGGCCTGCCCAGACATATATGCGACAAATCGAGCCCGCAGTGGCCCACCCAAATGCACCCTTGGCCCACCCAAATAAAAATTCCTGGAGCCAGGCCTGATGTGTGGCAAAAATATTTGTGCATGTTTGTTATGTGGCATTGCTCTGTGGTGGTGACTGTTTTTAAGCTGCCTCATCTGGAGGCATCCGACTGGGCCTCAGTGGGTTTATCCTGCTGGCTACGATGCATGCTAGTATTTTACAATGAACATTTATGTGCGATGGGGATAGTGATATGTATGGTTAGGGTTGAATGGCCACACAGTGTTAAAGATCCTCAACCCTTTACGTTCAAAGAATGGGTGAGCACAGCTCTAAACGGTTTGAAGCTGAAAGGCTCTCCACAGAGAAGAGGTATGGGGCTTCAAAAAGCATTCCATAAGCGATCAATGACTGGGTGTATAATAATGTTAACAGACAAATCTTGTGGTTCCAGCAACTGAGCAGTACTTCCAAAATTAAGACCCATTACACACATTAAAATCCCACTCCACATTGAGGAAGAATGTAACAGCTTGGACCCAGGGGCTTAGTTGATCCTCGACCATTTACATTCAAACAATGGATGTCTGGAGCTGACAGCATGGCACTCCACAGAGCAGCCCTGCCCTGGCACTGCCTCCCAGCCCGTGTCTCTCTCGGCAGTGGCTCCCTTCCTGTGTCCTGGGTAGACTTGGGGGTAAGTTACAGGCTCAGCCCACAGGACAGGCGGCTCTCAGCTTCCCACCATTGGCTGCACTTCCAGCCCATTAGGAAAATGAAGACCCCTCTCCGGTTGCCCGAGCGGCTAATGCCGTTTTCTGGAAACCCTCCTCATTCTCTTTATCACTCCCTGGCCTCTCTCCCTCACACTGGCCCTCCTCATTCTCTTCCTGTCTCGCCTGTTGGTCGCCCCCCTAAGTATGTGCATCTACAGTCCCTCTACCAATTTGCCTGCCTCTACTCCTTCATTACCTCCCGCTGCTCTCTGACACAAGCCTGACCATGTAATTGCACGTTCTTTTTTCTTCCTGCATCGCGTCCTCTTCCATGAGGTTCCCTCCCTGTCCGGAGTGTGTCTTGCTGTGCATTGCCCTCCCAGGTTCTTTTGTGTCCTCCGTCCCCAGACGTGAACCAACCCCTGCCATAGAGACCCTGGCTCTGGCTGCCACCACTGTGGAGTGCTGCTGGAGGCTGAGTGAGGTAAGAGCTAAACGTTTTCAGAGGGGATATTTAGTGAGTGGCAGAGTGGCAGCATAGCTGCCAAGGTTTCAGATGTGTGACATTTTCTCATAACTTCAGTGTAATTATGATTGACATTTCAACGATTATGAGCATAGCTCCCAAGGTTTCAAATTGCTATGTGTGACATTTTCATAATTCAATTGTAGTTGTGAGTGACATTTCAACGACTATGAGTGACACTTCTTTGCGAGCAAAACTCAAGCAATGAAGACGAGGGAAACATATATATATATATATATATATATATATATATCAGTAATTACACCCATTTGAGCAATGAGAAACTCTAAGAAGACTAAAACTGGTACAAATGTCTGCGGCGGCGGACTCATAATTGCAATAAAATTATGAAAATATCACACCCAGCAATCTGAAAGCTTGGCAGCTATGCACTTTGAGGCTGCTATTTACCAACTGACGTTGGAACTACTCAAAACAACAATGTACAGTAGAACTCTTCTTACTGTGTATCATCTGTGACTTGTCCATGCACATCAAGGGTTGGATCTCTTTGGCAGTACCCCCATATAAGTCATATAGATTGCACAATTTTCTTCTCTAATGTATAATTCAGATGTAGCTTACTCAAATTATTTTAACTTATGTTGGTAATAGATTTTAATGGGCACATATAACAGGGGGGCACAGTAGTATAGCACAATACAGCCCATCCCATAATCTCCATGATTATCTCATGTACATCCAGGGTTCGATTCCCTGGCTTTACATCCCTTAATTTTCAGTTTGATTGTTATTGTCTTCTTTAATTTAGCCATAATGTATGTGTGGTATTAGTTTGGCAATATATTTAAATAGACACACCTAACAGCATCTCATGTAAGTTTAGCATAATGCAGCCTACCTGGTATGCTCAAGACTCACCTCTGTACATCTACTTCCTTTAATCTAGATGTATTTCACTTAAATTTTAGCAGCTGACAATCACACTTAACATGCTTGATGTCGTCTTTGTCTTGTATCTATTTATTTGCCCTGCACATTTCTTTATTTCGAAACATTGACCATTCTTGGCCGACATCACTGTGGTTTAATATTTCTTGTTTCTTCTGAATATTCAAGGAGTGCCGCAGCGCCGGAACAGTTTGTCCCGGGTCTTGGATAGAGTTGAACAAGTCCCCATGGCCCCCACAACTGTGTTTAAGGATTGTGATCATAATGTGTCGGCCCTCCCTGTATTTTAGCTTTGGGCCCCCAGGCAGGCTGTGCACCATGTGTGTGCTGAGGCTGCTGTGAAGGAGAGATGCACTATTACAAGCTGGTTTTGGGTACCAAGAGCACACGTCTTTTCATTCCCAGGGAGTTGGTTGCTGCTGCTTTAAAGTAATGACAGGGAGCGGCCCCTGGATGTTGCCTTTGGGCCACCAGAGTGGGCTTTGTATCTGGTCTGTGTTGGCAAGGTGGAGCTGACTGACCCCTTTGTGCTGCGTTTAGTTTTAAGGGCACACAGTGAGTCATTCCCTGTGAATAATTAATTTGCTGTTTTTGAAAGATAAAGAATCACAGGCTTCAACACTGTTAAGTTGGTTTTGGGTCCCCAGAGCACATCACGTTCGTGCAGGTCCCCACTGCTTTAATGGTGGGACCATGATGTATGGTCATTTAATGTCAGCTGTAGATGAAGGTTACATGAACAGTGTCATGTGTGTGCATGTTTGCATTGTGTTGAGGGGATTACCAGGTAATTGTTCACGCAGCTCTCTGATGGATGTCATATGAGGTTTTTCTGAGTCCCCAGATAGATCATGCAGTCTGTGTGTTCTCTTTTGTACTGCCAGTCACCGGTGTATTCAACTGTGTAGCCTTGGACCGTGTCATGTATGTGCATGCAACTTGCATGATCAAGGTAACTATTCGAGGCGATATTACGTTTTTTTCGGACCTCTTTGAAGTGCATGCCCTCCCGCCAGGGGGGGGGGGGGGTGGGCGGCAATCTGAGGGATAGCCCCGGGCGCCACAAGCTCTAGCTACGCCACTGCGTCCTGTGTGGGCCCTTTCATTGCAGGCAACTTTTGTTGGATATATATATATATATATATAGAGAGAGAGAGAGACTTTGATGTAAGGTGGAAGATTTCAACGTTGAGGCTGCAGCTTACTTGAGATTAAACGCTAACAACTTACCTTCCTGTGGTGTGGCTTCCTTCAAGGGGACGACAGTGTTTTGTTGAATTGTAGCGGTCAGTCCTGCCGCGGAAGAAGCCCCCGCCGTATCACACGGTTCTTTGCTGGTGCCAAACGACGTCAGCATACAGGAGCAGGGAGGTGCGTGAAGTAAGGTATACGGTGCTGCCTCAAATGTGTGCGACTATTCACCGCTCCACTTGGATTTTATTTATGAAAAAGTGGCAACGCGCAGACAATTCACTGGAATAATATTTGCCCGGCACCACAAAGACCAGCAGGCAGTTCGACTGTCCCCGCCCACAGAGGCGAGCGTCATAAGATATTTCAGGTGCTGTTGTTATGTTCAGCGTTGCTGCCACAAGTCTGCCCATGAAGAAGTGTGCGAGGCGCACGAAACGCGTCGGCATAGAGACTTTGATGTAAGGTGGAAGATTTCAACTTTGAGGCTGCAGCTTACTTGAGATTAAACGCTAATAACTTACCTTCCTGTGGTGTGGCTTCCTTCAAGGGGACAACAGTGTTTTGTTGAATTGCAGCGGCCAGTCCTGCCGCGAAAGAAGCCCCCGCCGTGTCACACGGTTCTTTGCTGGTGCCAAACGACATCAGCATACAGGAGCAGGGAGGTGCGTGAAGTAAGGTATACGGTGCTGCCTCAAATGTGTAGGACTATTCACCGCTCCACTTGGATTTTACTTATGAAATAGTGGCAGCGCACAGACAATTCACTGGAATAATATTTGCCCGGCACCACAAAGACGAGCAGGCAGTTCGACTGTCCCCGCCCACAGAGGCGAGCGTCATAAGATATTTCAGGTGCTGTTGTTATGTTCGGCGTTGCTGCCACAAGTCTGCCCATGAAGAAGTGCACGAGGCGCACGAAACGTGTCAGCATAGAGACTTTGATGTAAGGTGGAAGATTTCAACTTTGAGGCTGCAGCTTACTTGAGATTAAACGCTAATACCTTACATTCCTGTGGTGTGGCTTCCTTCAAGGGGACAACAGTGTTTTGTTGAATTGTAGCGGCCAGTCTTGCCACGGAAGAAGCCCCCGCCGTGTCACACGGTTCTTTGGTGGTGCCAAACGGCGTCAGCATACAGGAGCAGGGAGGTGCGTGAAGTAAGGTATACGGTGCTGCCTCAAATGTGTGGGACTATTCACCGCTCCACTTGGATTTTATTTATGAAATAGTGGCAACACGCAGACAATTCACTGGAATAATATTTGCCCGGCACCACAAAGACCAGCAGGCAGCTCGACTGTCCCCGCCCACAGAGGCGAGCGTCATAAGATATTTCAGGTGCTGTTGTTATGTTCGGCGTTGCTGCCACAAGTCTGCCCATGAAGAAGTGCGCGAGACGCACGAAACACGTCGGCATAGAGACTTTGATGTAAGGTGGAAGATTTCAACTTTGAGGCTGCAGCTTACTTGAGATTAAACGTTAATAACTCACCTTCCTGTGGTGTGGCTTCCTTCAAGGGGACAACAGTGTTTTGTTGAATTGTAGCAGCCAGTCCTGCCGCGGAAGAAGCCCCCGCCGTGTCACACGGTTCTTTGCTGATGCCAAACGACGTCAGCATACAGGAGCAGGGAGGTGCGTGAAGTAAGGTATACGGTGCTGCCTCAAATGTGTGGGACTATTCACCGCTCCACTTGAATTTTATTTATGAAATAGTGGTAACGTGCAGACAATTCACTGGAATAATATTTGCCCGGCACCACAAAGACCAGCAGGCAGTTCGACTGTCCCCGCCCACAGTGGCGAGCGTCATAAGATATTTCAGGTGCTGTTGTCCCTCTTTTGCATTTACTGTGATCTGCCCCCTTCCTTTTCTCTCCGCGCCAGGATACTATACTATTTAGTAGCAGAGCGCGTTACAAAAGCCTCTATAATAATAACGTCCCTGAAACCTGTGTTTTTTTCAGTGAATTTCTAAGGTTTTTTAAATGATAATTTCTAACTATAATGTCCCTGAAACCTATGATTTTTTTCAGTGAATTTCAAAGGTTTTTTAAATGCTCATTTCTAACTATAACATCCTTGAAACCTATGTTTTTTTCAGTGAATTTCAAAGGTTTTTTAAATGATAATTTCTAACTATAACATCCCTGAAACCTATGGTTTTTTCAGCTAATTTCTAAGGTTTTTTTAAATGCTAATTTCAAACTATAACGGCCATGAAACCTATGTTTTTTTCAGTGACTTTTGAAGGTTTTTCAAATGCTAATTTCTAACTATTCCTACAGAGGTAGGACATGTGCAGAAAGAGGAAGAAAAGCGCAGAAAGAAGCAAGAGAAATGCAGAAAGAAGCAACCGAAGTCCAAAAATACGAAGAAAGGTGCAGAAAGAAGCAAGAGATATGCAGAAATAACCAACAGAGGTGCAGAAAGAGGCCTTGTTAGAAAGTCATCCTGCGCCCCCAACTTTTTGCTGACTGGTGCTGGTGGTAACTGACTTTGACTAAACAGGCCCGGAGCCAGTGCTATCCTGAAAGACACTCAGAATACAGTGAAAACACCTACATACACTAGGGTACACTATGGGATGGGGTACCCTTGTGATTGGCATGACTTCCCCTGTAAGGCCCCAGTACATAATAGGGCAGGTGGATTAAAACTGCCTCAGAGGTGCAGAAAGAGGAAAGAGAAGTGCAGAAAGAGGCAAAAGAGGTGCTGAAAGAGGCAAAAGAGGTACAGAAAGAAGTAAATGAATTGCAGAAAGAGGCAACAGAGGTGCAGAAAGACGCAAGTGAGGTACAGAAACAAGCAAAGGAAGTGCATAAAGAGGCAAGACAATTGCTGAAAGAAGCAACAGAGGTGTACAAAGATGCAAGAGAAGTGCAGAAAGAGGCAAGTAAGGTACAGAAAGAAGCAAGAGCAGTGCAGAAAGAACCACCAGGGGTTCAAAAAGAGGCAAGAGGGGTCCAGAAAGAGGTAGGAGAGGTACACAAAGAGGCAAGAGAGGTACAGAAAGAGGCAGGAGGGGTGCAGAAAGAAAGAAGAAAAGTTCAGAAAGAGGTAAGAGAATTGCTGAACGAAACAACAGATGTGTAGAAAGAAGCAAGAGAAGTGCAGAAAGAGGCAAGTGGGGTGCAGAAAGAGGCAAGAGCAGTGAAGAAAGAACCAACAGAGGTGAAAAAAGAGGCAAGAGGGGTGCAGAAAAAGGTAGGAGGGGTGCACAAAGAGGCAAGCGAGGTACAGGAAGAGGCAGGAAGGGTGCAGAATGAAGGAAGAAAAGTGCCGAAAGAAGAAACAGAGGTGCTGAAAGAGTCGCTAAGGGTGCAAAAAGAGCAAGAGAAGTGCAGAAAAAGGCAAGAGAGGTACAGAAAGAGGCAAGAGAGGTTCAGAAACAGGCAGGAAAGGTGCAGAATGAGGGAACAGGGGTGCAGAACGAGGCAATAGAGGTGCAGATAGAGACAGGAGGGGTGCCGAAAGAGGCAAGAGAATTGCAGAAAAAAGCAACAGAGGTGCTGAAAGAGGCAAGTGAGGTGCAGAAAGAAGCAAGAGAGGTGCAGAAAGAGGCAATAGAAGTGCAGAAAGAAGCAACAGAGGTGCAGAAAAAAGCAACAGAGGTGCAGGAAGAGGAAAGAGGGGTGCAGAAAAAAGTAGGAGAGGTGCACAAAGAGGCAAGACAAGTACAGAAAGAGGCAGGAGGAGTTCATGTCTGCTCGAGGGATAAAGTCTTGAGGTCCTCAGGACACAAGAGGACCACATCGCACCACCAGCAGTGCGCCAAGAGGCACGTTTGCAGAGTGGTGTAAAAAGGGGCGTGGACTCGGACCACCTCTCAGCAATCCCACTGTGTATATTATATATTACCAGTAGGTAGTTATAGTTAGGACCTATTATCCATAGGAAATCCGCAATATTCAATTTGGAATAACTATGGCGCCGGTTGACGAATCTTCGTGAAATTTTCAAAACTTGTGGCCGGCTCCGGTCCGCTCCTATTCTGAAAGTCTCAGGGTGATTCGTCAAGCGGGGGCTGAGAAAAAAGGGGGGCCTCAAAACGTGTTTTCCCCATGAAATTTTCCATAGGGACCTTTAGTCGCAGCTACAGCCCGAACTGCTGAACAGAATTACACCAAATTTGGCAGAAAGGTAGACCTTGGTTCAGAGTCATGCCTTTACCTTAAATGGTGTAAATCCGTTCAGTAGTTCCTGAGAAAATCAAAATCACATATATATCTATGGCCGCGCCAGTGAGTTACGCTTTAATCCTTTCATTCCGACAGAGTCACAGTGGTGATTAAAAGTCCTCTGTGACATTTCAAGCACTCCAGTGTGCTACGGTATGAAGTGTCCCCTCCGTAATCAAGGCAAACTGCTGTGCCTGCCTCAAAGCAGAAATTCTTTGTTTGGGCGGCCCCTGTCTCCGACGGCTCCTTCCTCTTTTTCCAGGTGGTGCTTCTTCTCACGACAAAGCTGTTGTGTATAATTAATGTTTTTCAAAAGGCTGTGAGTAATAAAGATAATAATCACTACTAGTCCCAGAAATCACTACGAGGTAGTGATGTCATCAGTGATGTCATTTGAGATGTCATCAGTGATGTCATGAGTGATGTCAGTGACCATGTCATGAGTGATGTAATATGTGACGTCATCAGTAGTGCATTGCGGGCGCGCGAGTTATAGTTAGCTGAACTAACTATAACGGGGAAATTTCATTGGTTTTTTACGAGTGAAATGTCCAGCTAACTATAACATGTGTGAAACCTTTGGTTTTTTCATTGAATTTCTAAGGTTTTTTAAATGCTAATTCCTAACTATAACGTGTGTGAAATCCATGGTTTTTTCAGTGAATTTGCAAGGTTTTTTAAATGCTAATTCCTAACTATAACGTGAGTGAAACCCATGGTTTTTTCAGTGAATTTGCAAGGTTTTTTAAATGCTAATTTTTTTTTTTTTTTACATATTTTTATTTTATTTTTCTATCCTTTTTTTAAGACTATGGTTAAATTTTAAAAATTCTACAATATGTTTTTTTTTACCATTTTGATAAAATAAACAGGTAAGATTTATTAGTATAACATATATTTTTTTTTTTCCTTTTTTTTTTTTATTTATTTTTTTAACGTGTGCGTACGGTAAGCGCACGTCTTGCTTTAATTACGTTAGATTTCTACGCTGTTTGCGTTCATTTACGCAATTTGCGTAGACGCACGTCACGCGCGCACAGCGCGTAACGCGTACGCTGCACGCGCACGTTACGCGGAAGTGAAGGGGCGTGCCTGTTTTGCGCATGCGCGCGTGCGCGTGTCTTTTTTACGCGCATGCGTACTTTTGCCGTAAGCGCACCGTAAGCGTAACGTACGCGCACGGTAGATCATGTGATCAAGAAACAAGACTTTTGATTGGTTTTTACAACTTTCAGTTCTAGAACTCTCCTACACCACACCCATTCCCCTCATTTCTGCTTGTGATCCCTTAGGAGAAGGAGCTGGGTTGTCTTTGTGATATGATGGCAGAACAGCAGAGCTCTTCTGAGAGTGAGGCTAGCAGCACTACCTTGAGGCAGAGAAGGAGGAAACAAAAGACCTCTTTCATATGGGAGTATTTTACTTTTCCAGAGGGCAAGAAAAAGGTAAATGCATCCTTAGTGACTTGTAAGCTGTGTAAGCGTGTACTTTCAAGAGGGAATCCCAACAAGAAGTATTCCTTCGGGAATCACACCATGTTGAGACACCTTCAAGATGTACACGGAAGGACACATGCTCGACATACTGAAGGTAACCCTTCAGTAAGTCAACCAAGCACATCCACAGCAGCTCAGGCTGGTCCATCATCTGCAGGGCCGAGTCCATCTTCGGCAGGTCAGGTGAGCCCTTCATCTGTGGGGGGAGCATCTCCTTTTTCTCGTCCTCTGGAAATTAACCCTCGGTTTCTGATGGTTGAAATACGGTGCGCCACTTGTCATGATCTAATTTGTTATAGGGAGACCAGTATTTCCCTAGTGAACAATAAAATAGATCAGCACATTTGTCGTACCGACTAATATTCCCATTCTTTCTTTCCTCTGTCCCTGCATGAACACAACGGCTCTTTTAAGAGCCAACCTTACCTTTCAACTTTTTTTAATATATTTTTTTAAACTTTTTTTTGATTTTTTTTTTACCGTACGCGTACGGTACGCGTAATTATTATTATTATTTTTTTTAAAAAACACTTAAAATCAATTATCACATTACAAGGTCCTTGAGAGACTACAATGAAAAACTGAAAATATGATTGTGGAGAAGTGGAAAAAAGGGACCATGAAATTTTTGACTTACCATACCCACTCAAAAAAATATTTATTCATTTAAATTTATTTTTAATTGCTTTAAAAATGGTTCTAGTTTTCGGAAATTTTCTATCTCAATCTGAAAAAAAAGAAAAAAGTATTAATATTTAATAAAACATTTTATTATACAGTACACATATTTACATATTTTTCAAAAAAAAAATTTGCCTTTTTTTTGCTGTTTTCAGAATATATTGCATTTCACTATAAATTGTGAAAGCAATTGCATTCATCATTTAACAGCGGGCAAAAAAAAAATTAACAATCTCAAAGATTGTTTTAAAAAAGCCCACAAACTCTTTTTGCATAAACATAACTTTATAGAAATGCATAATATTCTTAAAAAATATCATCTAATATCAAAACTTATTTCTTTAAAATACCGTCTGATATTTTTGTTTCAGAAGTATAATCACAAAAATATATCTCAAATAACTCCACAATACATCTGATTCCATTTCCTTTAGGCCAAATAGTAATTTTAAAATTCTTTTTTGATTAAATTTCCAATGGTAATCCAATAAAAATCTAAAGTTTAAATTGTACAGATCTCACCAATTGTCTGTAACATTTTGGTTTCCGAAAGATTAATTAATAATTAAATAAGTCCACAATAGAATTGTTTACCTTTCCGCATGGCCAAATAGTAATTTTAAAAATCTTTTTTGAATAAATTTCCAATGGCAATCCAATAACATTCCAAAATTTAAATTGTGCAGATGTTACCGATTTTTTCTAAATTTTTGGTTTTCCAAAGTTTCATTAAAAATTGAAAAAGTCCACATTACAATTGGTTACCTTTCCATTAGGCCAAATGATAATTTGTAAAATCATTTTTTTTGAAAATTCCAATGGTAATCCAATAAAATGGTAAAATTGTTTTGTACAGATCTTGCCAAGTCTCTCTAAAATTTTGGTTTCAGGAAGATTAGATAGGAATTTGCTAAATCAAAAGGCAAACGTTGCTTAAAAATCAATTGGGAATCATTACACAGTGTCCACCCTTTTTCACATTTAAGATAAACTGTGTAATGACCAGAAGTTACAGTAGGCCCATCATGGAAAATTATTGCAACTGTTACAAAAGTTTTTCCTGAAATTGATAATTGCTGTCCTGTAAACTTCTTTATTAAAGTATCTAATTTTGAACCATCAGCTTTACAGCGTTGCATCATTAAAATTACATACTGTCTGTATTCCTTTAAAATTAACGTTGAAAACATGTCAGATTGACACTCACTGCATTCCATGCTATGATTAGCATCTTTAACTAATTTAGCAAAAGTGACTGTTTTACTTTCTGGCAATGTTAAATAAATAAACCTTTCAGAATCAACATTAGAGCCACATATATTATAACAGTTTTCACAACTATGTTCCCATTTATAAGAGAGACCAAATACATTTTCAATGGGAACCCCTTCTTCTTCCAGTACCTGAAGAAAAAACATCAAGAATTCCTGTGCGTCTTGCTGTACATTTTGAGAAAACTGTGTTCGTCCTGAACATACATCTAAAAGTTTTCTAATTTCAGTAGCACTTTCTATTTGAGTTTTATCATTACTCAGCTTTTGAAAAAGGAGACTCAACTCAGAACAGAATCTTTTTCCCTGATTTACTATTATCTGCTCTTGCACACTTTCCAGATAAAATGCAACATTCAGCACTACATTAGCGTAGCAGTTGACACCAGAGCTATTTTCAAAATGACATCCTACAACCTGTTCTTCATTTTCCTTTTTCTTTTTGCTTGCAATTACATCACTCCTCTTTTTTTTCCTCCTCTCTACATCTTCATTACAGATATTCTCATTTCTCCTTTTACGAGAAACTACACGTTTCTCCAACACAGGATACTGACCTAAATGAGGAGCATAGCTTCTTCTTAATCTATTATACTCCTTTACACAATTTGTATCAGCACTAACTTTTGAGTCATCAAAGTCTATCATGAATAAACCTGATAATGTTTTCACTCGTGACAAAGCAACATATGCCATACCTTCTTTGAACACAGTTGAACCAATGTTCACAAATGCACAATCTACAGTCAATCCTTGAGACTTGTGAATAGTTACAGCATATGCTAGAGAAAACGGAAACTGCTTCCTACGTACATATAAGTCTTTCACAAGCATGAAACGAACTGAACAACGACAAATATCTTTAACTTCTTCTATCTGATCAAATTTTATTTTTAAACATTCAATTCCATCTTTTTTCTGATAATTAATAAAACCCACAACTCTTCCCATAGCTCCATTAACTAAACCTTTTTCAACATCCAAATTTCTCCTTAAAAATACTCTACAGTTCATGCAAACATATAGATTTTTTTCTAATCCAGCTGTTTTGGAAATGTTCTTCTCTAGTGAATCCAATTTATTTTTCAGTGTGCCTGTTAATGTGATAGTAATTCTTCCATCCTCAATTTTGTCCACTGCTTCCAATTTCCTGATATCTTCCTTTTCCAATTTCAAAAGCTCCTCATTGAATATTGAGCATTCACGTAGAGTTGGCATTAAGCAGATGACACTTTTCTTTTCTGCAATGTTCTTGTATATCTTCTCTGCAACTATTTCTTCCTTTGGAAATAAATTATGTAGCAACCGACTCTGTAATGCTTTTGTGCCAGCTTCAGTGAGTAGTCCAATTCTGATATCTTTCAGAATACTTCCATATTCTTCATCGTTTGCTTGCCTCATATCAGTAGTAAGTTCCTTGTACTCAAAGAAGGACCAAATATTTGCATTACCGATGCTTCCCAATGACTTCTTTGTGTCTTCATGTGTCACAGTATTAAACACTGGTTGTCCTTTAACTGGAGTAAGCTGTAGAAGATCCCCAAAAACTATGACATGTTTTCCACCAAATAACACGTCATAGTCTGTCCTTAGAATTTACTGCATTCTTAAATGCACAAAGGCAAGCATTAAGTTTGATACCTTGCTCACCTCATCAATAATGAGAACTCGCATCTTCTTCAATACTCTTGAAACTTCCAAGCATGCTTCTCCAGTTAGCTTGTTGTATTGTATTTTGTTCTCATGCTCCACTGGTAACATTAGCAAACGATGTAAGGTGATTCCTTTTATGTTATATGCTGCTAACCCAGTTGGAGCAGTAACCACACAAGACAAAGTAGAATCCGTTTTTTGCTGTAGGTAGCTTCTGATGACTTTTATTAAGAAACTTTTTCCAGTTCCAGCTTGTCCACTTACATACATCCTGATTGGATGAAATGATGTGCATGAGCACACTTTTTTTCATGTAGAAATCTGTGATCAATTTTGTTTCTGATCTCTTCATAAATTTGTTGCTGCTCTTCGTTCAGTTGTCTTTCCAAATTTTGTAAGTCTATAAATTCTTCTTGAGCTTGATTCATAGCCGTTTCCACTTCATTCATGGCTATTGATGCTTCATTTTCAATGATTGGTTGTCCTAGGGGATCTTGACTGAGTGTTCCTGAACTTTGGCTGTCCTGAGAACTGTCTCTAGCTACTTCTGCTGCAATTGTAGTTTCCTGTTCAATTTCTTCATTTAACATTTGCAGATAAGTTGAGAATGTACTGCATTGTATGCTGTCTTTGCAAGCATTAAAAGAATCTTCATAGCTTTGAAATTCTCCCAGTAGTTCATCCTCTGTACGCCATGGTTTAAACAGCTGTAAAAGAGCCAAGTAGTAAAATTCCTTTTTGGCAGTACTGTCGCAACTCAGCTTCCTGTGATTTATCAAACTTCCTTTTGTTTGCTTCACCAAACATCCTTCCTCACCAATGACTTTATATTTTCCATTGTTGATGTCTTCTGCGGCTTTCCGTGAATAAATGTAGTTCTGCAGCACTTCATACAGACACATGTTCTCCAGATGATGACTTCTCTTTGGGTAATATGTGTCCAACATGTTTGATTTCAAAATATCTGTACTTTCTGGGTCATTCTCGGCCAAATATTCAATTTCTCCAACAGATTTCAGTACCCTATTTCTCATTGCTGCAAGGCCTAAACTTGCCCAAATTATTCTTCTTGATTTCGAGTAGAGACTTGCAGAAGATAACCTATCTGAACATTCGTAGGATCCAATTTCTCGATGCGATAACATCTTTAAACTGAAACTGTACAGCTTCTTACTGACAGTCTTCTCGTGAGAAATCTCTTCCCACATTTCCTTCAATTCTGTTTTTTCTGATTTCGTAATGTAAGACGTTACATATCGAGCAACAGCAATGGAATTGTCAGCTACATACTGTATATCCATGTTAGCATTCCACATGGATAAAATGACTGGGTTGTAGTCATTTATATTTTTTGATTCTTCTTTTCTTTTTAGGTTGTAGGTATTCTTAGGTGATTTTCTTGTGATAGTATGTCTCACAGATGACATAAAACTGTTTACTCTTCCATTTGAAAGAACAGGTCTAGGAAATCCAAATCGACATTTAGTGTAGTATTTATCTTTGCTCTTGTATTTCCGTCAACAGTATTTTCCACACCGATGACTTTGGAAACGTAAAACTTGCTCCTTTAACTTTTTCTCTTCTGTGCTTTTTGGTATAGCACATGTTGCATATTCTTCAATGTAAGATAACACTGCTTCATCAGCATCTGTTCCAAACTTTGGGGCATCCTTGATCCACAACAGCATATGAATATGAGGAGCACCTCTTGCCTGGTACTCTTTTCTCCAAAAGAAATCCACTACTTCTCCTAGAGGTGGATTTTTTTTATTGCAGATGAAGGACATCATAGCCTCAAATCTATGATTGAAATATCTGCAAACATTAACCGGATCCAATGAGCACAGTTCTCCTGCTGTCTTGTATTCGATGTTTTTAATGTTTGAATTTGCCTCTCGTAGAAAATCCAGTAAATCATCCCAAGCGTACTCAGCACAGCTTAGGGTAACGAACCATGTTGGTGTTCCTAAATTCCGTAACATGCATTTTAATTCACCATGGCGTCGGTACCAATATTCATTTGTCCCACGCTGACAAGCCATCAGATTGATCAGTTGTGTTTCCAAATGATCATCTCGGTGCTGCACTTTCTCCATAAAATCCTTTGCAGACATATTTTGTAAATGTACTCCACTTTTTAAAATGTGATTTACTGCATAAGACAGTGCAGACAAGTCGCTTTCAAATAAAAGATGGAACAAATAAGGAATACTTTGTCGAAATCTGGGATCTTCAGCATATAGTCTTGTAGTCCGATACTCAGAAGCTGGAATCTGTTCTGGACGTTCATCGTATCGTCCTCCTTTTCCTTTAGGAAACAGCTGGGGAAAACATCGAGCTTCCAAGCTCTCCTCCCATACACTCACGGGAGTTCCTTTTGCTTTCTTCATCTGAAACAGATCAATATTGTCTCCCATAACTTCTTTTGAATGAAGAGGATGTATGCTAAAATGTTCATAAATTTCTTCTTCCTTTGACTTGTCCACTTTTTCAATTTGTCCAGTTGGTGTTTCTGTGTCTTCTTGTAAATCTTCTTCTTCTTCTTCTTCTATATAAATTGATTCATACCATTTGTTATTCCTTTTCAAATACAAATTTGCTCTTTGTACTTTCCGTACATCTACCAGCTCCTGCCAAATCTTCTTATTCTTTGTAGGTACACCATTAACCAGAATAATTAATGGTTCAGTTTCCAAAGTATCCGCATCAATAGTTTCCATATTTTTTTTCAAATCCAAGGGCAAATACACCACTCTACCTTTTAAACCTCTCAGTAAATCTGAAGGAGGTAATTTACCAGTTTTGGGCTCCATACGTACTATGGTCTGGAACGGATGAACACATTGAATGAGTATAGACTCATATGTATTTAATTTAGAAAGTTCAGCAGGAATAGCATCCAATTCTAAATTATTATGTACAGCTCTTGCTGGCATTCTATTCTCCTCTAACTTGTTGTAACAGTATTTACAAATACGCTGATCTTCACCCAATTCAAAACAATTTTCAAGAAATATATATGTGGCAAAATCCTTCCACTTATAATTATCTTCATTTTCACTCTTTCTGTAGAGATCAACATTCCTAGTTTGTTTTCTATAATGAGTTCTGCGGCAACAAATACAAGTAATATTTGGTCTTTCATTAGAGATTATTGCAAATTTTGTTATGTGATCATTAAATGTCTTACTTACAGAGGGTTCTACATTCTCTTCCACTTCTTCCTCATTTACTGTGTCCTTTTCTGCACTGTTTTGTTCAGGACCAAAGTAACAAAACTGAATTTCATCAACAACCTTCTCTACATCTGATACCGATCCACGGAACAGAGCCCTATTCAATTCATCTAACTTTATTGCTGGACTTTTAGCAAAATACAACCGTCTCACAAACTTTCTCATTTCAGTATGATGAACAGCCAGCATTCTAAAATGATGGAAAACACTATTACACACTTTTCTAGATAGACAAGCCAGAGAATGACCCTGCAAACCAGTATTCTCTCTCACTCTGCATGGATCTAGACTTTGAAGCACCTTAATCTTCTGTTTTACACTTTTTTTACTATATTCTCTTAGAAACTCACGAAATTTATCAATAGATTCCTGACGCACAGTGCAAATACTACTACAATTCCAAGTGTACACTGGGGCTTTAGGACGTCTCCCCATAGCCTCATCCGCCATCACTTGTACCTCATCTCTTGGAACCATTATCTCCTTCTCCATTATGCAACCATTTTTCACTTCGTAAGCACGACCTCTGGTGTCAACTGCATGCAGCAAACTATTACTTTGAAAATAGCTCTCTTCATTAAAAAAAGGTTCACTACTTGAACTATGCATCCATTTTCCTAAAAACACTTTACAAAAGTTTGTTCTGTTCACTACTCTTTTCCTTTTGCTTTGTGATTTCAGTACATTAACCATTTTATCTAATGTACGCATCCTATTCAAAATTAAAATGAATAGTTTCCTTTTTAATTCTAATGCCTTTGCTGCAATGGCTTCAATTTCTTTTTTTCTCTTGAAAAATTTAGCCTTTTGCTTATATTTCTTCACATCCTTTATCAAATTGGACATAACTCTTCTCTGAAACATTTTTCTACGTATCTCTTTAAACGCTGTTTTTCTGTTTAAGTTAATCTTTATAGTTGCAGAAGGTATATTTGCATTAACTAAATTCTCAATTTTTTCCTGTCCTTTTCTATTGAAAACATTCTTTCCAGTACAGACATTTTGTACATTTTTCCTTTTTTTTAATATGTTCTTTAAAAAATCTTTTGTCTGCTTACCAGAAGATTTTTTCTTTTTCCCAACATGAGCATCTCCAACTAACTTAGGTCCTCCAGTTGTCTTCAAATATAGGTTTTTTTGTGGTCTTTCTTTACTCTGGATTTTGTAGGCATCTTAAATTTTGTTCACTGCTCTTCAGCAATACCTGAAAAAAACAAAAAAAAAATTCCTTTATTTTATTTAAATATATTACTACATTTTTTATGTTCTTTAGAAATCTTAAAATACTATAAACCCCTTTCCTATAAATGAAAATCACAATAACACCTTCACAAATTAAATATCTAAAAATAATTCCTGTGTGCACACCAAGTCATGCTTTGAAATTAGACAGAAAACGAAATTTCTTTGCCAATTGCAAAGCATACTTTCTACTACTTTTTAGGCAAGTGAAAAGTACTTTTACAGACTGACACATTATGAATCCACTTTTCAGATTCTGATAAAAGCACATGTCCAAACAGCTTTTTCAGACCAGCACCATGTGTAACCTGGGTGACTGACTACACTCCAGCAAGGGCAACCAGCCTTAGTGATGCTGAATGTATTTGCATTACTGACTGAAACCTCAAACCCCACTCGCTTGTGAATACTGTGCATGATTCCACAGGGTAAGCAGCTGGGTGTGTGCTAAGAGTGTGCTTCTGCACAAAAAAATGGCTCCCCCTTTCCATCTAATGCAACTGTGAAATCACCAGAGCAATACGCAATAAATCTTTGCCTGTAATTCCTCTTTGCACACAGAGTCATGTTTTCACATTAGTCACAAAACGAAATTTCTTTGCCAATTTGAAAGCACACTTACTACTCTTTTTTTTGGCAAGTGATAAACACTTTTACAGACTGACACATTTTAAACCAACTTTTCAGATTCTTAAAAAAGCACATGTCCAAACTGCTTTTTCAGACCAGCACCATGTGTAACCTGGGTGACTGACTACACTCCAGCAAGGGCAACCAGCCTTAGTGATGCTGAATGTATTTGCATTACTGACTGAAACCTCAAACCCCACTCGCTTGTGAATACTGTGCATGATTCCACAGGGTAAGCAGCTGGGTGTGTGCTAAGAGTCTGCTTCTAAAATGGCTCCCCCTTTCCATCTAATGCAACTGTGAAATCACCAGAGCAATACGCAATAAATCTCTGCCTGTAATTCCTCTTTGCACACAGAGTCATGTTTTCATATTAGTCACAAAACGAAATTTCTTTGCCAATTTGAAAGCACACTTACTACTCTTTTTTTTGGCAAGTGATAAACACTTTTACAGACTGACACATTTTGAATCCACTTTTTAGATTCTTTAAAAAGCACATGTCCAAACTGCTTTTTCAGACCAGCACCATGTGTAACCTGGGTGACTGACTACACTCCAGCAAGGGCAACCAGCCTTAGTGATGCTGAATGTATTTGCATTACTGACTGAAACCTCAAACCCCACTCGCTTGTGAATACTGTGCATGATTCCACAGGGTAAGCAGCTGGGTGTGTGCTAAGAGTCTGCTTCTGCACCAAAAAATGGCTCCCCCTTTCCATCTAATGCAACTGTGAAATTACCAGAGCAATACGCAATAAATCTCTGCCTGTAATTCCTCTTTGCACACAGAGTCATGTTTTCATATTAGTCACAAAACAAAATTTCTTTGCCAATTTGAAAGCACACTTACTACTCTTTTTTTTGGCAAGTGATAAACACTTTTACAGAATGACACATTATGAATCCACTTTTCAGATTCTTAAAAAAGCACATGTCCAAACTGCTTTTTCAGACCAGCACCATGTGTAACCTGGGTGACTGCCTACACTCCAGCAAGGGCAACCAGCCTTACTGATGCTGTATGTATTTGCATTACTGAGTGCAACCTCAAACCCTTAAAGTATTCCTTATTTTTACCAGTACACCTTAATTTATCGTGAAAACATAGTCCATATTATTTTACATGTTCCTCACATTTAAATTTCTCCCAAAACAGAAAATGATAAACACAACTTCAACAAAAGGAATTCCATTTCTATTATTCATTTCTTAATTTACCATATACATCCCCTCTCAAACTCTAAACTCACCTTAAAAATTAGTTAGCTGTGAAAGAAATGTGGCACTCAAACAGCAGATTATCAGAGCCAGGATCTCTTTTCTTTACACCTCTCTCCTCTCAGCAGAACCAGATAATGGCAAACTTTCCCTCTCTTTTTCCACACATATACATGTTAATTTCAAATCTCAGTGCTTCCCCCTTTTTTTCAAATGTAATCACACATTTCTATTGGTTGAAAACCAACCCTTTTCCAAAAGTACCCTTCCCCCAACTTGACTTCTGCCTAGTACCCTTCCCCCAACTTGACTTCTGCCTGCTACCATAGCAACAGCTCATGGAACACTGCTGTGTGGAGTTAGGTCAGAAGTTCACCAAACAATGTTTCAATTCCACAGAGCAAGAGTGCTTGACTTTTCAAATCTAACAGCAAATCCATAGTACTGTTCTTTGGTAACACATTTTTCTGTACCAATACAAAACATGCTTCTATTAATTTACACATACAGCCTAGTTTTTATTCTAGAATGGTATGAAACAGCCAATCAGTTCTTTTTTTTATAAAAAAAAATATGTATGCCTCCATTTCCAAACTGTCTTTCATTTCTTTTTACCATTCTACTGAATTACACCTCCTGAGTGCATCCAGTTCTCCTTTGAAGATGTTCACAGTGTGGATTGTAGGGCACAGCTATGTCTTCTGGAGTGAAAAGTATGCAGAGAAAACAGATATGGTGAGAGACCTTGCTTTGCCAAATTTAGACATTAAATGGATTGGTCAGAGAGGGTTAAAGTGGCACCAATTGATGCCATTGGTGAAATCCTTCATGCAAATCCAACACCCTGACCTCATAATAGTGCACTGTGGTGGCAATGACCTAGGCACTTTGACTGGGGTAGGTCTGGAAATGCTTATGAAGGACACCTTTGCACAACTTTTTTCACTTTTCCCTAAAACTGCCTTTGTGTTTTCTAACATATGCCAAAGGCAAAAATGGAACTGGTCCAATCATTTCTGTCCGCAGATTGACAAAGCAAGAAAGCACGTCAACAAATCTGTTTCTGCTTTCCTCCGTGACTATGGTATGGGTTCCATTTACCACAACAACTTGCGTTACGACATGCAAGACATTTATAGAGGAGATGGTGTGCACTTCAATGATGAAGGGAACAGAGTCTTCCTCTTGAACCTTAGACTCTGCATCGGTACTTACTTGTAGGTACCACTAAAAAATCAATTCATAAACACAACGGCTCTTTTTAGAGCCCCCTAATATCTAAACTCTTAAATCTGCATTTAATTTCTTTTTTTTTTTCTTTTTTCTACCGTACGCGTACGTTGAGCTTACCGTACGCGTACCCCGCGATTTTTTTTAAAATCAATAAATGTTTTCTTTGTACTTTTCTGTCCTTCTTTGACCCCTTTACAAATGTTAGGGGGTCTGTAACTCTCTCCCTTGCCCCCTTTTCAAGATATCACTCTTTTTTTTCTGAGTGAAATACACGAAATGGCGGCCGCCGCTTCCTGGTTTCGACCGATTCGAATGTTTACTAAGATCTAACAGCCAATCAGAATCGCGCTCGCACACGCCACCGTACGCGTACGGTAAGTGCACCGTAAGCGCACCGTAAGCTTGCTCAGATATATATATTGATTTAAAGGCTATTTTCTCAGAATCTACTGAACAGATTTACACCAAACCTACAAAAGGCACTTCCTTGACCTGAGGACTACCTCTCTGCCAAATTTCAAGTAATTCTGTTCAGCCGTTCGGGCTGTAGCTGTGTCTAAAGGTCCTATGGAAAAATGCATGGGAAAAACGCGTTTTGGGACCCCCCTTTTATCTCAGCCCCCACTTGACGAATCCCCCCGAGACTTTCAGGGTAGGAGCGGAGCGTAGCGCCCCACCTATTTTGAAAAATTCGCGAGGATTCGTCAACCGGCGCCAAAGTTATTCAAAATAGAATGTTGCGGATTTCCTATGGAAACGTGGTCCTAACTATAACTACCTACTGGCGACCGCCAGTAGGTAATATATATATATATATATATATATATATATATATATATATATATATATATATATATTCTTTCCATCCAAGCAGGTTATTTAGAAACTGAGCCCATTGTCAGTTGGTGCATAGTGCCGGTAAACCCGAAAACCGGCAATTTTTGTCAAATCCAATTTCGCCGATAAATGCACACTCAGAGTCACGGGTATTACAAATCTGGCAGCAGTTTATTCTTCGTTACGCGTTCCGACACTGAAAGTGTCTTGATCACACGAATCACCAAACGTTTTGCATTGATTTAAATAATGTTCATTGACGTGATTTCACTCAAAACAAAGTAATAACAAAAGTAGGACTATATCTGTAACTTGTCTATTCAGATGTTCTATAATGCGGCAGATATATTGGAAGATGCAAACCTGCTGTGTCACTATACATCCTGGCCTGATTATATTGCTAAAATTATACATATATTTAGTCCAAGGCAACGTAATACTATATACATTTTTTTTTGGCAATTAAATACCATATTACCAATGATAGTTTCCATTGTTAATGTTAATGAACAATATGACATTAGACAAGTGTCTATACAAATCGCCAAACAGGATGGCTACCTGTCACGTCCATTACTAAGGTCATCGAAAACATGATTGTATTGGTAGTCCAGATCATTATAAATTTCATTTATAGTTTTCTTGCGACTTGATAGTGAGGAAACCATCTATTTTTAACATGTTGCGAGAACATCAATATTGTATAACTACGCTCTAGTGGCTTACATATATACATATGTTGTCAACGGAACATTTGTTTCTGTCGGTCTAGTACCTATAAAGGCCTGTATATTATTGCTTCACGCTGGTATTGCTTTTAGTCAATATTATTTGCAACATCTTTGTAGACAAAGATCATTTCATAAATAAGTGTCATCACCCAAACTTGTGATATAATTAAATACATATAATTTCTAACAAATTAAATCAAATATTCAAACACCAGTAGAAATTCAAATATAAAACTCTCTTATCTGTGCTTGAGTGCAATCCCGAGCCCGGGGAAGAAAAGGTTAGGTAACCCGTGAGACAGTTGTGCATAGAGTGGGCCCCTTCCTTTCCTCCTGTAAAAACACAGAATAAAAGATATACAGCCATTCGATTCTCCAAGAGAAGACAGGTAATCTATACCAAAGCAGTATGTTGAAGGTTAACATAATCATACAGTTACTATATTCATATTTCAACAGTAGCTACATTCATACTTGTAATAGTAATCATTCAATGTGCAAATGTGATGCCAGTTCCTCGTCACGGTTGTGCCCCCCCGGGAATCTTGTTTCTAATTCTAGTATCCATTTAGATTCCCGTTGTCTTAGTCCGAGGTCTCTATTGCCACCTCTTGGACCTAAGACTATTTGTTCAATGGCAAAGTATCGCAACAGGGAACTATTGGATTGGTGAAATTCCAGGAAATGCCTTGCAATGGGGTACTGTACATTTATGTTAGTAATAGCTCTAAGGTGTTCCATTAATCTTTTCTTTACCATACAAGTAGTACTTCCCACGTATCTACGTTTGCACGGACATTCCAATATATATATAATAAAGTTACTGCTGCAAGTCAAAAATTGGTTAATTCTCCATTTTTTCTCTCTTCCTGGGATGCTAAATTCTTTTACAGAGTAGCTGAATTTGCATGCTCTGCAATGCCCACAGGGAAAGAACCCCTTAAGGTCATGAAAGTTTGGACTTTTAGATTCGGTGATATCCCCTCTTACTAGGATATCCTTTAGGCTTTTGCCTCTCTTATAGGTGATCTGGGGGTCTTTCTCCCATTTCCTTCCCTATGATAGCATCAGTTTGGAGAATCTTCCAATTATCAGTAAGCATTTTATTTATTTTTGATGATCTATTGTTGTAAGTAGTTACCAGTCTAATGCCACTATCTACATTTTCTTGATCTTTTTGTCCCTGTTGTAACACCTTTGCTCTAGTGACACTGTTAATTTTAGTCACTGCCTTGTTTAGGACCCATTCTGGGTATCCTCTCTGACGAAACCTAGCGAGCATGTTATTTTGTTCATCCAAGAATTTTCCATCTGTGTTGCAGTTCCTTCTTGCCCTTAGTAGCTCTCCATATGGGATACTCCATTTCAGGGGTTCAGGATGGCCACTAAGGGCATGAAGAAAACTGTTCCCAGCTGTACTTTTTCTATACAGACTTGTGGTGAGTTTCCCATCTAGGACTTCTATACATGTGTCAAGGAACTCTACTTTCCTCTTACTAAAGCTTGATGTGAGTTTTATATGGTATGGATTGTTATTGAGTTCATTAATAAACTCAATTGCTTCCTCTTTCGTGCCATTCCACACAATAAACAGGTCGTCAATATACCTGAGCCATACGATCACTGACTCAAAATATTTGGCCAGGATCGGATTTAGGCGATTTTCCTCCTCCCATTTACCCAAAAAGAGGTTTGCAAATCCAGGTGCGAAGCACGTTCCCATCGCCGTGCCTCGCACCTGCCTGTAGAGTACCCCATCAAACATGAAGATGTTGTTTTTTAGACACAACATCATCATGTCTGCTAGCATGCGTGTATGATCAAGATACATAATGTCTCTCGAGCCTAAAAAGTGCATGCATGCTTCCACTCCCTGGACGTGATCTATTATAGTATATAATGAGTTAACGTCCAGGGTAATGAGATGGTAATTTACGTCCCAGATGAGACCCTCTAATTTGTTCAAAAAATCCTTGGTATCTTTAACAAAAGAAGGTAATTTGATGACATAATCTTTAAGAAACTGGTCTACGAATTTAGAAACGTTTTCGTTTACATTGCCCATTGAAGACACAATAGGTCTCCCTGGTGGAATAGTGGGGTGTTTGTGAAGTTTGGGGAGAAGGTATAGAATGGGCAACTTAGGGAAGTCACGTTTTAGAAAACAGTACTCATGCCATGTGATGATACCAAGTTCCTGCCATTCCGATAGTTTTTGCCATGTTGTAACTATACTGGTGTTGTATGCTGTCGTGTCACATACACAGTAATATTCATTGTTACTAAGTTGTTCTTTAGCTTCCTTAATATACATCTCTTTACCCCAGAGAACAATGTTCCCACCTTTATCTGATGGTCGTACAACTAAGCTGTTATCTTTCGATAATGCTAAAATGAATTCATACTGTTTGTATGACAGATTTTGTGTTTTCATGGAGTTGTCAAAGTTATGTTTGTGTTTCACAAGTTCTTTAGTCACAACATCGTGAAATGTATCAATTGCATCATGGGGTAAGTTAGGATAGAATACTGAACGAGGTCTAAATCGAGTGCATGCTGCCTTATTAGTTATTATATCCTCTGCATCGGTAGAATAGGGTGCTCCTAGATCAATTATCGTGTCCAAGGTATCGAAATCTCCTACCGTCAATCTTGGCTGAGTGGAGATATCATATACTTGGGCCAAATTGTCTTGTCCTACGTTGTTATTCAATATATGCCACTTTTTTAATTTCACTTTTCTAACAAATTTAAAAATGTCAATGCGAGTATTGGCATAGTTGAAAAGTTCCGTTGGACAGAATGTTAGCCCAAGGCATAGGGTAGATTTTTCAGCATGGGATAAAGTACGGGCAGAGAGATTAACTATGGTTTTGTTTACCATTTGGGCATCCATTACAGCGTTGATTTCGAGCCTCTTTGTCTTGTTCCCATGGGCTCCATTCTTCTTTCTGTGTTTCCGCTTGAGGCGCCTCTGCTTGCTGCGCCCCTGCCTCTGCCTCTTCCTCTTCCTCTGCCTCTTCCCCGTCCTCTCTGTGGTGGAGTAGGCATTGCTGTTGTCTTCCCCGATTGTCGACTCCTCTTCATTACCCTGAACTCGTCTAAAAAAGTCGCTTGGTGTGTTATGACTTCTACATCTGAAAGGGAACTTGCAGTGTGTATTGACACATCGGTATCAAAATCACTTACGTCAGGGTGGATTGTCGCATTGTCCTGCGTAATCGTTGGTTCTTCAGTTGTTACATTCTGATTATACAGATGGTCATACTTATGACTATAAGTTAGGATTCGTCCTGTTTCAGAGTCCACACAGTCTCTGTGTAGTTTTCTCTGTTTCCTTTGTTTGATGTCATCTTCGTACTTAGTTAGTCTTCCTTTGAGTTCATCTTTGAATTTCTGGATAACTGCTTGATCTGCAACTTTTTTTAAATTCTCTTCAATTTCCGATATTTCTCTGATGATTTTATCCCGATCTTCCCAGGCATATTTAATCAGTATTACCATCATATTTTTAGAACTTGCAGCAGAGTTGTTCGCCCATTCATCAAGCATTTGTGGATTCGGGGATTCATGCGAGGGCGTGATGTATATTCTTAGACCTCTCGGTATCATTTGTTTTTCCACATAGTCTTGAAGGGATGTTGCCTCCCACCACTTTGACCCTTCTTGCTTTTTGAGTTTTTCATATTTGCGTAATAATGTATTCAATTCATTATCTTTCTTGTTACTGGTATCCGATATTCCTATCGTTTTTCCTTTGCCCGGAGCGCGTGCAAACAGAGATTGTGCAGCAGCACGTCTATCTTTTTCTTCTTCCATATTATGGAGATGTTATCTCTGATAGTAACTAGTGGGTTCCTTGGTTATTAGTTTTTGTTGTCATATGTCTCTCTAGAGAACACAAGGAGGCTGTTAGCTGTATTCTTCGTTATTGGTCGATGCTCTTACTTCTTATAACATTAGTTTGTTTGTACTGGTCTTAAAAACTGCTGCCTTGCTTTACCCGGACTCCCCGCCAACTATGGGCGGTTCCTGATGCCACAGTACAATTTCTCACGTAGCTCGGGTAAGGCGCGGGGAGTGTGGACCTGTGATTGTTTCTTTGGTTGATATCACCCTTCTTCCACTATCCAAAACGTCGTATTATTATCTCACGACAATATACATTGAATAATTCTCCCTTCGCCTGTCCTATTATGAGAAGTAAGTACTCCCCCCAGATACCGCTGCTCGCAAGGGAACCTCCGTTCCCCTACCGAGTAACAGTCCCGGGTCCGAGCTTACCTCAACGTAGGAAATTCCCGGCAATACTTTTGCTGTTGCGTGACGCCAGTTAGTAGGTCGTGGCCGGCTCAAAGTTTCAGACTTCGTATTCTTTCCATCCAAGCAGGTTATTTAGAAACTGAGCCCATTGTCAGTTGGTGCATAGTGCCGGTAAACCCGAAAACCGGCAATTTTTGTCAAATCCAATTTCGCCGATAAATGCACACTCAGAGTCACGGGTATTACAAATCTGGCAGCAGTTTATTCTTCGTTACGCGTTCCGACACTGAAAGTGTCTTGATCACACAAATCACCAAACGTTTTGCATTGATTTAAATAAAGTTCATTGACGTGATTTCACTCAAAATAAAGTAATAACAAAAGTAGGACTATATCTGTAACTTGTCTATTCAGATGTTCTATAATGCGGCAGACATATTGGAAGATGCAAACCTGCTGTGTCACTATACATCCTGGCCTGATTATATTGCTAAAATTGTACATATATTTAGTCCAAGGCAACGTAATACTATATAAATTTTTTTTTTTTTTTTTGGCAATTAAATACCATATTACCAATGATAGTTTCCATTGTTAATGTTAATGAACAATATGACATTAGACAAGTGTCTATACAAATCGCCAAACAGGATGGCTACCTGTCACGTCCATTACTAAGGTCATCGAAAACATGATTGTATTGGTAGTCCAGATCATTATAAATTTCATTTATAGTTTTCGTGCGACTTGATAGTGAGGAAACCATCTATTTTTAACATGTTGCGAGAACATCAATATTGTATAACTACGCTCTAGTGGCTTACATATATACATATGTTGTCAACGGAACATTTGTTTCTGTCGGTCTAGTACCTATAAAGGCCTGTATATTATTGCTACACGCTGGTATTGCTTTTAGTCAATATTATTTGCAACAACTTTGTAGACAAAGATCATTTCATAAATAAGTGTCATCACCCAAACTTGTGATATAATTAAATACATATAATTTCTAACAAATGAAATCAAATATTCAAACACCAGTAGAAATTCAAATATAAAACTCTCTCATCTGTGCTTGAGTGCAATCCCGAGCCCGGGGAAGAAAAGGTTAGGTAACCCGTGAGACAGTTGTGCATAGAGTGGGCCCCTTCCTTTCCTCCTGTAAAAACACAGAATAAGAGATATACAGCCATTAGATTCTCCAAGAGAAGACAGGTAATCTATACCAAAGCAGTATGTCGAAGGTTAACATAATCATACAGTTACTATATTCATATTTCAACAGTAGCTACATTCATACTTGTAATAGTTATCATTCAATGTGCAAATGTGATGCCAGTTCCTCGTCACGGTTGTGCCCCCCCGGGAATCTTGTTTCTAATTCTAGTATCCATTTAGATTCCCGTTGTCTTAGTCTGAGGTCTCTATTGCCACCTCTTGGACCTAAGACTATTTGTTCAATGGCAAAGTATCGCAACAGGGAATTATTGGATAAACTGCTGCCAGATTTGTAATACCCGTGACTCTGTGTGTGCATTTATCGGCGTAATTGGATTTGATATATATATATATATATATATATATGTATGAGTCCAACGCCTCCTCCAACTCAGGAAAAAGCACAGCACACTCCGGAATTCGAGGCAAGGACTTTATTGAAATAAAATGCGCGTAGTGCAGCAGTCCCAACAAACGCTAAGGCAGACACGTTTCAAGCCTCCAATGGCTCTCATCAGTGCCTGTTCCTGGGTCTTCGCGCTCTCTGTGGTGTTCAACGAGGTGCAGGTGAGTTGAAAACCGCTCCCCTTTGTGATGTCATTACCTTCTCCTCCAATGGGTGACTCGCGCTTTCAGCCTGCCTGACTGAAGCATGCTGGTACATGCAGTCCTGAGGGGTGTTTGTTCAGTAACAGAAACACTCCACCATCAAGTGATGTCCCAAAATACTGGATCAGGGCCACACTCCAGATCAAGAGCCCTGCAGGATGACCAAAAGTCTTACACCCGACTCCTTATTCAGGCGAAAATATCACCTCCTCTCTCCCCAAATGCAGTGTATCACACCATGTAGGCAGTCAAAACTGGTCGGGGGGGCTCCGTGTTTTTGCAGTTCGTGCAATAATTCCAAGAGAGTTGCTGGTCTTAACACGGTGCACCAGACCGAGAGGGTGTGCTGTTAGTCAGCGACCTGCTGCTGACAAAACATGAGTCCAACGCCTCCTCCAACTCAGGAAAAAGCACAGCACACTCCGGAATTCGAGGCAAGGACTTTATTGAAATAAAATGCGCGTAGTGCAGCAGTCCCAACAAACGCTAAGGCAGACGCGTTTCAAGCCTCCAATGGCTCTCATCAGTGCCTGTTCCTGGGTCTTCGCGCTCTCTGTGGTGTTCAACGAGGTGCAGGTGAGTTGAAAACCGCTCCCCTTTGTGATGTCATTACCTTCTCCTCCAATGGGTGACTAGCGCTTTCAGCCTGCCTGACTGAAGCATGCTGGTACATGCAGTCCTGAGGGGTGTTTGTTCAGTAACAGAAACACTCCACCATCAAGTGATGTCCCAAAATACTGGATCAGGGCCACACTCCAGATCAAGAGCCCTGCAGGATGACCAAAAGTCTTACACCCGACTCCTTATTCAGGCGAAAATATCACCTCCTCTCTCCCCAAATGCAGTGTATCACACCATGTAGGCAGTCAAAACTGGTCGGGGGGGCTCCGTGTTTTTGCAGTTCGTGCAATAATTCCAAGAGAGTTGCTGGTCTTAACACGGTGTACCAGACCGAGAGGGTGTGCTGTTAGTCAGCGACCTGCTGCTGACAAAACATGAGTCCAACGCCTCCTCCAACTCAGGAAAAAGCACAGCACACTCCGGATATATATATATATATATTCACTGAAAAAACCATAGGTTTCACACATGTTATAGTTAGCTGGACATTTTACTGATAAAAAACCAATGAAATTCCCCCGTTATAGTTACTGTAGGCAACTATAACTCACGCGACCGCAATCCTCTGCTGATGCTAATACTGTATTTAGACACTTATTTGCCCATGTCTTCTTCCATTAAATTTTAGCTATACATATATTACAAATATTTTTTTTTCATAAAGACACATATGTCATCAGCAGAGGATTACGGTCGCGTGAGTTATAGTTGCCTACAGTAACTATAACGGGGGAATTTCATTGGTTTTTTATCAGTAAAATGTCCAGCTAACTATAACATGTGTGAAACCTATGGTTTTTTCAGTGAATTAGCAAGGTTTTTTAAATGCTAATTCCTAACTATAACGTGTGTGAAACCTATGGTTTTTTCAGTGAATTGGTACGGTTTTTTAAATGCTAATTTATTTATGTATTATTTTTTATATATTTATTTTACAATAAACTACGTATTAAAAATTATTATTTTTTTTTTTGGTTTTCACCCTGCGAATTATTATTTTTTTTTTGCAAAAAAAAAAAATTTTTTTTGTGTTTTTCAGGGTGCGCGCACTGAGCGCGCACCCCCGCGATTTTAAAAAAAAAAAAATTTTTTTTTTTGCCTTCGGGGTCCTTCAGGGATCCCCTGACAAAGGCTAGGGGGTCAGGAACTCTCTACCCTGCCCCCTTTTCACGTTCGCCACCTTCCTTTTTCACTCTCGCACTGAAAACAAACAAAATGGCGGCCGACACTTCCTGATTTCGACCGATTCGAACGTTGACTAACATGTAACCACCAATCAGAATTACGCTCGCGCACGTTAGGGTGCTCGCACGGTGCTCGCACGGTGCGCGCACCCTGCGCGCATATATATATATATATGCTTTTAAATGCTATTTTCTCCGGAAATACTGAACAGATTTACACCAGACCTACAAAAGGCACTTCCTTGACCTAGGGACTACCTCTCTGCCAAATTTTGAGTAATTCTGTTCAGCCGTTCGGGCTGTAGCTCGTTCTAAAGGTCCTATGGAAAAATGCATGGGAAAAACGCGTTTTGGGACCCCCCTTTTATCTCAGCCCCCGCTTGACGGATCCCCCCGAGACTTTCAGGGTAGGAGCGGAGCGTAGCGCCCCACCTATTTTGAGAAATTCGCGAGGATTCGTCGACCGGCGCCAAAGTTATTCAAAATAGAATGTTGAGGTTTTCCTATGGAAACGTGGTCCTAACTATAACTACCTACTGGCGACCGCCAGTAGGTAATATATATATATATATATATATATATATATATATATATATATATATATATATATATTCACTGAAAAAAACATAGGTTTCAGGGGTGTTATAGTTAGCTGGACTTTTCACTTGTACAAAACCATTGAAATTCCCCCGTTATAGTTAGTTCAGCTAACTATAACTCGCGCGCCCGCAATGCACTGCTGATGACGTCACATATTACATCACTCATGACATGGTCAGTGACATCACTCATGACATCACTGATGACATCTCAAATGACATCACTGATGACATCACTGATGACATCATCCAGTGAATGTGTGTTTTTCTGAAAATTAAATATGTTTTATATATGTATATCTCAAGGTCGATGGAAGAATAAATGGGTATATAAGTGTCTAAATGGATGATTTGTTTTTGAAAAATTGATTGTGTAACTGATTGATTAAGTGTATCATAGTGAATACATGGCTTAGTGAGTAATGTTTAAATATGTAAATATCTGTATCAGTCTCTCACTTTGTGTATAAGTGGCTGCATGGGTTGGTGAGTAGCTACATGGGTGTCTATATAGGTTATTAGTTGTTTTTTTGAGTATCAGTCTGAGTGTCTGCATGGTTCGGTGGGGGGTATTACATAGTGCATAGGTGCATGAATGAGTGACTCACTGTTTGTATGTGTTGAACACAGCATGTGTGCAGGACTGTATGGGTGGATGAGTGTGTGTATGGGTGTGTTAGTGAGTGAATGACTGTCTCAATAGTGTCTTTATGAGTAACGACATATGTTTTAAACTAGTATATGTGACTATTGGTGTATATATGTGAGTATATGTGAGAGTGAGAGATTGAAAGAGTTCCTGTATGAATAAGTATGTGTTTCTATAAGTGATTGTTTAAAAGACTAAGTATGTGTAAGTTTCCGTAGAAGTAAGTATGGTGGTGTGTGTATAACTGTATATGCAAGTAAATGTATGTTTGATTCTTTATTAGCATGAGTGACTATGTGTGTGAGTAACTCTATGGATGAGTGGCATTGTGTAACAGGATGTATAGGTGTATGAGTACATATGATGAGTGAGTACATGTATGAGTGACTGTATAGGACTGTTGGTGAATGAGTGGATGTGTATGTGGATCTTAGAATTACTGAAGAGGTTGTTGTAACTGGTATTGGTATGTCCATTGTTTTGAAAATTTTAGTCTCTATTTTTGAATGTGTGTATCAAAGGTTATATTAGGGTGAGAGGAGGTCTGCCACTCTATCACAAGGATGATGTCATCAGTGATGTCATCAGTGATGTCATCAGTGATGTCATTTGAGATGTCATCAGTGATGTCATCAGTGATGTCACTGACCATGTCATGAGTGATGTAATATGTGACGTCATCAGCAGTGCATTGCGGGCGCGCGAGTTATAGTTAGCTGAACTAACTATAACGGGGGAATTTCAATGGTTTTGTACAAGTGAAAAGTCCAGCTAACTATAACACCCCTGAAACCTATGTTTTTTTCAGTGAATTTCTGAGGTTTTTTAAATGCTAATTCCTAACTATAACGTGCCTGAAACCTATGGTTTTTTCTGTGAATTTCAAAGGTTTTTTAAATGCTAATTTCTCACTATGCCTACAGAGATAGAACATGTGAAGAAAGAAGAAAAAATGCACAGAAAGAAACAAAAGAAGTGCAGAAAGAAGCAACAGAAGTCCTCAAATACGAAGATAAGTGCAGGAAGAAGGATAACGTGCAGAAAGAACAAAAAGAAGAGCAGAAAGAAGCCTTGTTGCAAAATCATCCTGTACCCTCAACTTTTTCAGACGGATACTGGTGGTAACTGAGTCTGACTAACCAGTCCTAGAGCCAGTGCTATGTTAAAAGACACTTAGAATACAGTGAAAACACCTACATACACTAGGGAACATTATGCGTTGGGGTCCCCCTGTGATTAGCATGACCTCCTCTGTAAGCCCCTAGTGTATAATAGGGCATGGGGATTAAAACTACCTCTTAAAACAGGCCACAGGGCGTTTTTGCACACGTTAACTCAAGCCCCGTCCCCTCCCTTCACCACTGTGTAAACACGCCCTGTGTCCATTTTTAGTTGGGAGATTAAGTTCATTTGAATCCTGAGGGTTCCTAGGGTCCAACTAGCCCACTAGGTTCCTCCAGTAAGTGCCACAGAGCTGCGTTGCAGAGAGGTGTAAAAAGTGGCACAGCCTGGAACACCTCTCTGCAATGTAGCTCAGTGGCGCTTACTGGAAGCACTTGGTGGGCTAGTTAGCCCCCAGGGGCCCTCAGTATTGAAGGGAAATTATATCCCCAATTTAAAACGTGCCATAGTGCGTGTTTGCACACGTCACCTCAGGCCCCGTCCCCTCCCTTCACCACTGTGTAAACGCGCCCTGTGGCTGTTCTAAGTTGAGAGATTAAGTCCCCCTGAATCCTAAGGGTCCCTAGGGTCAAACTAGACCACTAGGTACCTCCAGTAAGTGCCACAGAGCTGCGTTGCAGAGAGGTGTAAAAAGTGGCACAGCCTGGAACACCTGGCTGCAGCGCAGCTCCCTGGCGCATACTGGAGATGCCTGTTGGGGGCGCGTTTGCAGAGTGCTGCACGGAGGGGGCATGGCCTCCGGCACGATGCCAGTCTTTTATTTATTTTAGTTTTTTAAGAAGGGGGGCTGTTTGGTTCCCCTTCTTATTCTAATTTATTGGCCCTGATGACCCCATCCCCCAGGGCCAGTCTCCTAATTATATTTTTTTGACCCCAATCCCCAGGGCCGGCCACTGTTTTTTATTATTTTTAAAAAATATATATTTATAGACACACCTAGGACATGCTGGACAAACCGTACGTACCTATCACCATGACGATTTGCGTGATATTCATTAAAAGGCGACTATGCATGCAATGAATCCACGTGGAATGTATTTACACCACTAGTGAAGCTCTGACATGTCTGATGCCCTACCGTGCCTAATCCTGGTAGACACCCTTGTCGTTTATTTATACAAACATGGGTAGCTATTGACGGGCACATTTAATACACATGCACACCAAGCCATTCAAAGGGGATTCGACAAAAATTCGACCAAAACTATGCAAGAAACCCCCCACACGGTTAATAAAACACACATCCACTGCCGGATGTGTAATACTTTTTATTTTACTCTCTGGAAAGGGGACGAACATCACTTGAGAGTCACAGCGTGCTCCTGACAGAGCCCAATGCTGTGTTACACCCACCATTGCCTGCCGAGTGCCACACACCTCTGTGTTGTATTCCACTAGCTAGTGCATATGCTATGACACTCTCTAGCCCATGTGCACTGTAACACCACCCCGTGAATATGTCATGCCACACTTGTCTTCGCACGGGTTATATTGCCCCATCTAACGTGCCTTTCTCGATGCCTATGTTATAACGCACAGTGCTATGCCATACATATTACAATCTGGGATCCATATCTTTGTCACAGTGCATATGCAACGTTACACTCCCCAGCACATATTTTATATTACAACTTTAGAGACTAGTTAGGTTACACAACACTGCCCTGTGCATATTACACTCCAAGGCGCATATCGCATAGCACGCGCTAGTGCCTGTGCTATCTCGCGCTCTCCAATGAATCTGTCATTGCGCACAATGTATTGCATATTATATTTCACGCCCGGTTCATCTTATATCACACTTTTTGGTGCATAGTTTATACCATACACTATATCAAGTTTTCATTTTCAATCGTGCTCTCAGGACTATGTTCTATATAACACTGTGTTCACCTACCCTTTTCACGGGCATTACATTTTGCGATAGGGGGTGGAGGGTCAGGGGGTGTTTCTGCCAAGTGAGCCCGGAGTCACAGTCACAAACGTCCTCTTCTTCCTGAATAAAAGTGAGATTATGCTGCATACTTGTTCATATTTTAAGTAGTTCGCACAGACACAATGTTTTAAAAACAATAAAGTTCCTAATACCCGCCTTCTCTGAACAGTTAGCTTGCTGCCCCATCCCCTTCCTCCCTATCCTCTGTTGTGTGAATCCATGGACTAGCCTCCTCCCTACTGCCATGCATGGTCTGATGTGCTGCCACTGCCCTCAATTTAGTATGATGTACCAGTCCACTCCTCCTGCCCTCCATTGCCCAATTCTATGCCCCATCATTGACCTCCTGCTTAAACTCTGTGCTTAGCTTGCTGCCCCTATTCTCCTTCCCCCTGCCCTCCGATGTCTTTGTGCATGCCCCTGCTCCATCCTTTTTGCCCACCATGTCCCATGGACCTGCCACTCCTATCTACTCTGAGTGTTCTGTTGAGCTGCCACTCCCCTCCCACCTGCCTAGCATTGTCAGATGACTGTAACCTGTCCCTGCCACCTCCACCCTGCCTGTCCACATGCCATGCCCCTATCCTCTTCCTCCTGTCCTACATGGTCCATTGTACTGCCACACCCTTCTGCCCTCCCTGGTCTGTTGTGCTGCAACTGCTCCTCCTGCCTGCCCCGTGTGGTCTGTTGTGAGGTCCCTTCCCCTGAACTTTCTTGTCTGTGCACAGGTCCTGACCCTCCCTTCTATCCTCCATCGTCCTTTGTGCATGCCCCTCCACCCTCCTTCTTGCCCATCATAGCCATTGTGCTGCCACTAACCCTCCCACTTGCCATGCATGGTCTTCTGTGCTGCCATGGCCCCTCCCACCTTCCCTGTGTGGTCAGTTAGCTGCCCCTGACCCCCTCCCACCTTCCCTCCATGGTCTGTGTGTATGCCATCACAGTCTCACTGTTGCTCTTCATGGTGTGTCTTGCTTCTAGTGCCCATCCTGCCTGACCTCCATGGCTATCTTGCTGCTCCTGCCCTGCCCCCTTGCCCCCAGCCCTTCTCCCTCCCTCCTGGCTTGTCTGTTCCATTGTAATGCCCCTGATCCGTCCCTCCTGCCCTTTATGGTCTGTTATGCTGCAGCTTTCTCTCCTGTCTGTCCATTATGGTCAGCTAGCTACCATTGCCTCTTGCCCCTCTGTTCTCTGTTGTCCATGTGCATGGTCCTGTCCCCTCCCTCTTGCTTTCTATGGATTGTTGTGCTGCACTCCCGTCCTGCATGCCCTGTGTGGTGTATTGTGCTGCTGCAAACCCTGATGCCTGCCCTGCAGGGTCAGTTTGGTGCACCTCTCCATGTCCCTCCTGTCCTCTGTTATCCAAGTCCATGTCCCTATCCCATTTCCTTCCATGATCCAATGTACCATACTTGCGAACATTTTGAACTTGGTAAGAGGGAGATTTTGAAAAAAAACTGGGGTATTGATTTTCCCCTTTGAGTTACATTGAAAAAGAGGATATTGTAGACAGGAGACAGATCAAATAAAGCCCATTTGAGCTTAAAAACATTGGACGTTTCCTGGCTGAATCGGGTCTGTTGGCATGTATGGTTGTACTACCATTGCCTCTTCCTTCTGCCCACAATGGTCTATTACATTGCCACAGCCTTGAAGGAGGGTAGATTTTGTATCACAGGGGGCCCCTGACCCGTTCTGTCCACACCTGAAGTATGAGACCCTTGTCCTTGCCCTGCCAGCTGCATTTGTAGGCCGTATTAAATTGACCAGCGGGTCCTGTGTTGCTATATAATTATCCTGAGACATCCTTACCACTCAGCCAGCATAAAACCCCTGTGTAGGCCCTTCTGTTCAATATGTAGGCCTCTTTGTTAAATTGACCATAGCTCTGCAATTTTAGTGTATAGCAGTCTGAAGGCAGGTCTGCGAGGCCTTCTGATCCAAACTAGTAGCCCCCACCCTACCCGAGTGCTCCGTGCTCGGTATCAAAGTTCAACATCCCCCTGAAGCTGTCGACATACAGTAGGCTGCATCCTGGACTGGTACTTGCTTCCTGGGCAGGTTTCCCGCTTTTAAGGAAGTGGCAACCGCAGAGCGTCAAGTTAGGAGAACTGAGGAGATTTTATACATGAATATATTGAATTCCCGTACAATACCCATTATTTTCTGCTTGCTCTATGGAACTTACGATAAGCGATTGGCCTGAGAGACTTACCTTTTCACCCAGTCCATTGTCAGCATTAAGTGGGTAAATGACGAAATGTCTGGTAAAATCTGCAGACGAAGCTTTTGGGTAGCATACGTAGGTAGATGTAGCGTGCAAAGGAGCCCACAAAATGATATAAAAAGGGAGCACCCACAGATATCGACGGACTACCTCGCCGTCTGTATGTAGGTTAACAGGCAGTGCAGGTTTTCCCCAAGAGCTGGGAGCTCTTGTCTTCCTTTGCTTAAAATGTCTTGCTCTGCTTTGCTTGAAGTATCTTATTCTATTTTACCTATATGAAATGTCATGTTATGTTTAACCATTGTTCTCTTTACTTTTGCATTTAAAAGATTTTGTATTGTAATTGCAGGAATGCTTGCTCTAAGAGTAAACGTGAGTGTTCCTAGGTAACATTTTCCTTGGTGTAACTTGTTTCTCATGATGCATTTATAGATGTGTTTTCTCTCTCTCTCTGTCAGTACATTAATTGAGATACAGAGAATATTATGACAGCTGTATGATTATCTGGATTCTGTATTTTGTACTTTATGTCTCTATTCTGCGGTTTCTTTGAAGTTGCATCTTCTCATTAAACTGCCATTGTATTCTGCCTCCAATTCCATGTCTCATATGTCTGTTTTCTTCATTTTTGGAGCAAGCGTTCCTAGGCACCCCGGCTCAAATTAAGGTGCCCCTTTTGTCCCTGACTCACTCTCCTGCTCAGTTCTGTGGTGGGTCCCGGGGATCTGGGGACCGCCCCTAGCTTCCTTGACCCGTAATAGATCTTCCCTCCAACAGCCTCTCTTGCAAGTCCTGTATTGTTGGTTTGTTGCCCCTGCCCCCCTTTCCACTGCCCTCCATAGTCTGTTGTGCTTCCACGGCCCTTCCTGCCTGCTCAGTGTGGTTAAATTGTTGCCTTTGCACCCTCCTACCTGCCTTCAATTTTCAGAGTCCGTGCCCCTGGCCTCTGCCTCTCAACAGTATCCTAATGAACAACTAGATTGCTAACATTCTATATTTATTACAAAAGTGTGGAACGCCTGACATCATCTTGATGTAATCAAAACTGTAATACCTAGAGCATTTCCTTTAGAAATTACATATATGAGAGGGTCTTATTGGCATCAAAATTATGGTTAGTGCTCTAAAAGACTAAAATAAGGACATATTTTCTGAGTTTTCAAATAGCGACAAAGCACTTTTAAATTATTTGTTATCTTTATGTTTTTTTATCCAGTTGACCACTTGATTAAATGTTGCACTTAGGGGAGAGGATGTGGTGTTACTTCCAGAACTGCAGACTTTGCAACTGGGGAACCAGGTTGAAGTTTCTGCTTCAGCTCGACATTCTGTGATTCTGGTCAAATCACTTAGTCTCCCCATGTCTACAACCAAAATGAATTTGTTCTTGTGTGATGTAACCAATGCTCATGTAAAGCACTCCAATACCTGACAAGTCTGCACTATATAACACTGCAAAAACACAAAATAATAAGTGTTTTGCACACTTCTGTCATTGGGCTATATTTGGGCTACATCTGGGTGATTTTGGGCTACATTTGGGCTCTTTTGTCTCCGGTGGCCATCTTGGGAGATTTATTTGTTATGAAGTTTCCTAATTTCCTCATGTACTGCAGTCTCCTCAGTAGGAAATGCTTTCAGTTTTTTACTTTGATTTCATCATGAAGGTATTCAGATATGTCACACATTTGCCATAAATTTTGAATGTTAGCACTCTAGTTGCTCATTAGATCACTGTAGTAAAACTACTGCACCATGGAAGTCTGCTCCTGGTATTAAAAGTGCATGTTTCAGTCTGCATGTCAGAATTTTTTAATGAAATAGAAGAGGATTTGAGAAGTCACTCAAAATGTGCCCTCATTTTCTTTCTTCAGCATTAATCATAATTTCTATGGCAAAATGAACCTCCTCATTGTGTTCCTTTTTAAATTAAATGTTTTAAGTGTTACCAGTTTATTCCAATCAAGATGGCTTCAGGTGTGCCATACTTTTGTCATAATGAAGACAGTAAGCGCTCTAGTTGTTTTTAAGAACATTCTGGGACATTCTGTCATTGGGCTATACTTGGGCTACATCTGGGTGATATTTGGGCTACATTTGGGCTCTTTTGTCTCTGGTGGCCATCTTGGGAGACTTATTTGCTATGAAGTTTCCTAATTTCCTCATTTACTGCAGTCTCCTCAGTAGGAAATACTTTCAGTTTTTTACTTTGATTCCATCAAGAAGGCATTCAGATGTGTCACACATTTGCCATAAATTCAGAATGTTAGCACTCTTTTTGCTCATTAGATCACTGTAGTAAAGCTACTGCTCACCAGGGAAAACTGCTGCTGGTATTGAAAGTGCATGTTTCAGTCTGCATGTCAGAATTTTTTAATGAAATAGAAGAGGATTTGAGAAGTCACTCAAAATGTGCCCTAATTTTTCTTTCTGCAGCACTAATCATACTTTTTATGGAAAAATGAACCCCCTCATTTTGTTCCTTTTTAAATTAAATGTTTTAAGAGTTACCACTTTAATCCAAGCAAGATGGCTTCAGGTGTGCCATACGTTTATCATAAGTAGGACTGTTAGCGCTCTAGTAGTTCTTTGGAACACTCTGGGAAGCTGCAGTAGGAATCAACTGACAGTCTCTGCCCTTGTTGGATGTACATGTTTTACTGAGAATGTCAGACTTCATTCTCACATGACTGAGAAAGATAATGTGAATTTACAGAAAATAAGCTCTCAGTTTAGCCTATAGATCACCTTCCAAACCTCTGTGGTAAAAGCATGAGAAAATATTTTTCTCTCAATCATGATATCCCAGCAGAAGGCTTTTTCACATGGTGAAATCACCTTAGAACATACCACAATTCCTAAAATGAGTATGGTACCATCAACAAATGATTTATAATGTAACTAAAGTCTTAAAACCTTCTATTAACTGCAATGCTTTTTAATGAGGTGCTATCATGTATATTGGTCCCAAGATGGCTGCCAACACTTCTTGGATGAAGTGCTGACAGCCAATCAGATCTCAGGATGAGATGTGTGGTTAGGCTCCGCCCACATATATATATGCTTTTAAATGCTATTTTCTCAGGAAATACTGAACAGATTTACACCAGACCTGCAAAAGGCACTTCCTTGACATTATGGCTACCTCTCTGCCAAATTTCAAGTAATTCTGTTCAGCCGTTCGGGCTGTAGCTGTGTCTAAAGGTCCTATGGAAAAATGCATGGGGAAAACGCGTTTTGGGACCCCCCTTTTTTCTCGGCCCCTGCTTGACGAATCCCCCCGAGACTTTCAGGGTAGGAGCGGAGCGTAGCGCCCCACCTATTTTGAAAATTTCGCGAGGATTCGTCGACCGGCGCCAAAGTTATTCCAAATAGAATGTTGCGGATTTCCTATGGAAACAGGGTCCTAACTATAACTACCTACTGGCGACCGCCAGTAGGTAATATATATATATATATATATATATATATATATATATATATATATATATATATATATATATATATATATATATATATATATATATATATACTCAAGGTTGCCCAACAGTTCAGGGATTTAAAGTGTTGGCGCATGACGTAGAACAATGGAGGTGACCGGCCTTTGAAAAAGCTACAAGCGAAACGTGTCAGGCCACTACACGTGAGCTGTCAAGTCCAAAAGGTATTCACCGATCCCAGAGTGCTCCCCGAACTGTTGGGCAACCTTGAGCATTCATTTATACGCGGCCGTCCTGCCGCGGGGGGAGCACCACTGCTTGTAATGTGAGCGGGCCGCAGAGGTGGGAATTTGCCCGGCTTATGCGGGGGGACTGGCACCAATAATCAGGACTTTCCAGCCCACGGGGCTCATTGAGGGCAATGTATCAGCGATCCTCTGCTGTTCTACACCTATCCAAGGTTTCAAGAGCGCTACACGGACACTACAATAACCATCATGCTATGGGAGGCTGCGTAACCTATCAGCAGGTGGCAGCAGTGATTTAAAGTGTTGGCGCATGACGTAGAACAATGGAGGTGACCGGCCTTTGAAAAAGCTACAAGCGAAACGCGTCAGGCCACTACACGTGAGCTGTCAAGTCCAAAAGGTATTCACCGATCCCAGAGTGCTCCCCGAACTGTTGGGCAACCTTGAGCATTCATTTATACGCTGCCGTCCTGCCGCGGGGGGAGCACCACTGCTTGTAATGTGAGCGGGCCGCAGAGGTGGGAATTTGCCCGGCTTATGCGGGGGGACTGGCACCAATAATCAGGACTTTCCAGCCCACGGGGCTCATTGAGGGCAATGTATCAGCGATCCTCTGCTGTTCTACACCTATCCAAGGTTTCAAGAGCGCTACACGGACACTACAATAACCATCATGCTATGGGAGGCTGCGTAACCTATCAGCAGGCGGCAGCAGTGATTTAAAGTGTTGGCGCATGACGTAGAACAATGGAGGTGACCGGCCTTTGAAAAAGCTACAAGCGAAACGCGTCAGGCCACTACACGTGAGCTGTCAAGTCCAAAAGGTATTCACCGATCCCAGAGTGCTCCCCGAACTGTTGGGCAACCTTGAGCATTCATTTATACGCGGCCGTCCTGCCGCGGGGGGAGCACCACTGCTTGTAATGTGAGCGGGCCGCAGAGGTGGGAATTTGCCCGGCTTATGCGGGGGGACTGGCACCAATAATCAGGACTTTCCAGCCCACGGGGCTCATTGAGGGCAATGTATCAGCGATCCTCTGCTGTTCTACACCTATCCAAGGTTTCAAGAGCGCTACACGGACACTACAATAACCATCATGCTATGGGAGGCTTCGTAACCTATCAGCAGGCGGCAGCAGTGATTTAAAGTGTTGGCGCATGACGTAGAACAATGGAGGTGACCGGCCTTTGAAAAAGCTACAAGCGAAACGCGTCAGGCCACTACACGTGAGCTGTCAAGTCCAAAAGGTATTCACCGGTCCCAGAGTGCTCCCCGAACTGTTGGGCAACCTTGAGCATTCATTTATACGCGGCCTTCCTGCCGCGGGGGGAGCACCACTGCTTGTAATGTGAGCGGGCCGCAGAGGTGGGAATTTGCCCGGCTTATGCTGGGGGACTGGTGTGGTAAATATTTCATTACCGGTACTATTTTTTATGCGGTAAAGTCTATTAAGAATAACTCAGTAAATATAAGAGGCAGAATCCGTGGTATTAGAGGTTTTTAAAAGGCTTTATTCCTATACAAAGGAATACAATTCGAATTGTAGGCATTCTATTCCATCACCACGAAAGTTCAGGAAGGAAGGGCATACATTATTGACAGATAGGCAGTTTTATAGAAAATACATTACAGTGAAACAGATGCAAGAGGCGTAACAGCTGATAGTATCAGATAAAAAGGTACATACGTAACTAATAGAGGCGGTACATGGGCGTAATTTAATAAACGTCATCATACATGATGTCACAAGTGGGTGGATCCATAAGAGAATCCTGCAATGTCAGCAGAAATATTTGGCAGAGATGCGCGCGCAGCCGCATGACGTGTGATTGACGTGCAACTAGAGGGTGAAGGGGACTTGACATTTAGCTCTACATGTGGAGACAGAAGTCTGGGGGTCGTGTCAACCTAATCCCAAATCATATCTAATATCCTATGTTTAAAGAACTGTGTTATCCAAAAGGAGAGGTCTCTAGGATGGAATCTATTCTATACTGACTGTTAGTGCGTGTACAAGCGTCTAAGTGTCTACACTAGATGCGAGGGGGTAGGAATATTCCATGGTAACGGGGCTATGAATTACTTGCATGAGGACAGCGAGGCCTGGCCCTTTGCGCGGTAGCTGGAGGAATGTTTACCTAAACTACTAGACAAGAATGCATCGGATGAGGAGCGGAGTAGATAATCTTGAAGGTGAAATACAGTTTTTGGCAGGCGACAGGCTGGATCAGGCACCGTTAGCCGCGCAGGGAGTAGGACAAAGTTCATGGTTACAGATGCAGGCTCAGACTGGAGCTTTCAGAAGCAGAAGGCAGGAAAAGGCTTGATGACAGAATTCGGGGCCTACTTGCCTGAATCTGTAAAATGTGGAAAGTGAACCACATAAAGTCGGTGGCCTTTCATACTTAGGAATGGAATATCTGACCCATTCATGGTGGATCTGAAAGAGGACATGTTGACGGTGGACGCACATATATTTGCGTCTTCAAAACTGGAGCAGGAGGGAACATACATGTACTTATAGCATGCACATGGAGCCGTTGGGGTCTACGATAGGGGACATAACTGATCACAAAATTCATATTTCCTCATTCCCTCCTTGTCCCCTACGGACCCTCAGGAGATATCGATCTTCATCAATCCATCGATCTGTTCATATAGCATCATTTGTTCTTCTTTCTTCTTCCGGGATCTTGAACGAAAACTTGGATGTGGGATACACGATGTGGCACACAGACCACAAATCGCTGGCCCACATTGTAGACATAAGCAGCAACTGAATAGTATGAGTAAGCCAACACCTAGGAAGGATAGGATTCTCCATCCCCAGGCTGACAACACGCCCCAGAACCAGCCGGACCAAGTCCAGGTGCCTGGACTCTGGTGTATCTGGCTTACAATCTTATGAAGGCGAGTTATGGCTTTATATACTGACGGCGAATTTTCTGGTATGAAAATGCAGCAACTTGATCCGATGACCCTACAAGCTCCGCCCCTATCGGCCAGGATGACGTCAAGGACAAGACGATTTTGAAGCACAACAATCCGCATAACAGACTGTTCTTCTGTTAAATTGCCTAAGGCGGAAATAGTTTCGTTCACTACTGCTTCAAGGGTTCTGGTTAATCTACGTATCAGCTTACTATTAGTGACTGTACCTATATAGGGAAAGAAACCTTTATTGAAATCTGTGTATTTTTCCCATGCTGTTTCAGTGTAATCGACAATTGGGAGATCTCTCTGCTGTCTATTGTGTACTAAATGGGTATTTCTATGATAATCAGGAGGAGCTAGGAAAACAGGCGGTAGAAGGAATGCTATGTAACAGGTACCATCCCAATCTAGAGGTAGACGTATATATGCGGTCTGACCACATATAAAGTAGGAATGGCGAGAAGCTCTAAATGTAGACTTGCCTTGATCACTGAATTTTATTACAGTGGTGCATTTACTATGGCCCATGTGTATGGAACCATTCTTTCTTATACATAATTCCCCTTTTACTGGGAATACTGACATGGCGGACAATATTGGTGTAGCTTCAGATTCAACGTTCAGGATCATAAGGTTAAGTGTAAAATTACCTAATCCATATACTTCATTTTCTAGATCAGTTCCTGTTCTTCTGGGAAGTCCCTCCTTGTTAGGGTAGCAGACTTTAAGCAAAACTAGGTTCAGGTTTCCCCATACCCAGTTGTCTTGATAAACTGCGGAATTTGAATCTAGGGAATTAATCAAACTAAACCATGCTCCACAGGAGCCATTGTGTGTGAACGGATAGGGAAAGAGGGGCAAAACTCCCTTATAGTTCTGATAGGGAGGGAGTCGGCCACATATCCAACAATTTGTGGCATTGCTGGTTTGATGGGAATGATGTAACATACTAATGAATGTGTTGTTGCGCAGCGCAAATCTATAGGACAACTCATGCGGAGGTAATTCGCTAAAAGAATGTTCTGTAGTTACATTATAAGCACGCTTAAGAATAGGGTAATACATGTGCAATAGTATGCTGACAATGATGATCAGAAGACTTAGGAAAAACAAAATTAATAATGTTACTGTGCAGTGACTACGAAATGATTTACAATACGCATGCTTCTTGAGCTGCATCTGATGATTTCTTTCTCTATTCCGGTCTAGAGGATACATGTCAGAGACAAATTCAACCGATTCACCTTGGAGAGGACTTAAACAATCAAATTGTCTGACTTACTAGACCTTAATTTTAGTTTGTAAAGTTCTGAGTTTGTCTGCTCAACCAAGGGGAGCTTTGAGTCTGTCTGTGAGGGAATACAGGGTTGAGTATTTACACTGGATGGTAGTCCATAAAATTTCTTGATATGACTCGAGTGCAACCACCCTTTCCGTCCCTCGATTTTCACGGCCGTCCTTGTAGTCAGTAGAACCAACTTCGGTGACTTCCACCTAGGATCCAGTTGGGTCTTCCGGTCAAAATTCCTGACCAGAACCAGGTCACCAGGAACCACGTCATGGGGCTTCACCTCAGTATTGTCGGGAAAAGCTGCGGCTACCTGTGAACGACAAGATTGTAGTGCAGACATCAAGGAAGCCAGGTAATCTGTCAGCATATTACAGTCAACATCCGTGATTTTGCGAGGTATAGGCGTCCCCCACATATTTGGTGGTCTACCGAAGATCACCTCGTACGGGGATAGCCCTGTTCGAGAATGTGCTACCATTCTCATGTAAAAGAGCGCAACTGGTAAGGCTACTATCCAATCGACTCCTTTTTCTCTACATATTTTGGACAATCTAATTTTCAGAGTTTGATTATGGCGTTCCACGAGACCTGCCGCCTCGGGATGTCGGACACAGTGGAATTTCCATTGGTAGCCTAATAAAAGGGAAACGTGTTTCATTAGTTCGGATGAGAATGGCTGGCCATTATCTGAGTAGACAACACGTGGTAAACCGTACCGTGGGAAGAATTCTCGAACTAACTGTTTGGCAGTAGTCGGGGCAGTGTAATCTGAAACCGGGTATGCTTCTGTCCAACGGGAAAGAGCACAGACAACTACGAGAACATATTTGAATCCTCGACATCGTTCCATCTGGATATAATCCATCTAGAGGACTTCAAAAGCATGATCGGGAGTTTGAAATCCACCCTGCTCTACGGGGATGCTTTTACCTGGATTAAACTGACAACATATCATACAGGTACGAACTTTTTGTTTAGCTGCGGCTCGTAAATGTTTGTTGAACCAAATGTGCTGAATGCTGTCTAGCATAGCTTTTTCTCCTAGGTGCGCTGGACTATGTATAGTGTTAATGACGACTTGAACCATTGAGTCGGGAAGAAACCATATAGATTTTTCCTTCGTCATCCATCCTTGATCTGTTTGGATCCCTCCTAATTCAGTCCATTTCTTTATTTCTTCTGGTGTAGCATGTGTCTGTATGTCAATTACATCAAGGGCGGGATCCTTAACTGTCATGCAATGTGTTGGTGTCGGAACTATTGTCTTTGTCGTGTCAGTTGTGTGAGTCTGATTCTGAGCAGTCTGTTTAGCTGTTCTGTCAGCTAGGTCATTACCCTGAGAAATGATATCGGTAACTTTTGTGTGGGCTTTGCATTTCATAATCGATATTGCAGTAGGTAGTCAAGTGTTGTGTTTGTGTGCGGTTCAAGAGAACCTCTACTGCGTGTGGTACTTGTACTGTCAATTGGTGTCCTAACACTATGGCATCGCTTTGTCTGATTGCTAAAGCTGTTGCTGCCACCGATTTCAGGCACGCAGGAAGAGCCTGAGCTACTGGATCTAATGTACTAGAGAAATAAGCACATGGTTTGTGTGATCCTGCTTGTTCCTGAGTGAGCACTGACAAGGCAGTACCTTCGCGTTCTGTAACAAAAAGTGTAAACTGTTTACTGTAACATGGTGTTGCTAGGACAGGTGCTTGGCATAAAGCTTTCTTTAAGCTTTCAAAGGCATGTGTATGTTCTGGAGTCCAAGGGAGGACAGTCGATGTGGCTGCCTCCTGTGTTGTCAACTGGATGAGTGGTTTTGCTAGAAATGCATATTGAGGGATCCACTGCCTACAGTATGAAGTGAGGCCTATAAAAGCCCGCACCTCCTTTTGTGTCCTGGGTGGTGGCATGTTAGCAATTAACTGGATGCGGTCGGGTGTAAGCTGCCTTCCCTCCTTGGACAGCGAGTGCCCAAGGTAAACAACTCGCTGGACACAGAATTGCAGCTTAGAAGGGGACACCTTGTGCCCCTTGTCGGTGAGAAATTTTAAAACCGTCAGTGACGCTTTTTCACATTCATGTTCGCTTCGGGCGGTGATCAGCAGATCATCGACATATTGAAGCAAGGCAGTGTTAACTGGCATGTGGATACTGTCAAGTTCTCGTTTCAGTGCTTGGCTATAGATGCTGGGGCTTTCTGTAAATCCTTGAGGTGCGCGTGTGAATTTAAAACTTCGTCCATTTAAACTGAATCCGAACAGATATTGACTTTCCGGATCGATTGGGACACTAAAGAAAGCATTCTTGAGATCAATTACAGTGAAGAACGTTGCTTCTGAATCAATAGCTGTTAGTAATGAAGAGATATCTGGGACCACAGGATATTGCGGTACAATGCATTTATTTAATTCGCGCAGATCAATAACTAATCGATATACTGGTGGTGCTTTTGGATCCGTTCTTTTAAGAATCGGAATTATCGGGGAATTACATACATTGGAGTCAGTTTCGACAACCACTCCTTGTGCAATGAGCTCGTCAATGATTTGCAGTAAAGCCACTACAGCATCTGGTGGTAACTTGTATTGTCGCATTCGTGGTAATACTATTCCTGTTTTCAGTGTAACTCGATATGGTGTAATGTTCATGCAACCAACATCAGTGGGGCCTTGTGCCCATAAATGTGTAGGTAAATTCTGCAGTCGGTGATCCATGTCTCTGGACACGTAGTGACATTTAAAGTCACGTAAAAATAGTCGTACTCCTTCCGGAGAACAACATATTATGGCTCCTAGAGCTTTCAATGTTTTTATACCTAACAAGTTTTCCGGACATGATTTAGTAAGCAATAAATCTGTAGTACGTGTCAATGGACCGACTGTAAGTGGAAGAGGTTGTGTTACGTCATTTATTATAGGTTTTCCTGAGAATCCAAGGGAAATATTCTGTGAGCCTGAGAGGGGTGCCCCTGGAACTTCACTGCGTCTTATAGTTGTTCTGCTTGCCCCTGTATCAAGTAAAAACTTTGTGTCTTCCCCTAATAGTTCACTATGTACATAAGGTCCCTCTTGGTCTACAGGAACCTCAATAAGGGGTAAGCCAACTTCCCTCTCTAGGCTATCTCATGAGTATCGCTGATAATCGGGATAATCTGCTTGTGCATACTGATACATCTGTTGTGTCGTTGCTTGTGTTGCAGCAATAGGCTGCGCTTGTGGTGGTGCTACGATCTGTTGTGGAGCTGCCTGTTGCGGAGCTAACCTAGGTTGTGCATGCTGAGGGATTTGTTGTTGATTCTGATCCTGTCTAGATAAACGTGGTTTCTCCTGTGTTCTACCTGTGGCAATATTATGTTTCAGGACTGGACAATCGTGTATATAATGACCTTGTTGTTTACAATAGTTGCATGTCCCTTTCGTTGGACCTGCGGAATCACCCTTTTTATGACCATCGGCTGGAACTGACTGTGCAACAAGCATTTTCATTTTTGTATCTTTCATACGTCTTTGTTCGTGTTCTTGTTCTTCTCTAATTCTATTGTGGTGATATTGTAACATCTGTAACATCTGTGATGGGGTATTACCTTGCCAGGTACTTTCGAATTTTAATACTCTATTCTTGACTTGTAGCAGAGAATTTTCAACTAATTTTGTCACAAACAGATGTGAATATGACTCACTACTGGCTTTTATGCCACTATTTATACTAAAGCATTTTTCAAATCGGGAATAAAAATCACTAGTGTCTTCATCTGGCTTTTGTTTACAGGCTGAGATTGCACCCCAGTCTTCCTTTTTCGTAGTTAATAAACGTGGCAGTACCTGTATTAGTAATCCTGCTAGGGCTGTAGTCTTTTCCCCAAGCCCTGCTCCTGCAGCTCGGGCCTTTTTTTCGTTTTCTAATGCTGTCCAATCTATCTTTTGGTCTCCCACCTCCCATTCCTTTTCTTTGAGTTTCTCATAAACACCGGCGGGTAATAGGACTTTTAATATTTTCATAATGTCGGGGTAGGTATACTCTCCCATGAGTAACATGTCTTTTATCTCACGGTGGAAACCTGCTGGATCCTTGTCATGGCTGGGTACTACTTTCTTCATTTCTAATAATTCTAGTTTAGTTATAGGCGTGTACACAAACACGCGTGTAAAATTATCACCGTCACCTCTTATTGGGTGCACTTCGCGTAACGGGTTCTGTCTATCTATGTGATACATTTTTCTTCCCATTATGGGAACTGGAACGTGTTCTGGGCATGCGAAATTTAAATATTGGTTTCGGGATTCTAGAATTTCCTTAATCAAATCAGTACCTGACCCTCTCCATATGTTCGTGAGTAGTTCTGTCAGTATGTCAGGTAAGGGTCCTGGATCGGAGTGTTGGCTTTTATATAATATAAGGAGGTGTTGAATCATGTATATACTAGCTAAACGCTGTTCATATGGGTCAAGATTCAGAAACGTGTGTGCAAGTACATCATCATTGTATTCGCTGGGACTGTCAGCCCATTGTACTGCTGACCTGGCTAATTCTTGTTCGTCCATGGAATCGAGCATGTGGTACCCCCTTCGATCTCAGAGTAATTTATCAGCGGCTTGGAATAGGTGTTCAGGGGATTTTGTATTTAACATAGGGTTTGGAAAATGTCTATTATATTGTGGACGTATTGGACGTATCGGATCATTAAAACCTCTGGTATTATTATGGGGTCTTCCTCTACCTACATAAGCTATCGTTTCTAATTGCTCTGATTCTTGCTCCTCCTCTTCTTCTGATTCTACTCTGTCGGTTTCTCGTCTTTCTTTATGTATTCGTTCTACTTCCTTGCGGATCTTTCGACACATGGCGATTATACACGCCTGTCTATCATGTTTCTCTTCTGATATGTTCTGACCCCATTTGGCAAGTCTTTGCATGGTATCGTGATCTGCCCCAGGCCTGTCTTGATTCCTAATTACACAATTTATGAAAAAACGTAGTAGTTGTCTCTGGACATCCACTTTCTGGTATTCCATAGCTTCGTTAATACTTTCTGGACCTCGCCCTGTTTGGACAAAGCGATATATTTCGTCTAGGTGTTCACCCATTCCTGGTATCGTCATTAAATATAATGTAGCTCGTCTTATACGTAGTGATGATATGAGCAATTTATCCTGTCTACCTGGTACTGGGTCGTATCTACAATCCACAAGCTGTTCTTTAAACATGTCGGATGTTGCTAATTGGGGTGTACGTTGGAGTGCTAAATCTCTAAGGGTCTGTTTATTTCGCGGCGGTGTGGCAAACATGTCGGTCGTACCTCCTGTAGCACCATCTGAGGTGCTAGGCACGAAAAGATTCGTTGGGCGTAGGATAGAGATTGTAGATGCGGGAAAAACTGTAGAAGTAGAAACGGACGGGCCTGTTGGAACTTGTGTAGGAGTTTGTAGTGGCGGGGATACAGACGAATGCTCTTGGTGTTGAACACCATCGGCAAGCGGTGTGGGTGGTATGGCATTAGCATACTCGGGAGCTGCGTCATCTAAATAGGAGGAAAGGAAAACGTCCTTTGCTGTTTTGGGATGTGTTTTGGGATGTGCTTTTATCGGGAGCAATGGAGGAGTTAAGTCTTTTGGTATTTCCGGGGTAGCCTTAGGTAACCCTTCGGCCAGAAGAGGATACATACCATTCATAAGAGTGTTTCTTTGTCTATCTACTTGTTCTGATTTTACTCGGGTACCTTCCTCAAGTAATAGATTTTCTCGGTTTTTATTTGAATTCTCTCTACCTTTCTCTTCCTGTCTGAGTGCTTTTTCTGTACGTCTATATGATTCTTTACGCCATAATTCAATGGCATCTTTCTGTGACTGTCTGGCTTTCTTTTTCCATAATTCTTCTTCTACTCTCATGATGCAATCTGCATCCCAGGTCCCCGCTGCGGGCCATCTCTGACTCTCTGGTAATTCTTTGGTGTAGTCCACCCATAAATCAAGAAATAATACGGCATCTAGGCCATGCTTATGATACATAAAGTACCCTGGAGTGTCCCTAGGTGGGATGGGGACAGCTTCTTCGAGTACACCTTTTCTAGTTTTGATCTGTCTTAGTTTCGAAAAGAGCGGCATTTTTAGACCTTATTACTAGAACACACTTTATACAGGAAAACACAATAATGAACAGTCATTCACACCACAATATATAGAACGTATTTAAAACATTTAACACTTAAACAGTTTTACGAACAATGATAACTAATAGAAAACTAGTTACTAACCTAATACTGACACTAGATAGTACTTATTTATATGCAAGACATACTATATATACTGCTAAACAGTACAGATACACTGCTAAAACAGTGCAGACCGGATTTGTGTACCCAAACCCGTCTTGACCGGCACAGACTATGTGCACGTTAAATGCCTCCCCGGTAATGGTACTCACCGGGTAGCTCGGAACGGAAGGCCTCGGAACGGAACTGAAACTGGACCGGACTGGACTCGACTCGACTGGACTCGGAACTTCGGAACCTGGTGGGCCTCTGTATACCTCGGATCTTGCTCTCTCAGCTAGGCTCTAGTCGGGATACTTCGCACTTCTCACCGCCTCGTCTGGGTGTTGATCGCAGCCTCAGTCGTCCCCGCTTGGCCGGAGGGAGATACAGGAAATCCTGCAGGTACGCGTTTTTGTCCGTTCAGCTGTGGCAGGAGACCGGGCCTGCAACGCACCGCCGGCGCGTGAGATGAGAAAGTGTCCCTATTCGGGCGCCAATTTATGTGGTAAATATTTCATTACCGGTACTATTTTTTATGCGGTAAAGTCTATTAAGAATAACTCAGTAAATATAAGAGGCAGAATCCGTGGTATTAGAGGTTTTTAAAAGGCTTTATTCCTATACAAAGGAATACAATTCGAATTGTAGGCATTCTATTCCATCACCACGAAAGTTCAGGAAGGAAGGGCATACATTATTGACAGATAGGCAGTTTTATAGAAAATACATTACAGTGAAACAGATGCAAGAGGCGTAACAGCTGATAGTATCAGATAAAAAGGTACATACGTAACTAATAGAGGCGGTACATGGGCGTAATTTAATAAACGTCATCATACATGATGTCACAAGTGGGTGGATCCATAAGAGAATCCTGCAATGTCAGCAGAAATATTTGGCAGAGATGCGCGCGCAGCCGCATGACGTGTGATTGACGTGCAACTAGAGGGTGAAGGGGACTTGACATTTAGCTCTACATGTGGAGACAGAAGTCTGGGTGTCGTGTCAACCTAATCCCAAATCATATCTAATATCCTATGTTTAAAGAACTGTGTTATCCAAAAGGAGAGGTCTCTAGGATGGAATCTATTCTATACTGACTGTTAGTGCGTGTACAAGCGTCTAAGTGTCTACACTAGATGCGAGGGGGTAGGAATATTCCATGGTAACGGGGCTATGAATTACTTGCATGAGGACAGCGAGGCCTGGCCCTTTGCGCGGTAGCTGGAGGAATGTTTACCTAAACTACTAGACAAGAATGCATCGGATGAGGAGCGGAGTAGATAATCTTGAAGGTGAAATACAGTTTTTGGCAGGCGACAGGCTGGATCAGGCACCGTTAGCCGCGCAGGGAGTAGGACAAAGTTCATGGTTACAGATGCAGGCTCAGACTGGAGCTTTCAGAAGCAGAAGGCAGGAAAAGGCTTGATGACAGAATTCGGGGCCTACTTGCCTGAATCTGTAAAATGTGGAAAGTGAACCACATAAAGTCGGTGGCCTTTCATACTTAGGAATGGAATATCTGACCCATTCATGGTGGATCTGAAAGAGGACATGTTGACGGTGGACGCACATATATTTGCGTCTTCAAAACTGGAGCAGGAGGGAACATACATGTACTTATAGCATGCACATGGAGCCGTTGGGGTCTACGATAGGGGACATAACTGATCACAAAATTCATATTTCCTCACTGGCACCAATAATCAGGACTTTCCAGCCCACGGGGCTCATTGAGGGCAATGTATCAGCGATCCTCTGCTGTTCTACACCTATCCAAGGTTTCAAGAGCGCTACACGGACACTACAATAACCATCATGCTATGGGAGGCTGCGTAACCTATCAGCAGGCGGCAGCAGTGATTTAAAGTGTTGGCGCATGACGTAGAACAATGGAGGTGACCGGCCTTTGAAAAAGCTACAAGCGAAACGCGTCAGGCCACTACACGTGAGCTGTCAAGTCCAAAAGGTATTCACCGATCCCTGAGTGCTCCCCGAACTGTTGGGCAACCTTGAGCATTCATTTATACGCGGCCGTCCTGCCGCGGGGGGAGCACCACTGCTTGTAATGTGAGCGGGCCGCAGAGGTGGGAATTTGCCCGGCTTATGCGGGGGGACTGGCACCAATAATCAGGACTTTCCAGCCCACGGGGCTCATTGAGGGCAATGTATCAGCGATCCTCTGCTGTTCTACACCTATCAAAGGTTTCAAGAGCGCTACACGGACACTACAATAACCATCATGCTATGGGAGGCTGCGTAACCTATCAGCAGGCGGCAGCAGTGATTTAAAGTGTTGGCGCATGACGTAGAACAATGGAGGTGACCGGCCTTTGAAAAAGCTACAAGCGAAACGCGTCAGGCCACTACACGTGAGCTGTCAAGTCCAAAAGGTATTCACCGATCCCAGAGTGCTCCCCGAACTGTTGGGCAACCTTGAGCATTCATTTATACGCGGCCGTCCTACCGCGGGGGGAGCACCACTGCTTGTAATGTGAGTGGGCCGCTGAGGTGGGAATTTGCCCGGCTTATGCGGGGGGACTGGCACCAATAATCAGGACTTTCCAGCCCACGGGGCTCATTGAGGGCAATGTATCAGCGATCCTCTGCTGTTCTACACCTATCCAAGGTTTCAAGAGCGCTACACGGACACTACAATAACCATCATGCTATGGGAGGCTGCGTAACCTATCAGCAGGCGGCAGCAGTGATTTAAAGTGTTGGCGCATGACGTAGAACAATGGAGGTGACCAGCCTTTGAAAAAGCTACAAGCGAAACGCGTCAGGCCACTGCACGTGAGCTGTCAAGTCCAAAAGGTATTCACCGATCCCAGAGTGCTCCCCGAACTGTTGGGCAACCTTGAGCATTCATTTATACGCGGCCGTCCTGCCGCGGGGGGAGCACCACTGCTTGTAATGTGAGCGGGCCGCAGAGGTGGGAATTTGCCCGGCTTATGCGGGGGGACTGGCACCAATAATCAGGACTTTCCAGCCCACGGGGCTCATTGAGGGCAATGTATCAGCGATCCTCTGCTGTTCTACACCTATCCAAGGTTTCAAGAGCGCTACACGGACACTACAATAACCATCATGCTATGGGAGGCTGCGTAACCTATCAGCAGGCGGCAGCAGTGATTTAAAGTGTTGGCGCATGACGTAGAACAATGGAGGTGACCGGCCTTTGAAAAAGCTACAAGCGAAACGCGTCAGGCCACTACACGTGAGCTGTCAAGTCCAAAAGGTATTCACCGATCCCAGAGTGCTCCCCGAACTGTTGGGCAACCTTGAGCATTCATTTATACGCGGCCGTCCTGCCGCGGGGGGAGCACCACTGCTTGTAATGTGAGCGGGCCGCAGAGGTGGGAATTTGCCCGGCTTATGCGGGGGGACTGGCACCAATAATCAGGACTTTCCAGCCCACGGGGCTCATTGAGGGCAATGTATCAGCGATCCTCTGCTGTTCTACACCTATCCAAGGTTTCAAGAGCGCTACACGGACACTACAATAACCATCATGCTATGGGAGGCTTCGTAACCTATCAGCAGGCGGCAGCAGTGATTTAAAGTGTTGGCGCATGACGTAGAACAATGGAGGTGACCGGCCTTTGAAAAAGCTACAAGCGAAACGCGTCAGGCCACTACACGTGAGCTGTCAAGTCCAAAAGGTATTCACCGATCCCAGAGTGCTCCCCGAACTGTTGGGCAACCTTGAGCATTCATTTATACGCGGCCTTCCTGCCGCGGGGGGAGCACCACTGCTTGTAATGTGAGCGGGCCGCAGAGGTGGGAATTTGCCCGGCTTATGCTGGGGGACTGGCACCAATAATCAGGACTTTCCAGCCCACGGGGCTCATTGAGGGCAATGTATCAGCGATCCTCTGCTGTTCTACACCTATCCAAGGTTTCAAGAGCGCTACACGGACACTACAATAACCATCATGCTATGGGAGGCTGCGTAACCTATCAGCAGGCGGCAGCAGTGATTTAAAGTGTTGGCGCATGACGTAGAACAATGGAGGTGACCGGCCTTTGAAAAAGCTACAAGCGAAACGCGTCAGGCCACTACACGTGAGCTGTCAAGTCCAAAAGGTATTCACCGATCCCAGAGTGCTCCCCGAACTGTTGGGCAACCTTGAGCATTCATTTATACGCGGCCGTCCTGCCGCGGGGGGAGCACCACTGCTTGTAATGTGAGCGGGCCGCAGAGGTGGGAATTTGCCCGGCTTATGCGGGGGGACTGGCACCAATAATCAGGACTTTCCAGCCCACGGGGCTCATTGAGGGCAATGTATCAGTGATCCTCTGCTGTTCTACACCTATCCAAGGTTTCAAGAGCGCTACATGGACACTACAATAACCATCATGCTATGGGAGGCTGCGTAACCTATCAGCAGGCGGCAGCAGTGATTTAAAGTGTTGGCGCATGACGTAGAACAATGGAGGTGACCGGCCTTTGAAAAAGCTACAAGCGAAACGCGTCAGGCCACTACACGTGAGCTGTCAAGTCCAAAAGGTATTCACTGATCCCAGAGTGCTCCCCGAACTGTTGGGCAACCTTGAGCATTCATTTATACGCGGCCGTCCTACCGCGGGGGGAGCACCACTGCTTGTAATGTGAGTGGGCCGCTGAGGTGGGAATTTGCCCGGCTTATGCGGGGGGACTGGCACCAATAATCAGGACTTTCCAGCCCACGGGGCTCATTGAGGGCAATGTATCAGCGATCCTCTGCTGTTCTACACCTATCCAAGGTTTCAAGAGCGCTACACGGACACTACAATAACCATCATGCTATGGGAGGCTGCGTAACCTATCAGCAGGCGGCAGCAGTGATTTAAAGTGTTGGCGCATGACGTAGAACAATGGAGGTGACCGGCCTTTGAAAAAGCTACAAGCGAAACGCGTCAGGCCACTACACGTGAGCTGTCAAGTCCAAAAGGTATTCACCGATCCCAGAGTGCTCCCCGAACTGTTGGGCAACCTTGAGCATTCATTTATACGCGGCCGACCTGCCGTGGGGGGAGCACCACTGCTTGTAATGTGAGCGGGCCACAGAGGTGGGAATTTGCCCGGCTTATGCGGGGGGACTGGCACCAATAATCAGGACTTTCCAGCCCACGGGGCTCATTGAGGGCAATGTATCAGCTATCCTCTGCTGTTCTACACCTATCCAAGGTTTCAAGAGCGCTACACGCACACTACAATAACCATCATGCTATGGGAGGCTGCGTAACCTATCAGCAGGCAGCAGCAGTGATTTAAAATGTTGGCGCATGACGTAGAACAATGGAGGTGACCGGCCTTTGAAAAAGCTACAAGCGAAACGCGTCAGGCCACTACACGTGAGCTGTCAAGTCCAAAAGGTATTCACCGATCCCAGAGTGCTCCCCGAACTGTTGGGCAACCTTGAGCATTCATTTATACGCGGCCGTCCTGCCGCGGGGGGAGCACCACTGCTTGTAATGTGAGCGGGCCGCAGAGGTGGGAATTTGCCCGGCTTATGCGGGGGGACTGGCACCAATAATCAGGACTTTCCAGCCCACGGGGCTCATTGAGGGCAATGTATCAGCGATCCTCTGCTGTTCTACACCTATCCAAGGTTTCAAGAGCGCTACACGGACACTACAATAACCATCATGCTATGGGAGGCTGCATAACCTATCAGCAGGCGGCAGCAGTGATTTAAAGTGTTGGCGCATGACGTAGAACAATGGAGGTGACCGGCCTTTGAAAAAGCTACAAGCGAAACGCGTCAGGCCACTACACGTGAGCTGTCAAGTCCAAAAGGTATTCACCGATCCCAGAGTGCTCCCCGAACTGTTGGGCAACCTTGAGCATTCATTTACACGCGGCCGTCCTGCCGCGGGGGGAGCACCACTGCTTGTAATGTGAGCGGGCCGCAGAGGTGGGAATTTGCCCGGCTTATGCGGGGGGACTGGCACCAATAATCAGAACTTTCCAGCCCACGGGGCTCATTGAGGGCAATGTATCAGCGATCCTCTGCTGTTCTACACCTATCCAAGGTTTCAAGAGCGCTACATGGACACTACAATAACCATCATGCTATGGGAGGCTGCGTAACCTATCAGCAGGCGGCAGCAGTGATTTAAAGTGTTGGCGCATGACGTAGAACGATGGAGGTGACCGGCCTTTGAAAAAGCTACAAGCGAAACGCGTCAGGCCACTACACGTGAGCTGTCAAGTCCAAAAGGTATTCACCGATCCCAGAGTGCTCCCCGAACTGTTGGGCAACCTTGAGCATTCATTTATACGCGGCCGTCCTGCCGCGGGGGGAGCACCACTGCTTGTAATGTGAGCGGGCCGCAGAGGTGGGAATTTGCCCGGCTTATGCGGGGGGACTGGCACCAATAATCAGGACTTTCCAGCCCACGGGGCTCATTGAGGGCAATGTATCAGCGATCCTCTGCTGTTCTACACCTATCCAAGGTTTCAAGAGCGCTACACTGACACTACAATAACCATCATGCTATGGGAGGCTGCGTAACCTATCAGCAGGCGGCAGTAGTGATTTAAAGTGTTGGCGCATGACGTAGAACAATGGAGGTGACCGGCCTTTGAAAAAGCTACAAGCGAAACGCGTCAGGCCACTACACGTGAGCTGTCAAGTCCAAAAGGTATTCACCGATCCCAGAGTGCTCCCCGAACTGTTGGGCAACCTTGAGCATTCATTTCTACGCGGCCGTCCTGCCGCGGGGGGAGCACCACTGCTTGTAATGTGAGCGGGCCGCAGAGGTGGGAATTCGCCCGGCTTATGCGGGGGGACTGGCACCAATAATCAGGACTTTCCAGCCCACGGGGCTCATTGAGGGCAATGTATCAGCGATCCTCTGCTGTTCTACACCTATCCAAGGTTTCAAGAGCGCTACACGGACACTACAATAACCATCATGCTATGGGAGGCTGCTTAACCTATCAGCAGGCGGCAGCAGTGATTTAAAGTGTTGGCGCATGGCGTAGAACAATGGAGGTGACCGGCCTTTGAAAAAGCTACAAGCGAAACGCGTCAGGCCACTACACGTGAGCTGTCAAGTCCAAAAGGTATTCACCGATCCCAGAGTGCTCCCCGAACTGTTGGGCAACCTTGAGCATTCATTTATACGTGGCCGTCCTGCCGCGGGGGGAGCACCACTGCTTGTAATGTGAGCGGGCCGCAGAGGTGGGAATTTGCCCGGCTTATGCGGGGGGACTGGCACCAATAATCAGGACTTTCCAGCCCACGGGGCTCATTGAGGGCAATGTATCAGCGATCCTCTGCTGTTCTACACCTATCCAAGGTTTCAAGAGCGCTACACGGACACTACAATAACCATCATGCTATGGGAGGCTGCGTAACCTATCAGCAGGCGGCAGCAGTGATTTAAAGTGTTGGCGCATGACGTAGAACAATGGAGGTGACCGGCCTTTGAAAAAGCTACAAGCGAAACGCGTCAGGCCACTACACGTGAGCTGTCAAGTCCAAAAGGTATTCACCGATCCCAGAGTGCTCCCCGAACTGTTGGGCAACCTTGTGCATTCATTTATACGCGGCCGTCCTGCCGCGGGGGAAGCACCACTGCTTGTAATGTGAGCGGGCCGCAGAGGTGGGAATTTGCCCGGCTTATGCGGGGGGACTGGCACCAATAATCAGGACTTTCCAGCCCACGGGGCTCATTGAGGGCAATGTATCAGCGATCCTCTGCTGTTCTACACCTATCCAAGGTTTCAAGAGCGCTACACGGACACTACAATAACCATCATGCTATGGGAGGCTGCGTAACCTATCAGCAGGCGGCAGCAGTGATTTAAAGTGTTGGCGCATGACGTAGAACAATGGAGGTGACCAGCCTTTGAAAAAGCTACAAGCGAAACGCGTCAGGCCACTACACGTGAGCTGTCAAGTCCAAAAGGTATTCACCGATCCCAGAGTGCTCCCCGAACTGTTGGGCAACCTTGAGCATTCATTTATACGCGGCCGTCCTGCCGCGGGGGGAGCACCACTGCTTGTAATGTGAGCGGGCCGCAGAGGTGGGAATTTGCCCGGCTTATGCGGGGGGACTGGCACCAATAATCAGGACTTTCCAGCCCACGGGGCTCATTGAGGGCAATGTATCAGCGATCCTCTGCTGTTCTACACCTATCCAAGGTTTCAAGAGCGCTACACGGACACTACAATAACCATCATGCTATGGGAAGCTGCGTAACCTATCAGCAGGCGGCAGCAGTGATTTAAAGTGTTGGCGCATGACATAGAACAATGGAGGTGACCGGCCTTTGAAAAAGCTACAAGCGAAAGGCGCCAGGCCACTACACGTGAGCTGTCAAGTCCAAAAGGTATTCACCGATCCCAGAGTGCTCCCCGAACTGTTGGGCAACCTTGAGCATTCATTTATACGCGGCCGTCCTGCCGCGGGGGGAGCACCACTGCTTGTAATGTGAGCGGGCCGCAGAGGTGGGAATTTGCCCGGCTTATGCGGGGGGACTGGCACCAATAAGCAGGACTTTCCAGCCCACGGGGCTCATTGAGGGCAATGTATCAGCGATCCTCTGCTGTTCTACACCTATCCAAGGTTTCAAGAGCGCTACACGGACACTACAATAACCATCATGCTATGGGAGGCTGCGTAACCTATCAGCAGGCGGCAGCAGTGATTTAAAGTGTTGGCGCATGACGTAGAACAATGGAGGTGACCGGCCTTTGAAAAAGCTACAAGCGAAACGCGTCAGGCCACTACACGTGAGCTGTCAAGTCCAAAAGGTATTCACCGATCCCAGAGTGCTCCCCGAACTGTTGGGCAACCTTGAGCATTCATTTATACGCGGCCGTCCTGCCGCGGGGGAAGCACCACTGCTTGTAATGTGAGCGGGCCGCAGAGGTGGGAATTTGCCCGGCTTATGCGGGGGGACTGGCACCAATAATCAGGACTTTCCAGCCCACGGGGCTCATTGAGGGCAATGTATCAGCGATCCTCTGCTGTTCTACACCTATCCAAGGTTTCAAGAGCGCTACACGGACACTACAATAACCATCATGCTATGGGAGGCTGCGTAACCTATCAGCAGGCGGCAGCAGTGATTTAAAGTGTTGGCGCATGACGTAGAACAATGGAGGTGACCGGCCTTTGAAAAAGCTACAAGCGAAACGCGTCAGGCCACTACACGTGAGCTGTCAAGTCCAAAAGGTATTCACCGATCCCAGAGTGCTCCCCGAACTGTTGGGCAACCTTGAGCATTCATTTATACGCGGCCGTCCTGCCGCGGGGGGAGCACCACTGCTTGTAATGTGAGCGGGCCGCAGAGGTGGGAATTTGCCCGGCTTATGCGGGGGGACTGGCACCAATAATCAGGACTTTCCAGCCCACGGGGCTCATTGAGGGCAATGTATCAGCGATCCTCTGCTGTTCTACACCTATCCAAGGTTTCAAGAGGGCTACACGGACACTACAATAACCATCATGCTATGGGAAGCTGCGTAACCTATCAGCAGGCGGCAGCAGTGATTTAAAGTGTTGGCGCATGACATAGAACAATGGAGGTGACCGGCCTTTGAAAAAGCTACAAGCGAAACGCGTCAGGCCACTACACGTGAGCTGTCAAGTCCAAAAGGTATTCACCGATCCCAGAGTGCTCCCCGAACTGTTGGGCAACCTTGAGCATTCATTTATATGCGGCCGTCCTGCCGCGGGGGGAGCACCACTGCTTGTAATGTGAGCGGGCCGCAGAGGTGGGAATTTGCCCGGCTTATGCGGGGGGACTGGCACCAATAAGCAGGACTTTCCAGCCCACGGGGCTCATTGAGGGCAATGTATCAGCGATCCTCTGCTGTTCTACACCTATCCAAGGTTTCAAGAGCGCTACACGGACTCTACAATAACCATCATGCTATGGGAGGCTGCGTAACCTATCAGCAGGCGGCAGCAGTGATTTAAAGTGTTGGCGCATGACGTAGAACAATGGAGGTGACCGGCCTTTGAAAAAGCTACAAGCGAAACGCGTCAGGCCACTACACGTGAGCTGTCAAGTCCAAAAGGTATTCACCGATCCCAGAGTGCTCCCCGAACTGTTGGGCAACCTTGAGCATTCACATATATATATATATATATTACCTACTGGCGGTCGCCAGTAGGTAGTTATAGTTAGGACCACGTTTCCATAGGAAATCCGCAACATTCTATTTTGAATAACTTTGGCGCCGGTCGACGAATCCTCGCGAATTTTTCAAAATAGGTGGGGCGCTACGCTCCGCTCCTACCCTGAAAGTCTCGGGGGGATTCGTCAAGCAGGGGCTGAGATAAAAGGGGGGTCCCAAAACGCGTTTTTCCCATGCATTTTTCCATAGGACCTTTAGACACAGCTACAGCCCGAACGCCTGAACAGAATTACTTGAAATTTGGCAGAGAGGTAGCCATAAGGTCAAGGAAGTGCCTTTTGCAGGTCTGGTGTAAATCTGTTCAGTATTTCCTGAGAAAATAGCATTTAAAAGCATATATATATGTGGGCGGAGCCTAACCACAAATCTCATCCTGAGATCTGATTGGCTGTCAGCACTTCATCCAAGAAGTGTTGGCAGCCATCTTGGGACCAATATACATGATAGCACCTCATTAAAAAGCATTGTAGTTAATAGAAGGTTTTAAGACTTTAGTTACATTATAAATCATTTGTTGATGGTACCATACTCATTTTAGGAATTGTGGTATGTTCTAAGGTGATTTCACCATGTGAAAAAGCCTTCTGCTGGGATATCATGATTGAGAGAAAAATATTTTCTCATGCTTTTACCACAGAGGTTTGGAAGGTGATCTATAAGCTAAACTGAGAGCTTATTTTCTGTAAATTCACATTATCTTTCTCAGTCATGTGAGAATGAAGTCTGACATTCTCAGTAAAACATGTACATCCAACAAGGGCAGAGACTGTCAGTTGATTCCTTTGTGTTCTACTGCAGCTTCCCAGAGTGTTCCAAAGAACTACTAGAGCGCTAACAGTCCTACCTATGATAAACGTATGGCACACCTGAAGCCATCTTGCTTGGAATAAAGTGGTAACTCTTAAAACATTTAATTTCAAAAGGAACAAAATGAGGGGGTTCATTTTTCCATAAAAAGTATGATTAGTGCTGCAGAAAGAAAAATTAGGGCACATTTTGAGTGACTTCTCAAATCCTCTTCTATTTCATTAAAAAATTCTGACATGCAGACTGAAACATGCACTTTCAATATCAGCAGCAGTTTTCCCTGGTGAGCAGTAGCTTTACTACAGTGATCTAATGAGCAAAAAGAGTGCTAACATTCTGAATTTATGGCAAATGTGTGACACATCTGAATGCCTTCTTGATGGAATCAAAGTAAAAAACTGAAAGTATTTCCTACTGAGGAGACTGCAGTAAATGAGGAAATTAGGAAACTTCATAACAAATAAATCTCCCAAGATGGCCACCGGAGACAAAAGAGCCCAAATGTAGCCCAAAATCACCCAGATGTAGCCCAAATATAGCCCAATGACAGAAGTGTGCAAAACACTTATTATTTAGTGTTTTTGCAGTGTTATATAGTGCAGACTTGTCAGGTATTGGAGTGCTTTACATGAGCATTGGTTACATCACACAAGCACAAATTCATTTTGGTTGTAGACATGGGGAGACTAAGTGATTTGACCAGAATCACAGAATGTCGAGCTGAAGCAGAAACTTCAACCTGGTTCCCCAGTTGCAAAGTCTGCAGTTCTGGAAGTAACACCACATCCTCTCCCCTAAGTGCAACATTTAATCAAGTGGTCAACTGGATAAAAAAACATAAAGATATCAAATAATTTAAAAGTGCTTTGTCGCTATTTGAAAACTCAGACAAAATGTCCTTATTTTAGTCTTTTAGAGCACTAACCATAATTTTGATGCCAATAAGACCCTCTCATATATGTAATTTCTAAAGGAAATGCTCTAGGTATTACAGTTTTGATTACATCAAGATGATGTCAGGCGTTCCACACTTTTGTAATAAATATAGAATGTTAGCAATCTAGTTGTTCATTGGGATACTGTTGAGAGGCATAGGCCAGGGGCACGGACTCTGAAAATTGAAGGCAGGTAGGAGAGTGCAAAGGCAACAATTTAACCACACTGAGCAGGCAGGAAGGGCCGTGGAAGCACAACAGACTATGGAGGGCAGTGGAAAGGGGGGCAGGGGCAACAAACCAACAATACAGGACTTGCAAGAGAGGCTGTTGGAGGGAAGATCTATTACGGGTCAAGGAAGCTAGAGGCGGTCCCCAGAGCCCCGGGAGCCACCACAGAACTGAGCAGGAGAGTGAGTCAGGGACAAAAGGGGCACCTTAATTTGAGCCGGGGTGCCTAGGAACGCTTGCTCCAAAAATGAAGAAAACAGACATATGAGACATGGAATTGGTGGCAGAATACAATGGCAGTTTAATGAGAAGATACAACTTCAAAGAAACCGCAGAATAGAGACATAAAGTACAAAATACAGAATCCAGATAATCATACAGCTGTCATGATATTCTCTGTATCTCAATTAATGTACTGACAGAGAGAGAGAGAAAACACATCTATAAATGCATCATGAGAAACAAGTTACACCAAGGAAAATGTTACCTAGGAACACTCACGTTTACTCTTAGAGCAAGCAATGGGGTGGGAAGGGGTGGGGCTGAAGAAAATATGCCAGGGAAATCAGGGAAATCAGGCAAAAGGTACAGGTTGATTGGAATTGAGCTACTAAAATGTTTAATATCACTGCATTGTAATAAAATTTACTATGATGGGTAAGCTGAGAATCTGCTCTTTGAACATAGGGGGGCTTAACGATGCTGGTAAGCGGTATAGATCCGCAGAAGTTATTCGTTCATGGGGGGTGGACGTTATTTGTCAACAGGAAACCCATATTCCTTTTCAGAAGAAAAGCCTAAATAACATTCCTGGATATAATCAGACGATCTGTTCCTCACAGACTTCTACTACAAGAGGTGTGGCTATTCATACCTCCATTCGGATGCCTGAAGTGGAGAGAACCCTATCAGATAAGTGGGGGCGATGGGCTATAGCCTATTTACCTTGCAGAGTCACCATATGTACTATCTATGGCTCCAATTTTGATGATTCTGACCTATGGGTCAAGCTGGAGCTCGAGTTAACAGCTTGGCCCTCTCCACTTATAATCTGTGGGGATTTTAACATTCATCTAGGTTTATCAGATATCTTTTCGGTAAGCTATGACGGGAGGAAACCACGGGTATTTAAGGCCCTTAAAGCCTTTGCAGCGAGTCATGGATTAGCTGACGTGTGGACTCGTAAAGGAGTAGGCGATGCTGGCTATACCTACTTTTCCTGTCCCCACCAGAAATACGTTAGGCTTGACTATTTTTTTATATCTACCTCCCTAATAGATCGTGCTAATATACGTAAGCTTCCAAAGATCCTATCAGATCATAACCCCTTGATACTTGAGCTAGACCTTCCGGAGCATCTGAATCGCCCTAGTAAATGGTCCTTTGATAGGAAACTTTTGGTAACAGAAGGCTTCCTTGATCATTTTAAGGGATGGACCACGCAATTCTTTGAAGCTAATCGGTATAGCGCATCGAGGGAAGTCGTTTGGGATACTTTTAAAGCTTGCCTAAGGGGGGAAATTATTAGCTTTGCTGGACATCTTACGGCAGAGCATAGGAGGACTGTGCAAAAACTCATGATTGAACTTTCAGCGAATGAGGTAGCTCATCTCCAAACTATTGAAAGTAAACAGAAGGATGCAGCAAAGCTAATTGAATTAGAAGTTATAAGGGTCAAAGCCAAACTGAATGGAATATATAACAGTAGGAATGCTAAAATATATCAAGCTCGTGTCAGGGATAATTATGAATATGGGGAAAAGACAGGAAGACATCTAGCATTAAAATTGAAACAGAGGTCGTCGGCTAATAATATCCCGGTGATTAAACGGCAGAATGGGAATATGGCAACGGACCCTCAGGATATTCTTCAGGTTTTTGCTGAATTCTACGGGGAGGTCTATAAATCTCAGACTGATTCATCAATGGTAGCAGGGCAGCGTTTAATTACCCCCCCTCCTATAATTATACAGGAATTAGAAAAAGAATTCACTCAGGCTGAAGTAAATGAGGCATTACAGTCCATGGCATCGGGCAAGGCTGCAGGTCCAGATGCAATTCCGGTAGAAATTTATAAAGCTTTACAGTCGGAACTAGCACATATGCTACTAGATTTGTTTTTAGCAGTACAATATCATGGCACCACACCTCAGTCTTGGATGGATACTAATTTAATTGTCTTTTTGAAAAAAGGGAAACCGCCTTTGGATCCGGCCTCGTATAGACCAATCTCCTTGATAAATACCGACAAGAAAATATATTCTAAAATTATAGCCAATCGAATGTCAAAAATAATAGCTTCCCTGGTTAGCCCATGGCAGCATGGATTTATTCCTGCTCGAGGAACAACTGATCATGTACGTCGGGTGATTTCTTTATTTGATATTACTGAACAGATCGGGGGACAAATGGCTCTGATTTTGTTAGACGCTCAGAAAGCCTTTGATCAGGTGGAGTGGGCCTTTTTATGGCAGACCTTGACTAGTAATGGATTTGGCCCCTCTATTCTGACGGCTATAAAGGCCATGTATATGCAACCATACGCCAAAATACAAATGATGGGGATGGAATCTGGGAGGATTAAGATCTCACGGGGCACTAGACAGGGCTGCCCATGTTCCCCGATTCTGTTTGCTCTATATATTGATCCGCTGATTAGAGCTTTGCTTAATGATCAGGCTATTCAACCTATAGTGGTTAGGGGATTTAGCACTAAAGTTTTGGCATATGCGGATGACATCGCCATAGTTACTTCTGACCCTCAGGCTGCTTTGGTCCGCATTGAGGCTCAGGCATTAGAATTTGGTCGGCAGTCTGGTTACCGGTTGAATACAGCTAAAACAAAGATTGTCTGCTCTAGCAATATTGTGTTTAAGGATGCTCGGAGGTCTCTGGAGACTATTTATCTAGGGATAAATATAAGTGCAGAGGTTGCAAATATTTGGGATATCAATCTGACACAGCTATTAACTAAGATTAGCACAGATTTAAAGCGCCTAGACAAATTATACATCTCTATCATTGGACGGGCTAACACTATTAAAATGACGATGTTTCCTAAAATTTATTATCTTTTTAGATGCATTCCAATTGAACCCCCTAAGAAGTTTTTTACAAAAATTGAAGGGATATTCTCTCAGTTTATATGGGGATATAAAAAGATCAGGAGATCAATAAAATTTATGACTCTCCCCCAAAATCGTGGCGGGCTTGCTATCCCACATATGTTATATTATTTTTGGGCTGTGACGCTGCAGCAAATGATCATCTTGTTCCGCCCAAAATATCCTGTAGGAGTTACATTGACGAATGATTGCAGTGATTCTCCTCCTTCTATTTATGAGTTGGCCTTAGGGGTTTATGCACCGGGTGTTTTATTAAGGCAATTGGATGGTTGCTATTATAAAAGAACACGATTTAAAATTGTTAGAACCGCTTGGAATGTCTGGTATAAAACTAGTAAACTGCTGAGGATTCCTAAGTTGCATAGATACCATGCTATCTGGGGATCGTCACAGTTCCCATCTTTATTTTATGATAATCTTGGGAAAATTTGGGAACAGGCTGGCATTAACGTGATTGGAGATCTATTTGGGCAGGCTGAACTAAAATCCTTTGAAGAGCTTCAAATTCAATTTGGGTTGGATACCAAGACATTCTTTAAATATTTACAATTCAGGGAGATTATCAAAGCTGCAATGGCTCAAATAACGGGATCTGATAATATTCCAATACTTGACTGGCTTGGACATAGGCAGCCACGGGTAAAAGACTTATACCTAATTTTGTTGAATGCCAACAAGGATGACATTGCCAGCTCTGAATCCGTTTGGGCAGGCTTGCTTGGGGACCCTGATGTTGACATTTGTTGGTCATTGTATTTATCAAAGAAAATATTTCTCGCAGCTAATCTTAAAGCTCAACACTTTAAAACTTTGTTTAGGCTGTATTATACTCCCGCTAAACTTTTTAGTTGGGGGGAAAAGGGAAACTGACTGGTGCCCCAGATGTAAGGAAGGTCCGGCTGACATGATCCATATGTTCAGTGGGTGTAATCAACTGGATAATCTGAAATCAAAGATAGAGGAATTTCTCAATCAAATCATTGGTGGCTTAGTACGATTAACTCCCACTCTGATTCTGACAGGGATTGATAGTAGTCTATGTTTGGATCCTTCCCAAGCCTATTTTTGCTTTATGGTCTCTGCTATCTTTCGCTTAATTATTGCAACTCATTGGAAGGATGCCGAATCACCCACATTTCATGAATGGTACGCAAGACTTCATCATGTTTTTAATTTAGAGAAGGCACTTTATAAATGTAAAGGGAAAAGGGCCAAAAGAAGAGGTCTTCGGGTTTGGGGCCCGATCTGGGAAACCGATGAGATGTAATGATGAAGTTATAACTCTGTGTTCTACACTTTGTATTTTGGGACCTAATTCGTTTTTGTAAAATGGAATTTGCAGTGATTATTTGGTTCCTTTTCTGTGCCTTCTTTGTTAATTTTTGTCTCTTGATTTCCCTGTGCAAAAATATTCAAAAATAAAATAAAAAAAAAAATAGAGCAAGCATTCCTGCAATTACAATACAAAATCTTTTAAATGCAAAAGTAAAGAGAACAATGGTTAAACATAACATGACATTTCATATAGGTAAAATAGAATAAGATACTTCAAGCAAAGCAGAGCAAGACATTTTAAGCAAAGGAAGACAAGAGCTCCCAGCTCTTGGGGAAAACCTGCACAGCCTGTTAACCTACATACAGACGGCGAGGTAGTCCGTCGATATCTGTGGGTGCTCCCTTTTTATATCATTTTGTGGGCTCCTTTGCACGCTACATCTACCTACGTATGCTACCCAAAAGCTTCGTCTGCAGATTTTACCAGACATTTCGTCATTTACCCACTTAATGCTGACAATGGACTGGGTGAAAAGGTCAGTCTCTCAGGCCAATCGCTTATCGTAAGTTCCATAGAGCAAGCAGAAAATAATGGGTATTGTACGGGAATTCAATATATTCATGTACAAAATCTCCTCAGTTCTCCTAACTTGACGCTCTGCGGTTGCCACTTCCTTAAAAGCGGGAAACCTGCCCAGGAAGCAAGTACCAGTCCAGGATGCAGCCTACTGTATGTCGACAGCTTCAGTGGGATGTTGAACTTTGATACCGAGCACGGAGCACTCGGGTAGGGTGGGGGCTACTAGTTTGGAGCAGAAGGCCTCGCAGACCTGCCTTCAGACTGCTATACACTAAAATTGCAGAGCTATGGTCAATTTAACAAAGAGGCCTACATATTGAACAGAAGGGCCTACACAGGGGTTTTATGCTGGCTGAGTGGTAAGGATGTCTCAGGATAATTATATAGCAACACAGGACCCGCTGGTCAATTTAATACGGCCTACAAATGCGGCTGGCAGGGCAAGGACAAGGGTCTCATACTTCAGGTGTGGACAGAACGGGCCAGGGGCCCCCTGTGATACAAAATCTACCCTCCTTCAAGGCTGTGGCAATGTAATAGACCATTGTGGGCAGAAGGAAGAGGCAATGGTAGTACAACCATACATGCCAACAGACCCGATTCAGCCAGGAAACGTCCAATGTTTTTAAGCTCAAATGGGCTTTATTTGATCTGTCTCCTGTCTACAATATCCTCTTTTTCAATGTAACTCAAAGGGGAAAATCAATACCCCAGTTTTTTTTCAAAATCTCCCTCTTACCAAGTTCAAAATGTTCGCAAGTATGGTACATTGGATCATGGAAGGAAATGGGATAGGGACATGGACTTGGATAACAGAGGACAAGAGGGACATGGAGAGGTGCACCAAACTGACCCTGCAGGGCAGGCATCAGGGTTTGCAGCAGCACAATACACCACACAGGGCATGCAGGACGGGAGTGCAGCACAACAATCCATAGAAAGCAAGAGGGAGGGGACAGGACCATGCACATGGACAACAGAGAACAGAGGGGCAAGAGGCAATGGTAGCTAGCTGACCATAATGGACAGACAGGAGAGAAAGCTGCAGCATTACAGACCATAAAGGGCAGGAGGGACGGATCAGGGGCATTACAATGGAACAGACAAGCCAGGAGGGAGGGAGTAGGGGTCTGCACATGTAAACAGAGGGCTGGGGTCAAGGGGGCAGGGCAGGAGCAGCAAGATAGCCATGGAGGTCAGGCAGGATGGGCACTAGAAGCAAGACACACCATGAAGAGCAACAGTGAGACTGTGATGGCATACACACAGACCATGGAGGGAAGGTGGGAGGGGGTCAGGGGCAGCTAACTGACCACACAGGGAAGGTGGGAGGGGCCATGGCAGCACAGAAGACCAATGGCTATGATGGGCAAGAAGGAGGGTGCAGGGGCATGCACAAAGGACGATGGAGGATAGAAGGGAGGGTCAGGACCTGTGCACAGACAAGAAAGTTCAGGGGAAGGGACCTCACAACAGACCACACGGGGCAGGCAGGAGGAGCAGTTGCAGCACAACAGACCAGGGAGGGCAGAAGGGTGTGGCAGTACAATGGACCATGTAGGACAGGAGGAAGAGGATAGGGGCATGGCATGTGGACAGGCAGGGTGGAGGTGGCAGGGACAGGTTACAGTCATCTGACAATGCTAGGCAGGTGGGAGGGGAGTGGCAGCTCAACAGAACACTCAGAGTAGATAGGAGTGGCAGGTCCATGGGACATGGTGGGCAAAAAGGATGGAGCAGGGGCATGCACAAAGACATCGGAGGGCAGGGGGAAGGAGAATAGGGGCAGCAAGCTAAGCACAGAGTTTAAGCAGGAGGTCAATGATGGGGCATAGAATTGGGCAATGGAGGGCAGGAGGAGTGGACTGGTACATCATACTAAATTGAGGGCAGTGGCAGCACATCAGACCATGCATGGCAGGAGGGAGGAGGCTATTCCATGGATTCACACAACAGAGGATGGGGAGGAGGGGGATGGGGCAGCAAGCTAACTGTTCAGAGAAGGCGGGTATTAGGAACTTTATTGTTTTTAAAACATTGAGTCTGTGCGAACTACTTAAAATATGAACAAGTATGCAGCATAATCTCACTTTTATTCAGGAAGAAGAGGACGTTTGTGACTGTGACTCCGGGCTCACTTGGCAGAAACACCCCCTGACCCTCCACCCCCTATCGCAAAATGTAATGCCCGTGAAAAGGGTAGGTGAACACAGTGTTATATAGAACATAGTCCTGAGAGCACGATTGAAAATGAAAACTAGATATAGTGTATGGTATAAACTATGCACCAAAAAGTGTGATATAAGATGAACCGGGCGTGAAATATAATATGCAATACATTGTGCGCAATGACAGATTCATTGGAGAGCGCGAGATAGCACAGGCACTAGCGCGTGCTATGCGATATGCGCCTTGGAGTGTAATATGCACAGGGCAGTGTTGTGTAACCTAACTAGTCTCTAAAGTTGTAATATAAAATATGTGCTGGGGAGTGTAACGTTGCATATGCACTGTGACACAGATATGGATCGCAGATTGTAATATGTATGGCATAGCACTGTGCGTTATAACATAGGCATCGAGGAAGGCACGTTAGATGGGGCAATATAACCCGTGCGAAGACAAGTGTGGCATGACATATTCACGGGGTGGTGTTACAGTGCACATGGGCTAGAGAGTGTCATAGCATATGCACTAGCTAGTGGAATACAACACAGAGGTGTGTGGCACTCGGCAGGCAATGGTGGGTGTAACACAGCATTGGGCTCTTTCAGGAGCGCGCTGTGACTCTCAAGTGATGTTCGTCCCCTTTCCAGAGAGTAAAATAAAAAGTATTACACATCCGGCAGTGGATGTGTGTTTTATTAACCGTGAGGGGGGTTTCTTGCATAGTTTTGGTCGAATTTTTGTCGAATCCCCTTTGAATGGCTTGGTGTGCATGTGTATTAAATGTGCCCGTCAATAGCTACCCATGTTTGTATTAATAAACGACAAGGGTGTCTACCGGGATTAGGCACGGTAGGGCATCAGACATGTCAGAGCTTCACTAGTAGTGTAAATACATTCCACGTGGATTCATTGCATGCATAGTCGCCTTTTAATGAATATCCCGCAAATCGTCATGGTGATAGGTACGTACGGTTTGTCCAGCATGTCCTAGGTGTGTCTATAAATAAATATTTTTTTAAAATAATAAAAAACAGTGGCCGGCCCTAGGGATTGGGGTCAAAAAAATATAATTAGGAGACAGGCCCTGGGGGATGGGGTCATCAGGGCCAATAAATTAGAATAAGAAGGGGAACCACACAGCCCCCCTTCTTAAAAAATTAAAATAAATAAAAGACTGGCATCGTGCCGGAGGCCATGCCCCCTCCGTGCAGCACTCTGCAAACGCACCCCCAACAGGCATCTCCAGTATGCGCCAGGGAGCTGCGCTGCAGACAGGTGTTCTGAGGCCAAGCCCCTTTTTACACCTCTCTGCAACGCAGCTCTGTGGCGCTTACTGGAGGTACCTAGTGGTCTAGTTTGACCCTAGGGACCCTTAGGATTCAAGGGGACTTAATCTCTCAACTTAGAACAGCCACAGGGCGCGTTTACACAGTGGTGAAGGGAGGGGACGGGGCCTGAGGTGACGTGTGCAAACACGCACTATGGCACGTTTTAAATTGGGGATATAATTTCCCTTCATTACTGAGGGCCCCTGGGGGCTAACTAGCCCACCAACTGCTTCCAGTAAGCGCCACTGAGCTGCATTGCAAGGAGGTGGTCCAGGCCGTGCCACTTTTTACACCTCTCTGCAACACAGCTCTGTGGCATTTACTGGAGGTACCTAGTGGGCTAGTTGGACCCTAGGGACCCTCAGGATTCAAATGAACTTAATCTCCCAACTAAAAATGGACACAGGGCGTGTTTACACAGTGGTGAAGGGAGGGGACGGGGCCTGAGTTAACGTGTGCAAAAACGCCCTGTGGCCTGTTTTAAGAGGTAGTTTTAATCCCCATGCCCTATTATATACTAGGGGCTTACAGAGGAGGTCATGCTAATCACAGGGGGACCCCACGCATAATGTTCCCTAGTGTATGTAGGTGTTTTCACTGTATTCTAAGTGTCTTTTAACATAGCACTGGCTCTAGGACTGGCTAGTCAGACTCAGTTACCACCAGTATCCGTCTGAAAAAGTTGAGGGTACGGGATGATTTTGCAACAAGGCTTCTTTCTGCTCTTCTTTTTGTTCTTTCTGCACGTTATCCTTCTTCCTGCACTTATCTTCGTATTTGAGGACTTCGGTTGCTTCTTTCTGCACTTCTTTTGTTTCTTTCTGTGCATTTTTTCTTCTTTCTTCACATGTCCTATCTCTGTAGGCATAGTTAGAAATTAGCATTTAAAAAACCTTTGAAATTCACAGAAAAAACCATAGGTTTCAGGCACGTTATAGTTAGGAATTAGCATTTAAAAAACCTCAGAAATTCACTGAAAAAACCATGGGTTTCAGGGGTGTTATAGTTAGCTGGACTTTTCACTTGTACAAAACCATTGAAATTCCCCCGTTATAGTTAGTTCAGCTAACTATAACTCGCGCGCCCGCAATGCACTGCTGATGACGTCACATATTACATCACTCATGACATGGTCAGTGACATCACTCATGACATCACTGATGACATCTCAAATGACATCACTGATGACATCACTGATGACATCATCCTTGTGATAGAGTGGCAGACCTCCTCTCACCCTAATATAACCTTTGATACACACATTCAAAAATAGAGACTAAAATTTTCAAAACAATGGACATACCAATACCAGTTACAACAACCTCTTCAGTAATTCTAAGATCCACATACACATCCACACATTCACCAACAGTCCTATACAGTCACTCATACATGTACTCACTCATCATATGTACTCATGCACCTATACATCCTGTTACACAATGCCACTCATCCATAGAGTTACTCACACACATAGTCACTCATGCTAATAAAGAATCAAACATACATTTACTCGCATATACAGTTATACACACACCACCACACTTACTTCTACGGAAACTTACACATACTTAGTCTTTTAAACAATCACTTATAGAAACACATACTTATTCATACAGGAACTCTTTCAATCTCTCACTCTCACATATACTCACATATATACACCAATAGTCACATATACTAGTTTAAAACATATGTAGTTACTCATAAAGACACTATTGAGACAGTCATTCACTCACTAACACACCCATACACACACTCATCCACCCATACAGTCCTGCACACATGCTGTGTTCAACACATACAAACAGTGAGTCACTCATTCATGCACCTATGCACTACGTAATACCCCCCACCGAACCATGCAGACACTCAGACTGATACTCAAAAAACCAACTAATAACCTATATAGACACCCATGTAGCTACTCACCAACCCATGCAGCCACTTATACACAAAGTGAGAGACTGATACAGATATTTACATATTTAAACATTACTCACTAAGCCATGTATTCACTATGATACACTTAATCAGTCAGTTACACAATCAATTTTTCAAAAAGAAATAATCCATTTAGACACTTATATACCCATTTATTCTTCCATCGACCTTGAGATATACATATATAAAACATATTTAATTTTCAGAAAAACACACATTCACTGGATGATGTCATCAGTGATGTCATCAGTGATGTCATTTGAGATGTCATCAGTGATGTCATGAGTGATGTCACTGACCATGTCATGAGTGATGTAATATGTGACGTCATCAGCAGTGCATTGCGGGCGCGCGAGTTATAGTTAGCTGAACTAACTATAACGGGGGAATTTCAATGGTTTTGTACAAGTGAAAAGTCCAGCTAACTATAACACCCCTGAAACCTATGGTTTTTTCAGTGAATATATATATATATATATAAAATGCATACACAAGAAAACCATACAAAATATAAGCAATTAAAAATTGGAAAAATGTATTAATCAATGTAGACAATAGATAACATATTATATCATGTAATATAAAATATAAACAAATAAAACAAATAGTGCTATCTATTTAACCTATAATATCAAAATGATTGGAGTCTACGAATATTAACCCCTTCAGTGCCCATGACGAGCTGGACTCGTCATGGGCTGCGGTGGCGCTGTGCCCATGACGAGTCCAGCGCGTCATGAACTCCGCCCGCTAATGGAAGGCGCGAAACTGGGCGGGGAAAGGGGCGGGCATGCAAGGGGTTAAATAAAAAATATCCACTTTGTGCATTGATAGTAGAAAGTGTTGGACCTCAGAGGGGTTAGATTTGCTATTCCTACACCAATACCAGCACTAATAGAGAAAGTATTGGACTTTAGAGGAGTCAGATTTACTATTCCTACTCAGTCAGTGAAACCTTTTCCAAGTCCAGTCTGAGCAATAGTAGGAAAAGCGTTGAATTTCGGGGAGTGACATTTATTATTCTCACTCCAACAGGGCAAAACTAAGGAAAGCATTGGATTTTAGAGGGGTAAAATTATTATTCCCAATCCAAAGTTAGGCAAAGTGTTTTGAAGGGGTCAAATTTACTATTCCCACTGCAAACAGTACAGCAGTATAAAAGGTGTTGAACTGTGAGCAGAAAATTCCACAATTTACATAAATAAAGTTCTATTAAATAATTAATTTACAAATAATAATTAATAGGTATTTAATTATTACTCAATTAACTATCCACCCTATTCCCCTACAGACTTAGCATCCCACAACAAAATGCAAGTACAATAAATCAGTATTCCATATTTTACATAATTAAAAGCCAATTAAATAATTAATTACTAATTAATAATATATATATATCAGAAAAAACTCCACTGCTGCTTGGCACTTCAATATGTAGAAGAACGGAGCACGGACCACATCTCTGTGCATTCAATCAAATTTATTTTCCTGAGGTAAGCCAGCCATAACGTGTTTCAACTCCATAGAGCCTTGATCACATGATGCGCTTTGAAGACACATGACTGTTTAAATACCATTTTTTTAGTTTTTTTCTTTTCCTTTTTCACCGTGAATGTTAAAGTGACAGTGCTCAAAAGTATCTGCATTGCTTAGTAGCTCCTATGTAGAGTTGTGAAATATCGGTATAAATACCATTACACTATTACTGATATATATAAGATATATAAGATACCTTTATTGTTTGATTAATTAAAATCTTACAATAAAACAAATTCATACAATAATCCATTATATACGCTTTAAATAGTAACAAATCCTTAAAATTCAATACATCGTTTAGTGTTTACGATAAAAATTCATACATTTAAAACTTTAAAAGGAAAATATAGTCAATCTTAATGTCCTGTTTCATGCTCTTCAAATTTTTTCCATACTTTTATTAAAAATGTCACCAATGCGGAGTTCATGATTATATCATCTGAGGAAAGACATCGAATCAGTGCTTGTCTACATGTCCTTATCCCTCTTTTATTAAATAATCTCTTTAAAATAATAACTCTTTCATTTTTTAATTCGGGACAGAGACATAATAGATGAATAATGTTTTCCTCCCCTGATTTACACAGCCTACATAGACTGTCATTTCCTAGTTGTTTCCTAGGTGGTGCATGGGATCAACCCGGAAGTACGCCAAATCTTGCTTTGATAAAAATGTGTTTGTTTTTCTGCGACCATGCCGTATCCAGATATTGCTGTACCATTTTTTTTGAGAAGCCATTTATGATAGGCCAAGCATGTTTTCTTTTAGTAAAAGAAGCTTTGTCACTTATTATCGATAAGTGATCTATAATCTTATTAATAACTTTCTTAAATGATTCCTGAGTAATGGTCGAGTCCCATATCTGCCTAACCTCAAATTCTTCTAAAGCCACTTCCAAATATTTCCAGGTGGATGATTTGGTGTTTCCATTAATTTCCTTCCACAGTAGCTGGGACATTAGATTTTCTTGGTCATTTTTTAATCTGTTCCAGACTTTAATTGCATGACCTTTTCGTGCATACAGCTGGTTATTGAGACCGAATTCCAGCCTTACTTGAGCTTGCGATGCATTACTCGGCAAACGAAAAAGAATTTTAAATGTTTTTGAAATAGCATTGTTAATAATAATTGCGTCTTTTCCATTTAAGGCCTCACTGCCGTATGTTAATTAAGGTAGCAGTTTGGCCGATATTACCTTTAGGAAGGGACGGTAAGTTAGATCGCTAATTGATTTATGGATGGACCTAAATGCAGCTATCAAAGCATTTGCTTTCCTATAAATTTCAAGCTTCTGAGGGAGAAAATTTACATTATCGTTGAATATCACACCCAGATAACTATAGATATTGACTTGTTCTAATTGCTACTTTCCCAAAAACCATTTAGATCTATATTTTCGTCTTGCGTTTTTTGAGATCACCAAAACTTTAGATTTTGTTTCATTTATTACCATCCTATTTTCTTTTGAATATTGAAATGTTCGTGCTATTAAACGTTGCAAGCCCACTTTTGTATTGCTGAAAAGAACAACATCATCTGCATATAATAAATTTGATATATGTTTATTTGCTAATTTGGGTGGATGAGCATTTATATTATTCAATGCCTCCGTAAAGTCTACTAAGAACAGGTTAAATAATAATGGGGCCAGGACGCACCCTTGCTTTAAACCACCTGTTGTCGGAATTTTGTTGGTAAGTGATTGACCATCTCCAATGGGGACTCTGACCCAAGTATCGGTATATAAAAGACGAATCAGCTGTAATAATAGAGGTGGGATTCCTTGTATTTGTATCTTTTCCCACAATCGTTCTCTATCGATACAATCAAAAGCTGATTTAAAATCAACAAAGCATAAGTACAAAGGTTGTTTTCTTAAGTTTGCTTTGTCCATTAGTACTGATAAGGCTAGGATGTTAGTAGTTGTTCCTAAACCTTTAATGAAACCTGTTTGATTTGGGGGGAGAATGTGATTATTCTTTACCCAGTCAGTTAAACTTGACAACAGAATCCCTGCGAACAGTTTTTCATCTGTATCCTGTAGTGTTATTAAACGATAATTCTCAGGCAGGGCCCAATTTCCCTTTTTGAAGATCGGGGATATTAGTGACCCTCTCCAAGATTCGGGTATTACCCCTGTCTGAATTATTTCATTGAAAACCTTGGTTAGATGTTCTGCCCATATAACTGGATCCTCCTTATACAGTGCAAAAGGGATACCATTTGGGCCTGGTGCTCCGTCTTTTTGTTTTCTTATTAGCTTAGACACTTGTTCTTGTGTTGTTTCATATTCGTTATCCTGTTCTGTGTTTGATGTTTCCTTCTTTGTATAATTGTTCGCACCTATAGTTATGCTGCAATTCGGGTTTAAATGATGTACCAGAAAATTCACCCATTCAGTCTCAGTTAAAACTGATGCTACTATGATTTTATCTGGTCTTGTTAGACTATTTATAATTTTCCAAAAGTCCCTTGAATTATTTTGGTTACTAGCATAAAAAAAAATTGTCCAAAGATCATTTTTAGCTTTGGTTTTCTCATTCCAGATTAATTTCCTCGGGTTTTGATTTAAAATTTTTATGTTGTCTATTATTTCTTTTTTATTAGGAAACTTGTTCAGCTCTTTCCTAAGTTTGTTTCGCGACTGTCTTATTTTCCGTACCGTAAATGTTAAGTCGATTTTTATTTCCTTTTTTTCTGGTCGCGTTGCATATTTATTTTTAACTTCAATCGGGGGGTCGTGTTGGTTAACTAATTTACGTGTAAAGTTTACCCACTGTTCAGTTACAGATATAGAGGATTTGTCTAGGAAACATTCAGTAAGCAATTTTTGTGCTAGTGCGCTGGTATGTTCCTTATTGTTTGGTTTCCAAATTAATTTCCTATAATTGATGGTTCCAACCTGGCCTTGCATTGACAAATACCGTTGATGTTTTGATTTTGTAAATGTTGTCATAATTATTTGCTGGCTGTGATCGCTCTCCGGGAGCTTCCCTAGATAATACGAGGTAATGTTGTTAAAGATGTTCAGTGATACCATCGTATAATCAATTCGCGATTTCGCATTATGGGTGTAGAATGACCATGCTGAAGGTGAATCCGTCAAGAGTCTCCCATTGAGTATTCGTAGTCCCAAGGCTTCAATATCCTTCACGAAATTTAGTCCTGTTTTTGTTTGTCTGCACTTAGTTGTTGTTTCCATTGCTTGTGCGGGAATAAGCCATTGTTGATCTTGTGACTGAGTGATATCATCTCTTGTGAATGGTACTAACAGATTTAAGTTATAGTCACCTGAAACTATAAAGTCCACAAAGGGGTCATCAACGATCTGTTCCAGTAGATAACTGGTAAGCGTAGCACACATAGGTGCCGATCATGATCCGGTAAAAACCGGTTACGAACCGTCGGACGGAGCATATTCTCCGTCCGACGCATACCCGGTCGTAAAAATATGCAAACATGGAATTACGATTCGCACGGAAACACCATTTCCGTACGAATCGTACAAACCCCCGACCGACGAAAATAAACATACAAATGTGATCCGGGAAAGCGCCGACGTGACGTCGGGACGCACGCAGCCTGCCATTCACGAACCAGGAATCACGATTCGCACCGACGTCATCCCGCACGGTGAATATTTTCCGGCTGCCAAAAACTGCCGGGAAATCAGGACGACGCGAACAAGGAGTACCTGTACGCGACGGACAGACATGGACCCGAACCTACGTGTCATCCCGGCCCTCATAGCAGTCGACCTCCTCTACAGGTTCGGACGCAGACGCCGCAGAAGGTCAGAACAACAAAGGGAGGGGGGAAAGGGGGGGGCAGGACCAGAGGCAGGCCACAAAACCCCCACCAAAGTCACACAGCACACATGCCCTGGACATACCTGACCCCCAGGCCCTGGTCACTACGAGGGGGTGGGGGCGTGTCCAGCAAAGCCAGCGACCGCCACAACGGAAGTGCTTGACGACGCGAACCGGCAACACAACAATACAGGTACGTCCCGTACCCACGCCTTAAGAGCGTGGGTACGAGTCGTACCCCGCCCACACCTACGTCATCCCAACAATGGCGGGACGGCTGTACCCACGTGGCAAAGGCCTGGGTACGGCCCGCACAAGCATCACATAGCGTGGGGACGCATATGTACGGACCGTAACCCCACCCCCGTATGTATGGAGCGTACCCCCAACCGCAACAGTGTGAGTACGACCCGTACCCCGACCCGCGGACGTATGGAGCGTACCCCCACCCCAACAGTGTAAGTATGACCCGTACCCTCACCCGTGGACGTATGGAGCGTACCCCCACCCCAACCGTGTATGTACGACACGTACCCCCACCCGCGTATGCATGGAGCGTACCCCCACCCCAACAGTGTAAGTATGGCCCGTACCCTCACCCGCGTACGTATGGATCGTACCCCCCACCCCAACAGTGTATGTATGACCCGTACCCTCACCCGTGGACGTATGGAGCGTACCCCCACCCCAACAGTGTAAGTACGACCCGTACCCTCACCCGCGTACGTATGGAGCATACCCCCCACCCCAACAGTGTATGTACGACCCGTACCCTCACCCGCGGACGTATGGAGCGTACCCCCACCCCAACAGTGTAAGTACAACCCGTACCCGCGGACGTATGGAGCGTACCCCCACCCCAACAGTGTAAGTACGACCTGTACCCTCACCCGCATACGTATGGAGCGTACCCCCACCCCAACAGTGTAAGTACGACCCGTACCCTCACCCGCGTACGTATGGAGCATACCCCCCACCCCAACAGTGTATGTACGACCCGTACCCTCACCCGCGGACGTATGGAGCGTACCCCCACCCCAACAGTGTAAGTACGACCCGTACCCGCGGACGTATGGAGCGTACCCCCACTCCAACAGTGTAAGTACTACCCGTACCCTCACCCGCGTACGTATGGAGCGTACCCCCACCCCAACAGTGTAAGTACGACCCGTACCCTCACCCGCGGACGTATGGAGCGTACCCCCACCCCAACAGTGTAAGTACGACCCGTACCCCCACCTCGTATGCATGGAGCGAACCCACACCCGTGTATGTTCTAAGCGTACATATCGTGAAATAGGAGGGGTGGGTGCAGAGTCCTCCCAGCAGTGCCCAGAGACAGGAGGGGTGGGTGCCTATCACTCCCAGCAGTGCCCAGACACAGGAGGGGTGGGTGCAGAGTCCTCCCAGCAGTGCCCAGAGACAGGAGGGGTGGGTGCAGAGTCCTCCCAGCAGTGCCCAGACATAGGAAGGGTGGGTGCAGAGGCCTCCCAGCAGTGCCCAGAGACAGGAGGGGTGGGTGCAGAGTCCTCCCAGCAGTGCCCAGAGACAGGAGGGGTGGGTGCAGAGTCCTCCCAGCAGTGCCCAGAGACAGGAGGGGTGGGTGCAGAGTCCTCCCAGCAGTGCCCAGACACAGGAGGGGTGGGTGCCTATCACTCCCAGCAGTGCCCAGACACAGGAGGGGTGGGGGCCTATCACTCCCAGCAGTGCCCAGACACAGGAGGGGTGGGTGTAGAGTCCTCCCAGCAGTGCCCATGGAACGCAAAGGGTGGAGTACCCACAGATACAATCCCCACAAATGTCAGTCAGGTGCACAAAGACCCTGCAGTACATGTACCACATGTGTGCGAGGCTGGGAGTACACACATGCATAGCCCCTAAAAGAGAACATGTCCACATGAAGTCTTGTCAACAGTCAACATACACAAGTACAGTGACCACCAAGGATGCCACAAATGATGCAGGTGGAGACATCGCACAGCATGCATGTGCAAAGTTGAAGGAGTCCGTCACACCCCCAGCTGATGTAGACACAGCTCAGCACCACATAGTGGAAACACCCTGCAGGGAAGATGTCAGGTTACACAGAGGAAGGAACATACCTTGGGACGATGTCACCATGCAGTAACTGCTTACATGAACAAAGTAATTTAGCCAACAGCTTGTGATGGCACACAGATACCAGGGTCCACCCTATGACCAGCACAAGACTACATTTCCCACACACCCAACACATTATCACCACCCAAAATCATGGAGCTGGTCCACCAACAGCAACACCAGATAAACAGTAGTGTTCTAAGGAAAAATAAAAGGCTTTATTCAGCATTTCCAAATAATGTGTGTGTGGATCAAGTTCAATATTTACAAAGCCCATAGGGCAGTGGATGAGTCACAGCTGGATGGGGGACACAGTGGGACGCGTGTCCCCTAGCTTGCCTGCACAGTCAGACTCCTTCGTCTTCCACAGTGGGGAGGGCATCATCTGGGGGGAAGGACCAGGCACCGCAGGGACATGAGGGCGAAGGGTAGGCGTCGTGGGTGCAGGGATGGAGGACTCCACCATAGGGGGTGGGGCAGGGCCAAAGGCGGAGGCCAGGATGTCGCTGCACACCTTAGCAAGGTCCTCCAGCGTCTCCCCTGCACCCGAAGGAACCACAGGCCCCAAGGAGGGAGGGGGGCGGAGGGATGGGTAGCAGCGCCACTGGGGGAGGGTGTGGACAGGTGGGGGGACTCAACCACCCTGACCGGGGACTCTCTTGACCGCTTGCGGGGTGGTGTCACAGTGGGGCTCAGGGACAGAGCGGCCATGAAGGAGTCCTTGCCGGATATGTGGCCAGGAGAGCTGAGGGGAGGGGATTTGGAGGGAGTGGATTGGGTGGAATGCGGACTCCCACTCTGGCTGCATGACTTACGTTTGCCCCCCGACCCAGTGGGTGTGCCTACTTAACCCTGTGTGCGCGTGCCTGGAGGTGTGCGTATGACCTTCCCTGCTGGTGTGGTGCCTGTGTCTGTTGTGGTGGGTGCATGCTGACGTCTGGGTGTACGTGGGACAGGCATGGGAGTGGGAAGTGTGGATGGGGCAGGGGTAGGGGGTGGGACGTAGCGCTGCAGGAGACCCACTGCTGCAGTCAGTGTCGAGTCTATGGACCTCAGCAACTGGCGTTGGTCAGCCTGCGATGAAAAAATGCCCTCCAAGTATGCCTCCATGTTGTGCAGCACTTGGCTGTGGCCATGGAGGACATTAAGGATCGCAGCCTGAACAACCTGCAACTGCCGCTGGATGTCCACAGACTCAGCATTGGCGGCAGCAGTGGAGACAGGGGCAGGGGGTGCAGTGCCTGGCAGGAAGGAGACATGTGGTGACCGGGTACGCTGGGAAGGGACACGAGCAAGTGGGAGGCGGATGATGGCAATGGAGGGGTCGGGGTGCGATGTTGTGCCGCTGTCAGCTGCTGGTGCAGCCTCCGCCCACTCGGAGAGATCATCCTCGGACCCGTCAGCTTCATATTCTGTCGTGCCAGTGGACAGGTCCTCGGCCACACTCTCCTCCGCCTCAGTACCACTCAATGTGCCAGCCACGATGTCAACGCTGGCACTGGTGCTCAGTCCCTCCGCTCCGTCTGTGCTCATGTCTCCCTCCGTGTCCCCCGACGATGCTGTGGGCAAGGTGAAGAGACAGCAATTAATCACACACCTGTATACATCTGTCACATGAGTCCAATCTACATAGGTTACAGTGCATAGCCTGCAAAGAAAGATCAGTAACACCTACAAAACAAGGTACAGATGTAGGGCATGCAACACACAGTTGGTTGACCCACCATGCCAATGAAAATCCATGGAGAGCATGACACAATAGCAAATGACATGAAATGGAGTTTGACAGAGGAGCCAGGCCCTGGGGACAATCCAGCACTGCAACTGCACCACACAGCGTTGCCGAAAATAGGGATGAGGAGGGACCATATCCATGAACTTGAGGCACATGCTGCATAGGTAATACTGAAAACATGCCCACCATGACTGGCTCACTGCACCTTGAGTGTATGTCCAGACAAACATCACACACTGGCCAGACCTAGCAAGGAGAATTCTGGTTTTGACATGTAGGCTTGGCCCGCACCAACCACCCCCTACATGAGACAATTTGTTGAGACACAGGTGGCACTTACATCTCTTAGTCTGGGTGAAATACACAGGGGCTGCATAAATGCAAGATTGGACGCCAAATACCCAAGGTGCGCCTGTCCAAATAATCATGTACAAATGGCCATCATCAGATGAATGTAACAAGACACACAGGCACTGGCCACTGTGACTATGAACAAGGAAAATCAGGTCAGGCTGTACAGTGGACACTTGTACTACATTTCACGTCAATATACATGGCGCCAGGGGACAATGGCACAGAGCACAACCTATGCTGTAGACACTGAGAGTGTCCACGTTTTGTGATGACACACATGACACCTATGAAAATATGCCCCAGGGGACAGTAGTGGCCACACAACTCCATGGTCCTGAATGGGAATGACTGCAACACACGCCACCATCCCTGCACTATGCGTATCACACACTCATGCACATCATGTCACAGGCCACAACATAGGACATGCGCCTCTGTAAGGCATGACACTTGAGAGACTAACTCCCATGTCTGGACTCAGCATCAGTGCCAACTGACATGGAACCCACATGTACTGAACTGGACAGGGCACAGGCAAGGTCCCCAAACCTGTTACACACCACCCCCACACATGATGCTACAGGCATAGTTCACGTGGAGAAAGCGCCAGCCTACATTACCTTGTGAAGGAGTGACTACACACAGACCAGGGAACACATTGCAAGGAGGGGAAGGGAGGCAGGAGAGCACAGCTATACTGTGGGTAACTGGATCTGCACAGCACCTTTAAACCCTGGCAGTGTATCCATGCAACTGTGCACTTACAAATGCTGGTGACACACAACAGACACACATGTACCTACCCCCTTCCTGCTGCTGCTTCTCCTGTAAGCGCCTCTCCAAGTCTGGAAATACCACCGCCAGCACACGCTTGTGGATGTAGGTCAGACGGCGGCGCCCGCGGTTCTAATTGGTCTCAGGTGAGTCCCCCAGCAGGACCCGTGCGATCCTCTGCGTCCAGCACCGGATATCCTGCCAGCGTTTCCTCACCTGGGCCAGGCGCCGCTTGCGACCATCCGCACTCCTCACGGCACTGACGGCGGTCAGCCATATCTGCTTCTTGGCAGAGGTGCCTACCTGTGAGGATGAACAAGTGACACTACATCAATACACCAGGCACATGTCACAGAGAGACATATTAGAACAAATTTGCTGTTTACAACAAGGCATAGTATGCATCCAACGCATTGCACCTTTGTCATAGGGACATGATCCTCTGGGGAAGGGCAAAAGCAGTACGTGCCATTGAAAGTAAACAAGTGGAATGAGGGCAACCACACAATCAATGATCCAGGCTCACACTGTGCATCACAAGCTACACCAGGATAATGTGCAGCACCTCTAAGCAGTCACATGCCACAGGCCACTGACGCTACCGCAGCAGAGTACACAGACACACACAGGCACAGGACATTCACCTGCCATTGCCAAATGCAGCGACAAACCTCACTCTGCACATGTGCCACTAGACGGGGGGGCTCACAGGTGTGGGGCTGGCTCTGCACGTCAGACACACAGCACTGCTCCCTGCTCCCATCACATGGGCAGGGTATATCCATCCCTCATGCAGCCCGGGTGCTACACTCCACATATGCACCCACCCACATGACAGGGGACTTACACACACACCGATGTCCAGGGTACGAACACATCATGTGGACACTCTCAGCACAGGTACACAGAACTAACACACATCTGTGGGTACAGTCACCTGTCACACTGGGCTGACCACATAATCACATGAGGACTGTAGAGGCTACATTCCCAGGAGGACAAGACAGGCAGAATGTGGCATGCACCATGCAGTGATTGTCACAGTAAACACAATGCTAGTGAGGACGGCAGACATGCACCACAGCATGCTCTGGCTGGGAGACATCAGGCATTCCCCCCCCTGGGACCCCCCTATAGTACATAGCATGTGTGTCACACCTGGACACAATGGCAGAAGTCACACTCACAAAAAAGGGACACAGTCTGTGCTAGTGGACTCTGCACTCACCTGATTCCCTGGTCGCCCATACAGCAGGGGGTACTGTGGGAGGATCACATCCAGCAAAGCCAGGTTATCCTTCAGGGTGAAAGGCTGTGACCTCTCCACAGACCTTGACATGGTTCCAGGGAATCAGTAGCAGCAGCTGGGTCGTCGAATCCAAAGATGTGCAGGCAAGTGCTCCCTCATGGGACCTGGCTGCCTTACATCTGCCTTGCTGGCCTGTTTCATGCACAGGAGTACAGAGTGATTGGTCACTCACATTTGCATCCAATGTTTCCTCCAATCCCTTCAAACCTAGCACAGTCAGTGGGTTCTTATTGTGTTTTTTTCTTCAGCATGATGTCAACTCCAGAAGCACATTGCAGCAAAGTAGATTCATTCAAACTGACTACTGCTGTGCACCTGCTTAAAAAAATTCAAACTTTAAACTGGGTCTCCATGAAAACCAGCATGCATGTAGGCCTTTATACTTGTCCCTCATGTGTCCCCTATGTAATTTGGAGCTCCACACACAGGTACGGTGTGTCCCGGGGCTCTAGGGCACCCCAAATGCATTTCAACGGCCCGTACAAGTGTGTGTATGGTCCGTCTCACTATGGGTGTTCTCGCGTATGCGTACTCATAGTGGTACGGACCGTACACACGCCTGTACGCTCACTATCACTATGGGTGTTCTCGCGTATGCGTACTCATAGTGGTACGGACCGTACACACGCCTGTACGCTCACTATCACTATGGGTGTTCTCGCGTACGCGTACTCATAGTGGTACGGACCGTACACACGCCTGTACGCTCACTATCACTATGGGTGTTCTCGCGTATGCGTACTCATAGTGATAGTGAGCGTACAGGCGTGTGTACGGTCCGTATCACCATGAGTACGCATACGCGAGAACACCCATAGTGATAGTGAGCGTACAGGCGTGTGTACGGTCCGTACCACTATGAGTACGCATACGCGAGAACACCCATAGTGAGACGGACCGTACACACGCCTGTACGCTCACTATCACTATGAGTACGCATACGCGAGAACACCCATAGTGAGACGGACCTACACATGCCTGTACGCTCACTATCACTATGGGTACACATACGGCAGCACTCCCATAGTGATAGGGAACGTACACAGGCCCTCTTAGCGAAAGTACGGTGCCTTTCACACATCACAGTGGTGACAGGCAGCACACAGGAAGGAATAGGGCTGACATACTTGTCCATGGATGGACATCAAGGCATTTTCTGGCCAGTACTACATGTGTGGGGCACAGGTGTGAAAGGCTGTGATGTGGCACATTACTCCTGAGTGGAGAAGGCACCAGATGTATGATGAGATGTGTACAGATGTTATGTGTGACGGTGCAATGTGTGCCAGGCATGCCCTTAACTCCTTTGACATGTGTGCATGTCGTACTGCACACTTGGGATGAGCGTCACTGGCATGGCACGGTCAACAACACACGCAAGTGTCCCCTGATGCCCGGTATAGGGGTTACCACACCAGACATGTCACTACCCACGGTGCACGATGTGACTATGTCATGTATGTGTGGGGAGTTCCCATTAGGTTGATGTTGGAACTCCCTCAAAAGCATCAGCTGTTGCAGCAACCAACATGTGTCTGTGTGTAGATGGACATGGCACACTGTTCCGCACACCAGGCCACATGTGGTATCGGATGTGAGGTGTGTATGTATGCATGGGACACGGAGTAGCGTAACAAGGACATGTCTGCATCCTCTCTATGAATGTGTGGTGAGTCATCACATGTACACCTTCATGGCAAGGTGTGTGGGCTGTCCTAGTGTAATGTCATGTGACCTGTGGCTCTAGTATTCCGCTACCAGTCTCTGCAATCGACATCCTACTTCTGCTGATGTGTGGATGTATGTCACTCCTGTGTTGCGTCTGGCTGTTCACTTACACTGGGACACAGCTAATCCCATGCCATGGCATGTGGAGTTTCACAATCTCCGTGTGTAGCTGGGTCTTGGTAGGAGTGTCACCTGGCAGCCATACGTGTCCAGGGCATGTGGCACATACCTGACTCCGTATGTCGCATATGTGTATTGACAGATTAACATGTGCTCAGCACCAAAAAATTGTTGTTGTAGTGCACTCACTCTTCCTTGTCACTTCCAAATTACTGCAGAGCGCCGCCTCTTCCCCGAGCAATTCCGGACTTGGCTGACATGCGGGAGAATGACTGTATCCGGTGCTACCGCTTCCCCCAACCGTTGATTATGGAGTTGACGGCGAGGCTGGCACCACACCTGCAACCGCTGCACAGGTATCCTATGGCACTGACACCCAAGCTGAAGGTAATGGCAGCCCTACATTTTCTTGCCACGGGTACCTTTCAAAATACCATAGCTCATGTTGGTGGCATGTCCCAGAGCATGTTCTGCCGTGTGCTGCATGATTTCTTAGAGGCCATGTTGCTTCACCTGGATGAGTTCATCCATTTCCCAACCCCTGAAATGTTGACTGGGGTCAAGCGTGGATTCTATGCCCTGGGAGGGATGCCCCATGTCATTGGGTCCATAGATGGGACACATGTGGCTTTGGTAACACCACAGGCACAGGAGGTAGCGTACAGGAATCGCAAGCACTACCACTTCATCAATGCCCTTGTGGTGTGTCTGTCCAACATGGTGATTTCACATGTCTGTGCTCGTTTTCCAGGATCAGCACACGATGCCTACATCATAAGGCGTAGCAGGGTGCCTGAAATGATGACGCAGCTGCGCAGCGAACAAGCATGTGTTGTTGGTGGTTACACTCTGTCTGTCCTGTATTTTGCGTAGACTTCCAGCACGACCGCTTCTCCTGTCCTACTTATGTCCATGTGCTTTCCATGTAGGGGACGCTGGCTATCCCAACATGCCATGGCTGATCACACCTCTCCGCAACCCCATCACGCCGGCCCAGCTCCACTACAACACCGCCCATGGCTGGACAAGGCGAGTGATAGAGAGGACATTTGGCCTCCTGAAGAGCCGGTTCCGATGCCTCCACAAGACCGGCGGCGCCCTCCCATATGCCGCCGGCAAAGGTCTGCAAAATCTTCATGGTCTGCTGCATGCTGCACAACATGGCAGTTGAGAAAGCTGTGCCACTCATCCTGGATCAAGATGATCAGGACCATCCACCCGTGGAGGACGAAGGTCTTGGCAATGGGGCTAGTGATGTGGAGGATGTGGTTCCGCAAGAGGACATCCGGACTCGGCTCATACGCGACTTCTTTGCTTAGTGGTGAGTACCAGTGTCTGTGTGTGCACGCATTGGTCCCCGTGTGGCATGTGTTGCGATGTGTGTGTCCATCTGCATGTATGCCACGTGAGTCAGAGGTGTTTGTGGATGTGTCACTGGAGTGATGGTGCCAGTGATGTGTATTTCCCCAGTCATAATTGTGACCTGGCATGTTGTCATCCTTACATGTGTCGAGTACATGCACATGCAAGTGGCTGTGCTTTTTGTGGCTGACTTCTTGTGTGTCTCTCATCCCCAGGTACTTGCGCATGCCGTCTGCTGGTTGCATTGTTGTGGCACTGCTATTCCTCATGGACACATCATCGTGTGCTGACTCAGCGTTACACGCACGGACAAGTTTGGAAGTCTCCTTAGGGTAAGGGATGCATCAGGGGTGTATTGGGTGTGGCAGTTGTTTACGATGTATGCACACTGCCCCTGTCGATGTTTGGTTCCTCTGCAGACATGTCGCATCACCATGGTACACATGACATGCAGCTGGGTACACCTGAATAGATGGTCAGACTTGTTGACAGTCATCAGTGATGGGATTGTGGAATGTGATGATGGCATCAATGTGTGTTACACTGCCCTCGGACACATACGGTTTGCATTGGCTTGACATGGTGTGGGACTTCCACATCAGCAGATCAATGGTGTAGGGCAGTCTCTCCGTGAGCAGCAGGGGGTGTTTAGCTGTTAGCCGACACTTGTGTGCCAGTTCCATGGCTATCACGCATTTGTGCTGCAGAAGGGGGGTGCCAGTGTTGGACCCACATGTTACTCCACATGACCCGTTCATGTGTACTCCGAGTTGCCTCTGCAATCCCGAATACATGACTAATAAAGGTGTCCCTATGCCTCCAAGGTGCCTCTTCTCAGTCAATGCTGGTGTGTTGCCACGGTGCATCCGGCATGTCTGGCATGGTTTTCCGTGATAGTGGCTATGTGTCTATGTGTAGAGTAGCAAGATGCAAGCTGTTTGTGTGGGATTAGACTGTGTATTGTGCATGATGTCCATGACTGTGTGGGTATTGTGACATGTGCCATCCCCATGCATCCAACGTTGGCCAGGCCACCATTCTCTGCATCCACCTGACTCAAGCTTGCAGGACATGGTTCTGCCACCTGTCCACACATACCTGGGTGCCCCCCAGGACACTCCACATGATCCCTGACCTCTGCGCATGGCTGTCGCTGTACTCAATATGTCTGTCGGCACGGTTGTGCGGCCACCCCCTCAGCTGGTTGGGCCCATGACGGGTGTGTATGGTGCTCCATGTCTGTCTTGCCTAATACAATGTGACCCATGTGTGTCCGGTGCCAGACTCAGGCCCCAGGGTGTGGATGGTTGAAGTCAAATGAGAACTCAGGCATGGTTAGACTTTACAAGACACATGTAAGGTAATAATGCAATCAGTAGGCATCTTCTCTTTATGGTGTGACTTTTTATTTTGGTTGGGGTGGGGGGGGGGGTTTGACATGAGGGGCTTTCCGGGTGTGTGGAATCCAAAGTTCACTAGGGGAGTTGGTGTCCTTGCCATTTGAAATCCTCAGAGTCCATGCCACAGTCTTTGTCAACATTGGTCAGACAGTGATCAGCAAGTCCATGTGGCAGAGAATGTCTTTTGCTGCTGTGCTGCTGTTGCTCCAGTGGGCCAGGTGCCAGGCCAGGTGTCCTGGGAGATGGTGCTGTTGCGCCGACCCTCACGGTCTTTTCCGTGGACGACCCGGCATCCTGCGGGGACCCTCAGAAGCAGGCCGTGACGATGTTTGGGATGCTATAATAAAGATATCTCTGAAAAAGAGTGGGGGTCCTAGGGATAAAGTTTAAGGACTCAAATAGTTGCAATCCCCAGATCCACAAACTATAACAACATGAGCAACTATGAGTCTCGCCTATATGAAAAACTTGACACAATCGTGAGGGTAAAGCTAGTGTTGTGAGTTCATGTGTACATGTGTGCGTGTACGCATGAGTGTAAGATTCCCATCATCCACCCGAAGTGGTTTGCTTCATCATCTGGGAATTGAGGACTAATTTAGAGAACCATCTTCTACTGAGCAAGTCGTAGATATTGGTCTCTTATTTGTCCCAACGTGGTGGAAACTAGTTTTGCTAGATGATGATTGGGTGTGATGGTCGCAGTGCTGGTGTGTGGTGATGGTGTATAAGTGCTGGTTAAAAATGTCTAACAAGGTACTAAAACAACTTTATTAGTAGCTACCTTGTTGACAAACTCTAAAAACAGTGCTCTAACAGTTTCAAATATAATAACTGTGTTGAAGAACGGTCAACATGTTTCTGCTAACGGATTTGAATCATCCTAGCTTTCGTCAGGACCTAGAAGCTACTGCGAAAAACTGTGTAAAATAATAAAGTGATTGATACAACCTGGACCCTGATAGGTGTCCAAGAAACTCCGTGGGCGGTAGTTTATATTCACTGACCTGCATAAATGGAAAGAAAAGATAAAAAGAACACAACATAGCAAAATACCCTTCACATAGTGTAATTCTCAAGATTTTACAAATAGCATCCGGCACAATGTCCGATAAACCAAATACTCTTGGATGTATTAAGACTGTGATAAGTCTAAGAACTCAAATCGAAATTAGACGACTTAAAGGCACTTACCCTATCTGTGATGGGTGTGCGCCTCACCTCACCTGGCTACTACTCAGGTATAAGGAGGCCCCGCTCTGTAGAGAAAATCAGAGGGTTCAACAATGTTAAAACCTAGTGGTTGGTTAAAATTTAAACGCTTAAGCCCAGCCGCGTTATGTCAAGAAACGCCTAATTGCACCGGGAATCATCCGACCGCTACAACAATGGTCTCTGGAAAGCGCTCGATCTCGGTGACATTTTTAAAGATAATGGTTAAGGCCTAAGCAGAAGGCCGACTTGTACCACTAATGTGGTGCGTGTCACGTAGCATCAACTTATAGTAGAATGACAGCTCACCTGTCCGTCGGTACCTCTTGTCAGTACTGAGCTCGTAGGGGAGGCAACCTACGAGGTGTCCGAACACGGCAGAAATAGAGAATGCCGATCTAAGTTGTCATGGCAACTAGGGGAAACCGAGGCTGACGTGCGTGCGCAGATGTTGCGTCATCGCGTTCCGTGTTAGAGTCTGGGAAATGTAGTATTTGACTCAATATTTGTCAGGGGCTGCCGTAGTTAGAAAGCAGGCTCCAAACCACCGCTCGTATAGGATTAAGAGATGATGGATGTTTGTGGGTGATGTTATACTAAAGTACCGTATATCATAACAAACAGATAAACTGATAATAACAGCGAAACACCTGGTGTTATGATATTAAAAGCATATGGTAAACAAGAAGGCCATTCCTTTGTAGAGCGGAACTTAAAGAATTCAGCGCCTCCTAGTACATCATTACCATACATATGGAGGGTACTAATAGATGTCTGCTCTTAGAGTGAGGCCCAAGGAATATCATCATTCAGCCCATTGCGATCACTCTGGAGTTTGAAGACCCATTTCTGTTCCTTGTGGAACAGAAAGTTAGTGATGTCTGTTATATGTGATGGAATGAATGGTTGTTCGAGGACTAACCACCTGATGTCTTCTGGTTTATGATTAAGTGAGAGAAAGTGGTTAGACATTTTTGTTGCTTGTTTCTTGCGTCTAATAGTACTCTTGTGCTCACTTATTCTCACTTTGATTTTTCGGGTGGTCATCCCTACATATTTCAATGAGCAGGGACATGTAATCAGATAGATGACTTTCTCTGAATTACAGTTAGTGTGTTTGTTGAGAATCCAAGGTTTTGAGGTGCCAATGTCAACCGATTTAGTGGGTTCTGTTTGAGGACAAACCGAACAAGAACCACAAGGATAGTGGCCTTGAACCGGTGGGAGGTGCCAGAGTGTAGATATGGCAGGATCCTTCTTTGCTTTGGGTCGTGTGTGTACCAAATTGTCCCTGAGGTTAGTACCTCTCTTGAACGAGAAAAGTGGAGGAGGGATTTCTTCTTTGTTCAAATTGAGAATCCGCCAATGTTTTCGTACCACTTTTTGCACGTCATTTGACAGTGTGCTGAAGGTGTTTACAAATGTAAGTCTCTTAAGTGGTGGTTTGGGTGTAGCTGGCGCAATGAGAGCGTCCCTATTATTGTTAGCTGCTCTTTTTTTGGCTTGTCTGACCAAGTGTCTGGGGTATTTCTTGACCTGCAATTGCTGTGACAGATCGGCTGCATGCTTGTCAAAAGTCTCTTTCGTGGAACAGTTTCTGCGTATACGCAGGAACTGACCGACAGGCAAGTTGTTCCTAAGGGACTTAGGATGGTGGCTCTGGAAATTCAACAGAGAATTCTTCGCTTGGGGTTTCTTGTATAGTTCACTCCCCAAAGTCCCTTGTGAGGGATAAATGACGATGTCTAAGAAGGGCAATCTGCATTTGTCGTGTGTTACAGTAAATCTCAAGAAATTGTTTTGTGTGTTTAACCAAGCATGGAAATCAAGTAAGGTGGTCACACTGCCACGCCAAACCACAAGAATATCATCGATATACCTCTTCCATATGACAATTTTGTCACGGAAGGGATTCGTATTGGTCAACACGTTGTTCTGTTCAAACAAATGGACGTAGAGATTTGCTAGGCTGGGAGCAAAAATGCTCCCCATCGATGTGCCTGAGGTTTGGAGGTAGATGGTCTCCTCGTACCTGAAAAAATTTTCTTTCATTGCCAGCCTGGCACATTCCATGATGAAATTAATTGGGGTAATCGTGACCAGATCTTTGGTGTCAAGTAGACCTCTGATGGCCTCTAATGTTTCATCCTGGGGGATGCAGGTATATAGTGACTCGACATCGAAACTAACCAGTAGGTCTGTTTCGATGTCAAAGGTGGTTTCGGGTAACAGTCTGAGGACATCTTTGGTGTCCTGAAGAAATGTTGGCATTTCCTTGACCAGAGGCCGGAGGAAAAAGTCTACAAAAGTGGACAAGGGTTCCAGGAGAGACCCGATCCCTGAGATGATGGGACGTCCTGGTGGTGGTCTAGTGGCTTTATGTATCTTAGGAAGGACATAAAAGTAGGGCATGACAGGATGTGTTGTGATTAAGAAATCAGACTCATGTTGAGTGATCCAACCGGATTCTCTGGCTTCATATACCATGTCTTTTATCTCCTTAGATAATCTTGTTGTAGGGTCCTCGTTCAAAACCCGGTAGGAATTGGTATCGTTTAGATGTCTTAGACATTCACTACGATAGATGGATGAGTCTAGGATGACGATGGCTCCCCCCTTGTCAGCGGGCTTGATGGTTATGGTGTCATCATTAGATAGTGTAGTCATGGCTTGTTTCTCCACAAAAGGTAAGTTACCGTAGCCTTTTCTGCTTCTAGAGCAGAGAGAGGCAACATCATTGGTCACAGCTTGTTCAAAGACTTTGACATTATCCGGCACTAAGTGTGCAGGTGGTGAGAAATTGGAAGGTGGTCTAAGACCTGTATTGGTTTCTACTGATAGGTCATCTTGATCTATCCTATCGCCTCCTTTTTCTTTATTCTTGAAAAAGAAATGTAGACGTAGTTTGCGAAAGAATTTTCCCATTTCACATCTCAATTGGAAGGGATCACCTGTGGAGGTTGGAACGAAACCTAAACCTTTGTTGAGGACCTCTAGTTCTGTGGGAGAGAGTTGACGCTGGCTTAAATTCACCACAAGTTCGTCACGTTCACACGTGTATCCAGTATATTCTAACTGTTCTGTGGTGGCTGGTCTGTTTGCCAGTGTACCTGTTGTGTTGAGCCTCCTCTTCTCCTGCCTCTGCTGCGTCCACGGCCTTGCCCTAAAAAAGGTTGCTGTCCAAAATGGGTAGGTGGTGGTGGCTGGCAAGGAAAGGGTGGCATGGGTGGACCATATGGTGAGGGTTGAAAACCCCACGGTGCTGGGGGCCACCATGGTCTGGGTTGGTCATAATAGTTTTGTGAACCTCGTCTCCTATTGGCCCGTGAGCGCTGGTAGTTTTGTCTTTGCGACGGTGTCCCTGTGGTGGAGCCCTCTGAGTCTGATGAGGGGGTGAAAATTTTTTCAGGTACGAGGAGACCATCTACCTCCAAACCTCAGGCACATCGATGGGGAGCATTTTTGCTCCCAGCCTAGCAAATCTCTACGTCCATTTGTTTGAACAGAACAACGTGTTGACCAATACGAATCCCTTCCGTGACAAAATTGTCATATGGAAGAGGTATATCGATGATATTCTTGTGGTTTGGCGTGGCAGTGTGACCACCTTACTTGATTTCCATGCTTGGTTAAACACACAAAACAATTTCTTGAGATTTACTGTAACACACGACAAATGCAGATTGCCCTTCTTAGACATCGTCATTTATCCCTCACAAGGGACTTTGGGGAGTGAACTATACAAGAAACCCCAAGCGAAGAATTCTCTGTTGAATTTCCAGAGCCACCATCCTAAGTCCCTTAGGAACAACTTGCCTGTCGGTCAGTTCCTGCGTATACGCAGAAACTGTTCCACGAAAGAGACTTTTGACAAGCATGCAGCCGATCTGTCACAGCAATTGCAGGTCAAGAAATACCCCAGACACTTGGTCAGACAAGCCAAAAAAAGAGCAGCTAACAATAATAGGGACGCTCTCATTGCGCCAGCTACACCCAAACCACCACTTAAGAGACTTACATTTGTAAACACCTTCAGCACACTGTCAAATGACGTGCAAAAAGTGGTACGAAAACATTGGCGGATTCTCAATTTGAACAAAGAAGAAATCCCTCCTCCACTTTTCTCGTTCAAGAGAGGTACTAACCTCAGGGACAATTTGGTACACACACGACCCAAAGCAAAGAAGGATCCTGCCATATCTACACTCTGGCACCTCCCACCGGTTCAAGGCCACTATCCTTGTGGTTCTTGTTCGGTTTGTCCTCAAACAGAACCCACTAAATCGGTTGACATTGGCACCTCAAAACCTTGGATTCTCAACAAACACACTAACTGTAATTCAGAGAAAGTCATCTATCTGATTACATGTCCCTGCTCATTGAAATATGTAGGGATGACCACCCGAAAAATCAAAGTGAGAATAAGTGAGCACAAGAGTACTATTAGACGCAAGAAACAAGCAACAAAAATGTCTAACCACTTTCTCTCACTTAATCATAAACCAGAAGACATCAGGTGGTTAGTCCTCGAACAACCATTCATTCCATCACATATAACAGACATCACTAACTTTCTGTTCCACAAGGAACAGAAATGGGTCTTCAAACTCCAGAGTGATCGCAATGGGCTGAATGATGATATTCCTTGGGCCTCACTCTAAGAGCAGACATCTATTAGTACCCTCCATATGTATGGTAATGATGTACTAGGAGGCGCTGAATTCTTTAAGTTCCGCTCTACAAAGGAATGGCCTTCTTGTTTACCATATGCTTTTAATATCATAACACCAGGTGTTTCGCTGTTATTATCAGTTTATCTGTTTGTTATGATATACGGTACTTTAGTATAACATCACCAACAAACATCCATCATCTCTTAATCCTATACGAGCGGTGGTTTGGAGCCTGCTTTCTAACTACGGCAGCCCCTGACAAATATTGAGTCAAATACTACATTTCCCAGACTCTAACACGGAACGCGATGACGCAACATCTGCGCACGCACGTCAGCCTCGGTTTCCCCTAGTTGCCATGACAACTTAGATCGGCATTCTCTATTTCTGCCGTGTTCGGACACCTCGTAGGTTGCCTCCCCTACGAGCTCAGTACTGACAAGAGGTACCGACGGACAGGTGAGCTGTCATTCTACTATAAGTTGATGCTACGTGACACGCACCACATTAGTGGTACAAGTCGGCCTTCTGCTTAGGCCTTAACCATTATCTTTAAAAATGTCACCGAGATCGAGCGCTTTCCAGAGACCATTGTTGTAGCGGTCGGATGATTCCCGGTGCAATTAGGCGTTTCTTGACATAACGCGGCTGGGCTTAAGCGTTTAAATTTTAACCAACCACTAGGTTTTAACATTGTTGAACCCTCTGATTTTCTCTACAGAGCGGGGCCTCCTTATACCTGAGCAGTAGCCAGGTGAGGTGAGGCGCACACCCATCACAGATAGGGTAAGTGCCTTTAAGTCGTCTAATTTCGATTTGAGTTCTTAGACTTATCACAGTCTTAATACATCCAAGAGTATTTGGTTTATCGGACATTGTGCCGGATGCTATTTGTAAAATCTTGAGAATTACACTATGTGAAGGGTATTTTGCTATGTTGTGTTCTTTTTATCTTTTCTTTCCATTTATGCAGGTCAGTGAATATAAACTACCGCCCACGGAGTTTCTTGGACACCTATCAGGGTCCAGGTTGTATCAATCACTTTATTATTTTACACAGTTTTTCGCAGTAGCTTCTAGGTCCTGACGAAAGCTAGGATGATTCAAATCCGTTAGCAGAAACATGTTGACCGTTCTTCAACACAGTTATTATATTTGAAACTGTTAGAGCACTGTTTTTAGAGTTTGTCAACAAGGTAGCTACTAATAAAGTTGTTTTAGTACCTTGTTAGACATTTTTAACCAGCACTTATACACCATCACCACACACCAGCACTGCGACCATCACACCCAATCATCATCTAGCAAAACTAGTTTCCACCACGTTGGGACAAATAAGAGACCAATATCTACGACTTGCTCAGTAGAAGATGGTTCTCTAAATTAGTCCTCAATTCCCAGATGATGAAGCAAACCACTTCGGGTGGATGATGGGAATCTTACACTCATGCGTACACGCACACATGTACACATGAACTCACAACACTAGCTTTACCCTCACGATTGTGTCAAGTTTTTCATATAGGCGAGACTCATAGTTGCTCATGTTGTTATAGTTTGTGGATCTGGGGATTGCAACTATTTGAGTCCTTAAACTTTATCCCTAGGACCCCCACTCTTTTTCAGAGATATCTTTATTATAGTTTTTGGAGCAGCCTTGGCTGCGGGTCCTTTCTTTGCACTCACGCAGCTAAGCGCATTGCGAGTACTTTCATTCCGCTGCCCACGCCGCCCCTTGTTTAAGGATGGCCGAATTCACTGGATTGTCATTTGATGACAACATGCTACAGTCGATCTTGAGCACCAACCCTAGTATCATAGACAGTCTGCCAGTGGTTTCTAATAACACTGTAGATGAATGGCAAACCTTACTCACTCTTAAAAAGTCTCATTCGCGCACATTCATACATGGCGCTATAATGACAGAATATTTAAGAAACAACAGTGCTCCCATGGGCCTGATAGTTACCAACACACCACGACTTTTTTTGACAGACAAAACTTTCCTCAAGGACTGGTCGCTCATCGCGTGGCGATGCACCCGCGACTGGCTGATCTTAATCATCGCTACAGCCAAGAAGGCAGCTGACCTTATCCTGGTAGAAATACAAACTTTAGAGGGCCAAATCAAAGCCACCATCACTAGTGCTTTATTCAAAAGGAATCTTGAGGATACCAACAAAGCTAACAAAGAGCACAAAGACACCATCTTATTGACGAAGATAGAGAAATTTAAAAAAGATCTGGCTAAGTTCTCCTTTGAAAAAGTCTACCCATATACTAGCGACACTTACATCCCTCCAGAATATAACAAAAAGGGCAAGAGGTATGGCTCAAACTATTCTTCATCAGGGACAGACACCCCCTCATCAGACTCAGAGGGCTCCACCACAGGGACACCGTCGCAAAGACAAAACTACCAGCGCTCACGGGCCAATAGGAGACGAGGTTCACAAAACTATTATGACCAACCCAGACCATGGTGGCCCCCAGCACCGTGGGGTTTTCAACCCTCACCATATGGTCCACCCATGCCACCCTTTCCTTGCCAGCCACCACCACCTACCCATTTTGGACAGCAACCTTTTTTAGGGCAAGGCCGTGGACGCAGCAGAGGCAGGAGAAGAGGAGGCTCAACACAACAGGTACACTGGCAAACAGACCAGCCACCACAGAACAGTTAGAATATACTGGATACACGTGTGAACGTGACGATCTTGTGGTGAATTTAAGCCAGCGTCAACTCTCTCCCACAGAACTAGAGGTCCTCAACAAAGGTTTAGGTTTCGTTCCAACCTCCACAGGTGATCCCTTCCAATTGAGATGTGAAATGGGAAAATTCTTTCGCAAACTACGTCTACATTTCTTTTTCAAGAATAAAGAAAAAGGAGGCGATAGGATAGATCAAGATGACCTATCAGTAGAAACCAATACAGGTCTTAGACCACCTTCCAATTTCTCACCACCTGCACACTTAGTGCCGGATAATGTCAAAGTCTTTGAACAAGCTGTGACCAATGATGTTGCCTCTCTCTGCTCTAGAAGCAGAAAAGGCTACTGTAACTTACCTTTTGTGGAGAAACAAGCCATGACTACACTATCTAATGATGACACCATAACCATCAAGCCCGCTGACAAGGGGGGAGCCATCGTCATCCTAGACTCATCCATCTATCGTAGTGAATGTCTAAGACATCTAAACGATACCAATTCCTACCGGGTTTTGAACGAGGACCCTACAACAAGATTATCTAAGGAGATAAAAGACATGGTATATGAAGCCAGAGAATCCGGTTGGATCACTCAACATGAGTCTGATTTCTTAATCACGACACATCCTGTCATGCCCTACTTTTATGTCCTTCCTAAGATACATAAAGCCACTAGACCACCACCAGGACGTCCCATCATCTCAGGGATCGGGTCTCTCCTGGAACCCTTGTCCACTTTTGTAGACTTTTTCCTCCGGCCTCTGGTCAAGGAAATGCCAACATTTCTTCAGGACACCAAAGATGTCCTCAGACTGTTACCCGAAACCACCTTTGACATCGAAACAGACCTACTGGTTAGTTTCGATGTCGAGTCACTATATACCTGCATCCCCCAGGATGAAACATTAGAGGCCATCAGAGGTCTACTTGACACCAAAGATCTGGTCACGATTACCCCAATTAATTTCATCATGGAATGTGCCAGGCTGGCAATGAAAGAAAATTTTTTCAGGTACGAGGAGACCATCTACCTCCAAACCTCAGGCACATCGATGGGGAGCATTTTTGCTCCCAGCCTAGCAAATCTCTACGTCCATTTGTTTGAACAGAACAACGTGTTGACCAATACGAATCCCTTCCGTGACAAAATTGTCATATGGAAGAGGTATATCGATGATATTCTTGTGGTTTGGCGTGGCAGTGTGACCACCTTACTTGATTTCCATGCTTGGTTAAACACACAAAACAATTTCTTGAGATTTACTGTAACACACGACAAATGCAGATTGCCCTTCTTAGACATCGTCATTTATCCCTCACAAGGGACTTTGGGGAGTGAACTATACAAGAAACCCCAAGCGAAGAATTCTCTGTTGAATTTCCAGAGCCACCATCCTAAGTCCCTTAGGAACAACTTGCCTGTCGGTCAGTTCCTGCGTATACGCAGAAACTGTTCCACGAAAGAGACTTTTGACAAGCATGCAGCCGATCTGTCACAGCAATTGCAGGTCAAGAAATACCCCAGACACTTGGTCAGACAAGCCAAAAAAAGAGCAGCTAACAATAATAGGGACGCTCTCATTGCGCCAGCTACACCCAAACCACCACTTAAGAGACTTACATTTGTAAACACCTTCAGCACACTGTCAAATGACGTGCAAAAAGTGGTACGAAAACATTGGCGGATTCTCAATTTGAACAAAGAAGAAATCCCTCCTCCACTTTTCTCGTTCAAGAGAGGTACTAACCTCAGGGACAATTTGGTACACACACGACCCAAAGCAAAGAAGGATCCTGCCATATCTACACTCTGGCACCTCCCACCGGTTCAAGGCCACTATCCTTGTGGTTCTTGTTCGGTTTGTCCTCAAACAGAACCCACTAAATCGGTTGACATTGGCACCTCAAAACCTTGGATTCTCAACAAACACACTAACTGTAATTCAGAGAAAGTCATCTATCTGATTACATGTCCCTGCTCATTGAAATATGTAGGGATGACCACCCGAAAAATCAAAGTGAGAATAAGTGAGCACAAGAGTACTATTAGACGCAAGAAACAAGCAACAAAAATGTCTAACCACTTTCTCTCACTTAATCATAAACCAGAAGACATCAGGTGGTTAGTCCTCGAACAACCATTCATTCCATCACATATAACAGACATCACTAACTTTCTGTTCCACAAGGAACAGAAATGGGTCTTCAAACTCCAGAGTGATCGCAATGGGCTGAATGATGATATTCCTTGGGCCTCACTCTAAGAGCAGACATCTATTAGTACCCTCCATATGTATGGTAATGATGTACTAGGAGGCGCTGAATTCTTTAAGTTCCGCTCTACAAAGGAATGGCCTTCTTGTTTACCATATGCTTTTAATATCATAACACCAGGTGTTTCGCTGTTATTATCAGTTTATCTGTTTGTTATGATATACGGTACTTTATTATAACATCACCCACAAACATCCATCATCTCTTAATCCTATACGAGCGGTGGTTTGGAGCCTGCTTTCTAACTACGGCAGCCCCTGACAAATATTGAGTCAAATACTACATTTCCCAGACTCTAACACGGAACGCGATGACGCAACATCTGCGCACGCACGTCAGCCTCGGTTTCCCCTAGTTGCCATGACAACTTAGATCGGCATTCTCTATTTCTGCCGTGTTCGGACACCTCGTAGGTTGCCTCCCCTACGAGCTCAGTACTGACAAGAGGTACCGACGGACAGGTGAGCTGTCATTCTACTATAAGTTGATGCTACGTGACACGCACCACATTAGTGGTACAAGTCGGCCTTCTGCTTAGGCCTTAACCATTATCTTTAAAAATGTCACCGAGATCGAGCGCTTTCCAGAGACCATTGTTGTAGCGGTCGGATGATTCCCGGTGCAATTAGGCGTTTCTTGACATAACGCGGCTGGGCTTAAGCGTTTAAATTTTAACCAACCACTAGGTTTTAACATTGTTGAACCCTCTGATTTTCTCTACAGAGCGGGGCCTCCTTATACCTGAGCAGTAGCCAGGTGAGGTGAGGCGCACACCCATCACAGATAGGGTAAGTGCCTTTAAGTCGTCTAATTTCGATTTGAGTTCTTAGACTTATCACAGTCTTAATACATCCAAGAGTATTTGGTTTATCGGACATTGTGCCGGATGCTATTTGTAAAATCTTGAGAATTACACTATGTGAAGGGTATTTTGCTATGTTGTGTTCTTTTTATCTTTTCTTTCCATTTATGCAGGTCAGTGAATATAAACTACCGCCCACGGAGTTTCTTGGACACCTATCAGGGTCCAGGTTGTATCAATCACTTTATTATTTTACACAGTTTTTCGCAGTAGCTTCTAGGTCCTGACGAAAGCTAGGATGATTCAAATCCGTTAGCAGAAACATGTTGACCGTTCTTCAACACAGTTATTATATTTGAAACTGTTAGAGCACTGTTTTTAGAGTTTGTCAACAAGGTAGCTACTAATAAAGTTGTTTTAGTACCTTGTTAGACATTTTTAACCAGCACTTATACACCATCACCACACACCAGCACTGCGACCATCACACCCAATCATCATCTAGCAAAACTAGTTTCCACCACGTTGGGACAAATAAGAGACCAATATCTACGACTTGCTCAGTAGAAGATGGTTCTCTAAATTAGTCCTCAATTCCCAGATGATGAAGCAAACCACTTCGGGTGGATGATGGGAATCTTACACTCATGCGTACACGCACACATGTACACATGAACTCACAACACTAGCTTTACCCTCACGATTGTGTCAAGTTTTTCATATAGGCGAGACTCATAGTTGCTCATGTTGTTATAGATGTTTGGGATGCTCCATCGGATGTCTCCTCCTCCTCCTCCTGATCCCTCCCTGTGGGTGGTGATGTTCTACGCCTGATGGCACAGGGAGGGTTGCCCATGTTGTCGGCCATCCGACGGAGTGTACTGTGAATTCCCGTGAACACCGTCACGAGCTCAGCCTGTCTGTCCTCCATCCGCCGTTGGTGTCGCAGTAGACAGGCATGTTGCTCCGCATGTTGCTGGGCCTGCTGGGTCTTGATCTCATCGAGGGTCCACTTCATCTCGTTGAGGGTGGACACAACCTGGGCCATGCCCGTGGTGTCCTGCCGGTATGTGTCCACGGGGGGGTACGACACGTACACGGGTGTACATACACGGGTGGGGGTACGACTCGAACGTACACGGGTGTACATACACGGGGGTACGACACGTACACGGGTGTACATACACGGGTGGGGGTACGACTCGAACATACACGGGTGTACATACACGGGGGTACGACACGTACACGGGTGTACATACACAGGTGGGGGTACGACTCGAACGTACACGGGTGTACATGCACGGGGGGGTACGACACGTACACGGGTGTACATACACGGGTGGGGGTACGACTCGAACGTACACGGGTGTACATACAGGGGGGGTACGACACGTACACGGGTGTACATACACGGGTGGGGGTACGACTCGTACGTACACGGGTGTACATACACGGGTGGGGGTGTACATACACGGGGGTACGACTCGAACGTACGGGGGCTGGGGGGGTCGGCGCGTATGCGGGCACATGTCTCCATTGTTGCTATGGGAGTTCGGTGCGGACGGTGTTTTTTCCATACGGTTGTAACATCGGACGCACGGGATGGATCGTGATTCCGCGGTCGGACTTCACTTTTCACATTTGTACGGTAAATCGTCCGGGGACGTGTCGGACACATTTTCCGACCCGAGGACGTGTGGGGAATTATTCCCAATGCGATTCGTATGGTCTTTTTCCCATGCGAATCGTAATTGGCAGTTTGTACGGCACTTGTACGATTCGTACGGTAAAAAGACCGGATACGAGTCATACGGGGAATTTTTTTACCGGATCGTAATCGCCACCATAGTCTTCCTTGAATTAGCTGTAGGAGGAATAACTGTTACCACTTTCAATTTCCTTTCATTCATGACATCAAAAGGTGTAAATCAATTTGGCATGGGTTTCGATCTGTTGTGTAGTTGTGCACATAAAAATGCAAATTGCAGTATTTTTAAAATGTTATAAATAGAGACACGAAAACATGTGTTACAAATAATCATGGTATAAATACCTAGTTCATCCCATTTTCTCAATATGTGACTCTTGCTTAGCACACAATTTAGACCGATAATGTCCGTATCACAAGAATCTAAAAATTAATGTAAAATCCCTGTTCGGACATGAAATCTTCTTAGCCAAATTGTCTTTTCGCTCTACAATTATATATCTAGACCATCTGTCAGACAACCAAACAAGCATTTTTGTGCAAATTTGTGCAATATATGTGCAGATCACCATAAACTTTATTGACAAAAGCCTTTGTCAATACTTAGAAGTATCTAAAAAAAATTTATAAAAATAAAATATCTCTTGTAGCTTATACCGACTTCTATGTGATGTAAGGTTCATTTCGGCTGCTCAGTAATAATTTATAGCTCAGATATGCCACTAGTTTTCTACCAAAAAGGGAAAATCTTTTTGTAGTGAAATAAATACTAGATTGGCTGTTATGAAAAAATAAAAGAAAGAGCGAGGGCTGATGAAAGTCAAACACCACAGTTCAGTTAGCATTTCACAAATATGTATGCAGATCTTCTGTGACGTTTTGGCCGTTAGGATTTTTTTAATCTAATTCTAAAATATAACGGGTTTCTAGTTGTCTTAACATTTTTTCTCTGTTACCGCCACGTCTGCTGTATGGAATACAATCTATAATAAAGTATTTGAGATGTTTGGGTTCTGATTGATGGTATTCCATAAAATGCCGAGCCACTGGATATACAGGGTCTTTATTGGTTATAGCTCTTATATGTTGTAGAATCCTCTTGTGCCCCTGTAACTTGGTGCTTCCCACGTACCTAAGTCCACAGGGGCACAAGAGAACATACACAACAAATTCAGTTTTACATGATAGTGCTTTGTCAATAGTATGTTCCTGTTCACTAAATGCAGTTTTGTATGTTGATGTATTTGTGCCAAATTGGCACGCTTTACAAATTCTGCATTTAAAGATGCCCTTTCTTTGGCTTAACCAATTACCTGTTGGTTTATCTACTGGATTATTCTATACCAACTTATCCCGCATATTGGGAGCTCTCCTGTTGGTAATGGAGAGTCTAGTTGGTAGTGTAGGACCTAGGATAGGATCATTCTTTATCAAAGGCCAATTTTTCTGAATAATACGGTTGATATCCCTGTTTTGCTTGCAATATCCGATTATCATCCGAAATTGTTCATCAGGTCTTAATTTAGGTTCGAATGATATCATAGGTGCCTCTGTGGTTTTGACTTTTAGAAAGGTATTTCTATCCACTAACCCACTTTTTGAAATTGCTGCATCTACACATCTTTTAGTGTACCCTTGTTGAAGAAATCGAGATTGACTAATCTGTTGAGCCTTAACTAATTCAGACTCGGTACTGCATATTCTTTTTAGTTGAATCATCTCCTCATAGGGATGTTTCGGGTGCTGGCTGGTTGCATGTAGCACCGAGTTTACTGCTGTGGGCTTTCTATGGATTTTGGTTTCAATTTTCCCTTTATCAATGTATATTTCTACATCTAAAAATGTCACTTTGTCAGCACTGTTGTCAGATGTAAAATTCAGATTGATGTCATTAGCGTTCAGTTCATCAATAAATGTTTTAGCCTCAGTTTCAGAACCATCCCATATTAAAAACAAGTCGTCAATGTATCGCCACCAACATTTAACTTTTTGTTGTAGGGTGTCAGCAAAGTTTCTATGGAGGACCAGTTCCTCCCACCAACCCATATGGAGGCAGGCATAACTGGGGGTGAAGCTGACCCCCATAGCTACGCCCCGCATTTGTTGGTAGACTGTGTTCTGAAACAAAAATAAATTGTTATGGAGGCAAAAGTCAATCATATCAATGACCATTCGATTATGTGGTTCATGCTTGGCATCTCTTTTTCCGAGGTAGTATTTTATTGCCCTTAGACCATCCTTGTGATTGATGCTCGTGTATAAAACGGAGATGTCCATGGTTATCAGTAGATGCGCATGAGCTATTCACACTAAAAACAGAACAAATGAAAACCCCTCATAAAATGTGTTTATAGTCAACACATTGGAGAAAAACAATCAATTGGGAAGGTATCTTTACTTGTCTATTTTATCTGAGAGTCTGGATCATTATTCTTTGTAAGAAGTGGCATAGTAGATCACTTAGGTATCCCTATACCAGTGTATGCCTTAACTAGACACCTTCCCATTTGCCTACATATTCATTAGTTTTTGGTTTGGCACAGTTGTGTCCCAAGGTGTTCATTTTCCCATGGAACTTGCCAATCACGTTGTCTTCAATACACAATTGATTGTTTTTCTCGAATGTGTTGACTATAAACACATTTTATAAGGGGTTTTCATTTGTTCTGTTTTTAGTTTGAATAGCGCATGCGCATCAATTTTTGGGCCGGCGCTTGCTTGCTCATATACCTGATTACTCTATCTGTATGTTACGCGAGCAATTCACTAGCTGTGCTTTAGAGCTCCTCTCGCCATTAAGCACGTTGTTTTGATTTTTATTTCATTTCTATTACCTGCGATAATTCAATTTTGCTGATCCGAGTGACGCGTTACCCGTTGTCAGGGGTTACAGAGATTCGGGAATTAGAGCCACTCGGATTGGTCTATCTACAATGAGCCCGATGATTGGCTGATCCTTCTAGCACTGGACGGCTCATATCTCACACGCCAGCTGCCCCGCGGGACCTCCGGCTTCAGGCTCATTCAAGCCTTGGTTCCCCGACGGAAAGGTAGGCGTGATATTTTGGTCAGTGAACGGTTTGGTTCACTAATTGATTTTTTCAGTTTCTTCGTAGTTTGGGCAATTACATGTAGGGCGGTTTTGTGCCCTGTCAACCTATTATCGTGGTGATGCGAATCTAGCACAGTACTTACTTTAACTAAATCTAGAGGCGAGCATTCTTTCCACGTCCTACCAGCAAGGAATGTGGATCCTTAGCGGATTACACCTTGGTTGTTTTAGTATTTATTTTTTCACTGTGTTATGTCAATCAAATGAATATGGACACACATTGGTGTGTCTTGTAGTAAGAGTCCGTTCTGATCAAGTACTTTGGATTCTTTTTCTGGCTTGTTAAGTTGTCAGTCTCCCTTTGAGAGGGTTTTTATGTCTCACAGAAAATTGATTACTCAATATTATTAGCATTGAACACACGTTCATGATATGTAGGATCCATATTTTGAGTTTCTTGCATCGTTTTTTCAGAGCGGTGTTCCCTTCCTGAGCGGCTGCCAGGTGGAGGTTATAGTCCCACCCAGTTTTCACGGGTGAGTGGCTTTGTAGCTGACACGTAACTACACTGTGTGTTTCTGTAGTACTTTTCACTAAGTACCACTATTTTCTGATGTACTTACATTCAGATTTTGATTTTCTTTGTTTAGGTAAAGTTGAGACGCTATGCTGACGCACACCTATCAAGCATCGTGTGTGTGTTCGCAGTATCCTTTTTCTGTGTAGGAGTCACACAGTTATCAATTTGTGCAGTAGCTTGAGTGGTCCTGATGAAAGCCTAGCCTTGTTAGGCGCTGTGGCTGAAACATGTCGACCAACATTTTTTGTTGATTCACCATAGTCTACATTGTTGACTGTTGGTGTGCACTATTTTAATCCTGGTCATGTACGGCTGTGTAATACTTCCAGCAATTTTCTTTATATTTCATCTGCCGTCCCTGAACTAGTTTTAATACACTTTCCTCACTGCATCATTTGTCTAACAGCACTGCACCCCTCACTCATACAAACTAGCTCATCATATGTGGATTTAGTTCATCCTCTAGTGTACTAATAAAACATCCCTGAGCTCCTCCCTCCCAGAGAGGGGGTTGTAGCCCCCAGAGAAACTAGGATTTTTCTCTGGGAGGAGAATCCCATATGATGAAGCATGTCACCTAGGGTGAGTGAGGGATTACGTCCTTAAAAGGGATTGTCCTTTGACTTATTCAACTGGGCCTAGTCCGTGCTTTATACTTCACCTTATTAATTTAGTTTGTTTAGACCTCAGGGTTTCTTACTGTTTTTTAGGTACTTTGGTTGGGGATCTAACCCTGTGTGGTCTTAAAATTTTTCCCTATGACCCCCTGGCTTTGAACCGTTTCATTTTGTGTTAATATCTGGTAGCCTGAACACTCAGTTTTTTATGTCTGCTTTTGACCTATATTATACCCCTGCAAAGACATCGAAATGGGCTGGCTCACGAGGTACCTCATGTAGTAGGTGTGGGTTATGGGCTGCAGACACTGTACACATGTTTTATACCTGCACCTGTTTAGCACCTTTTCTAAGAGATATGGAATTTTTCTTTAACTCGATCCTCGATTCTCCCATAATACTCACATCTGATTTGATCATTTTGGGGGTATGACCGATTGAGGAGGGATACTCTCGTAGGAAATCTGAGATTGGTTTTATATTTGCGGCTATGGCTGTCTTAAGGCTATGTATAACATTTCAATGAATTAGCCCGGACCCCCCAACTTTTATTAATTGAAGGTCCAGGATATTGGCAGTATATAATATCGAAATTTCGGTCTATCGCATGCGAGAGCGAAGGAGGCGAGAGTGGGGTCAAAAAATCTGGGCTCCTATCACCAGATGGTTAGAAAAGACTGTCTAGCACGCCTAGATTAAATCTTTCTCCTATTTTTTTCTCTCTCTTTTTTGCCTCTTTTGCTCTTGAGTATTACCCTGTTCTCCAAATTTTCATTTCCCTTTTTACCTTTCCGCTTCTAGGTATCTAAGAATGAACTGTTTTGTAGGATGTGTAATAATGTATTGTCCAGATAACACTATATGTCAAAGTTTAAAGTATATGCCTGATTTATTAATGAAGCTGTACTCACTGTGACAAAATTAATTTATGAACCTTTTCTGGAAAAAATCAATAAAAAAATAAAATAAAAAAAAGGAAATCAGAGAATCATGTGAGGTGATGGAGCAATGACTGGTGCCAACACCACGGAAGTGAGCCTGTTAAAGAGTGATCATTTCAAATTATCCGACAGGGTCAAAATAAATGAACTGATGCTCTTAACATTGGCCCCAGACCATGAACCACTCACTAAGAAAGTGGCACAGCTGCGTCGTCAAGTGAATCTATTGCAATACCGGGCAGTGAATGCGGAGGGAAGAGCTCGCCACAATAACGTCTGAAATGAATGAACAAGAGCCACACACTTCATAGGGGAATGGCTCCAGTTGACAGAGGGTCCCACAGGGCTCTTGGACATGTTTGTGGTCAAGAAGGAGCACAAGGTCCCAACCAAGAAATCAATCCCCAGTGCTCCTCCTTGGCTGATGGTGGCCAAGATCCTTAACTATCAGGATCGTGATGAGCTGTTGCAGAAAGCCAGAGACCCAGTACCTATCCTGGTGAACAATGTGAGGGTCTCCCTCTTTCCAGATTATACCATTGCTGTCCAGAGTAGGTGAGACTCCTTCCAGGAGGCCAACAGGTGGCTCGTGATGTGAGCCTCACATATGCCCTTCTTTTTCAGCCAGACTCAAGGTTCTGCAAAATCAAAAGGTGCACTTCTTTGAGACCCCAGAGCAGGTCTATGACTGGCTAGACCAACACTTCCCATATTATCGGAGATAGTAGCAGACAGCAACAGAGCCACCGAGGGTGAGATGTAGCAGACAGCAACAGAGCCACCGAAGGTGAGATGCAGGATGAGGAAGAGGTGAGGGACCTTTCAACTAAGAAGGGCGGCAGTGGACTCCCTCTCCCCAGCAGGTACTAGAGGGACAGCTGGCAGCCATTTGCTCGGCGACTACACTGCCCTCAACATATCCAATTATTAGCTCCAGCTCATCCCAAAATAGTGCATCTGACTTTGACACAACAGGAAGTATGGTGCTGTTCCCTACAGTTACTCCGCATACTGCAGATGACCTATAAGGGAAGACCTCTCCACAAATGTCAGGCTGAGCTCAACGCATTATATGGTACCTCACATAGCCATCATGAATCCTCTTGGTGAACTTGTTTACTGGTCATTCATAAGACTCAAGATTCCCACAGACTGGGACCAGAAGCTGCCTAGTATCATAACAATGTTCCCCCTGATATGTATGTATGTATAAGTATTTCTAAAGCGCGCTGCAACCCTACGGGCATCCTGGCGCTAGTGACACAGTGAAGAAAAAGAGGCATGGGGGTTATACTCTAGGGAAGAGCCAGGTCTTGAGCTGCTTACGGAACGATGTCAGTTCCGGATGTATGTCGTTACAACGCACACTTTTACAACGCATGCACTTACAACGCATTTTTTACAACGCAACATCCACTACAACGCATTCCATTACATCGCATGACACTACAACGCATTTTTAAAAACTACCTTTACAACGCATTCCATTACATCGCATACTACCTTTACAACGCATACCATTACAACGCATAATATTAAATTGCATTTAAGGTAAGTATTGGATAGTATAGGGGTAAAAATTACTATTCTTACTCCAGGGGGTGCAACAGTAGGGTAAGTGTTGGATAGTATAGGGATAAAAATTACTATTCTAACTCCAGGGGGTGCAACAGTAGGGTAAGTGTTGGATAGTATAGGGGTAAAAATTACTATTCTAACTCCAGGGGGTGCAACAGTAGGGTAAGTGTTGGATAGTATAGGGGTAAAAATTACTATTCTAACTCCATGGGGTGCAACAGTAGGGTAAGTGTTGGATAGTATAGGGGTAAAAATTACTATTCTAACTCCAGGGGGTGCAACAGTAGGGTAAGTGTTGGATAGTATAGGGGTAAAAATTACTATTCTAACTCCAGGGGGTGCAACAGTAGGGTAAGTGTTGGATAGTATAGGGGTAAAAATTACTATTCTAACTCCAGGGGGTGCAACAGTAGGGTAAGTGTTGGATAGTATAGGGGTAAAAATTACTATTCTAACTCCAGGGGGTGCAACAGTAGGGTAAGTGTTGGATAGTATAGGGGTAAAAATTACTATTCTAACTCCAGGGGGTGCAACAGTAGGGTAAGTGTTGGATAGTGTAGGGGTTTTAATGTAATATTATGCGTTGTAATGGTATGTGTTGTAAAGGTAGTATGCGATGTAATGTAATGCCTTGTAAAGGTAGTTTTTAAAAATGCGTTGTAGTGTCATGCGATGTAATGGAATGCGTTGTAGTGGATGTTGCGTTGTAAAAAATGCGTTGTAAGTGTAGTGCGTTGTAAAAGTTGCGTTGTAAAGGTTGTTCCCCGTCAGTTCCTGGACTTGTCTTAACTGCAAGGGAAGACTGTTCCACAAACGGGCAGCCGCAGTGCCAAAAGCACGACCCCCCAAAGTGGACCTCTTCGTCTTAGGAATCTTAGCCAGCCAAGCTGAAGAAGAGCGCAAGCAGCGCGCAGGAACATACCAGCTAAATAGACTTTGCAGCGGTCTAGGGCCAAAGCCATGAAGAGCTTTAAAAACTACGCACAAAGATTTAAACAAAATTCTCTGTTGCACAGGGAGCCAGTGAAGCTCGGACAGTGCCTTAGTGCTAGAGGATCGGCGCGGTTTCAGAAGGGCAAGCTTTGCGGCGGCTGCCTGAATACGTTGAAGTCGCCGGATCAAATACCCTGGGGACTCGAGCAGCAGAGCATTACAATAATCTAAGTGGCTAAGAATAGTACAATGAACCACTGTTCCTCTAACATAAAGAGGAATCAATGGTAGGATTCTACGTAAGCCTCTCATAATCATGTGGCAGTTCGAGGCCACTTTGTTGACATGCGATTCTAGACTCAACTTCTCATTGAAACAAACCCCCAAATTACGCACAGTCTTCACCGGAACCGGGGGAGAGTCCAAGGGAAGAGGCCAGAAATTAAGAGGTAAGGCTAGAGGCACTTTGCCCTCTGAGCAATGAAGGATCTCAGTTTTGGCACTGTTGAACTGCAGGGCATTGTTTTTTAGCCAAGACGTCATTTCCAACATACAGTTGTGGAAGGTAGTTAGAGAGTCCGCCTGGTCACCTTCCAGGGAGATGATCAATTGCGTATCATTAGCATAGTTAACTGCCATAATGTTACTAGATTTGATGATTTTAACTAACGGTCACATGTAAACATTAAACAGTACCGGGCTGATTGAAGAGCCCTGAGGGACACCATGATAATTAGACAGGAAATCTGATTGATACGGAGGCAGAGATACTGCCTGCCGTCTGTCCGAAAGATAGGAACAGAGCCACTTCAAGGCCAGATCTGTAACCCCCACCTCCTCAAGCTTATGCAGGAGGATGTCGTGGTTGACCGTATCGAATGCGGCGGATAAGTCTAGCAATATCAGGGTTGCAGAATGCCCCTTATCCGCACGCATTCGCAGATCGTCCAAGGCGGTAATCAATGCAGTTTCGGTTCCGTGCCCTGGGCGGAAACCAAATTGATTCTCCTCCAATTTGCAATTGCTCTCCAGGAACCCCGAGAGCTCCTGGCTGACCAGGCGCTCAACTATCTTAGCCGGAAAAGGCAGCATGGAGATAGGTCGACAGTTCCCGTAGCAAGCGGGATCCAGCGAAGGTTTTTTCAGAAGGGGAAAAACCAGCGCATCCTTCCAGCAGGCCGAGACCACACCACTGATTAATGACTGATTAATAATCTGATGAAGGTGCGGGAAGGTTTCCGACCCTAATTCCTTCCAGAGTTTCTGCGGGATGGGGTCCAGCGGAGAACCAGAGCATACTTTCTTGGCCATAATGGCGAAATCCTCCATGGAAGGACAGGTCCAGTGATCGAGACAGGGTCCTACCAAAGACTCTTGGTTTATCCTGAAGTCTGCGCATCCGGGCGGATCCGCTATCAGTAAATCTGCTCCAGCCTTAATGTTGATCACGGGGTCAAGCTGGAGGTCCTCTTTAATTCCCTTTATTTTGTTATGAAAAAAGGCTGCCAGCCCATCACATAAATCCTGAGAAGGGGAGATCTTATTGCCCAGGCACTCTGGGTTGGTGAGGCCTCTCAGGATATTAAAAACACATTTAACACTCTATGGGGCGTTCAGGATATGGTCCGTAAAATACGACGCCTTAGTAGTTGCTATGGCTTGTTTGTATCTAACTAACAATTACCGCCAGACGATCTTGTCACTAGTTAGATACTGACTGCGCCACTGCCTCTCTGCGCGTTTGCACTGAATCTTGAAAGCCCGTAGTTCCGCCGAAAACCAAGGTGCAGAAGGGGATCGTCGTTTCCTGAGCCGTTTCAGAGGAGCGGACAGATTAATGGTATTAGCTATGTAGCTACATAGCTCCCCATAGTTGGTATCAACCGACTTCCCTGAGTCAGGGAAGGGAGCAGCATCAAAAAGTGGTGCCGATTGCGCTTTCCTCATCAGGGCTTTCCAGTCCCTCCCCAGGACACTATTTTCCTTGATAGGGGGGAACCTGCTGCTAGAGATCGACAAAATTCTAAATCTAATCAAATGGTGATCGGACCAATCCACTGGAAGGATATTATCCAGAGTCACTACTTTCTCCCCTGCAAATATCAGATCTAGTACATGTCCTGCCGTATGACTGGCCTCCGACACTCGTGGTAGATTAAAGTTATCGCATGATTGAACAATATTATTATAAGCTGTTTTCAGCATAGCATTGGGCCAAAGGTTAAAATCTCCCAAAATCATCAGTCTATGATGAGTAAGTGACAAATTGCAAATCACATCCAGAAACTGCTGTTGTGACTGTTCACTTACAGTCCCTGGGGGTCGGTAACATATAATCCCAGTTAAGACCAGACCGGACCTGTCCTTTAAAGAAAATCCCAAAGTTTCAAGCTGCGTAATGTCATCGATATATTTTGATATGCATGCCACAATGGCACTGAAATGTGAACTATCCCTACTGGGTGTGGATTCGGGGCCCGGGGGCTAAATGGTTCTTTGCCGCTCTCCGCGGTGAACTGAACCAATACAACACACCTAGCTGGGTTGGCTGGTCACACCCCGATAGCAGACGCACCTGGTTCTACAAGCTTGAAATGTTAACCTTTCTTTTACAGTGTTGGTCGAACAACCCACAATCGCTGGACCGACCATTCGAGGAAAGTTTTTTTAAATAGTGTTTAAATGTGTCACCACAATTATTGGAGAAAGGGGGTGCTGTCTATAGGTGCGTCGTGCCCAGATGTGTATCCAATCGTACAGGCAAATAGATGGCATCAGTGACGTAGCTCTACAAATTAGTAACTTGGATTGTACGGGACATGGGAACCATACAAAAAAAGCATAGAATCTTAGCCCAGTTGCACCAGTGCCATGCCCATATTGCCTTTGTCCATGAAACGCATCTGGTTGCTTCTGAGACCTCCAAATTACATAAGCGGTGGTAAGGCCAACTATTCATACCTCCTACTCGGCCTTTGCACATGGAGCAGCGGTGAGGCTACGTGCCGGTGCGCCGTTTGGGCTCCACGACTAGACGGTGGATACACAAGGTCAATATTTGCTGCTGAGAAGCACCCTGGATGGGGACATGATAGTTTTCAGCTGTATATATGTGCCCAATACAGAACAAAAAGCTTTTTCCATACACTTGTCAACTGTTCTAGCTGACTATAATGAGAAACTAGACGTGTCACTTGATAGATCACACCCCCGCCTCCTGGGACTACGCTGGCTCGTCAGGCCAGAATGTTCAAGCAATGGGTGGAGGGATGGGGATTGACCAATGTGTGGTGAGATCGAAATGAAGGCATGAGAGAATACTCTTTTTACTCACATCCACATACACTGCACACATGACTAGATTGCTTCCCCTGCCTATCGCACCTCCAATCGAAAATCATGCATGCCACTTACTTAGGCAAGATATCTCAGATCATAATCCCCTGGACATTTCAGTTGCATGGGGAAGGGTTTCAACCCCAATCCCTACATGGCAGATACAGCCTGGCTTGCTAGAGGACGTGGTCTTTCGAGACACTGTGGCGATTGCTATAGATATGTATTTCACGTCCAATTTTGGCACTGCTTCATCTCCCATCATAGACTGTGCAGCATTTAAGGCAATACTTCAGGGCTCTGCCATTAACTGAGTGGTAGGAGCTAATGGGGTGATCTTCTGAGTGTTCCAAAAGGTGGAAGACTCATTGGGCCCCCTTGAGAAGGAAGCGTTAGAAAACACTGACTCAGGCCCTCAATTGCAAGAGGCCAGGGTACAGTACACAGAGCTACTGGAATGCCTCAGGGTTGTGGACTACCGCCAATACACACAGAGAGTACACGCAGAGGCGGCTAGATCTGGCATTCTTTTGGCGTACATGATATGTCCAGATCTCTCCTTATTGAACCTGAGAAACCTCTATGAGAATTGAACTCATACAGCCAGCTTTTGATATTAAATACTGAGTATAAGATACTAGTAAGATCCTGGCCCGCAGACTGCTTCTGCTGCTACCCCGTTTGATACACTGATCAGTGTGGATTTGTACCTTACCGAAACACTTTCTTAAACATACAACGGTTGTTCCAGATCATGAATGCCAGTTGAGCTCTCTACCCACACATTGATTGTCTCTCATTAGATATCCACTAAGTGTTTGACTCCTTGAAGTGGGATGATATGCTCGCCACACTGACCCAATGTGGGATACCTTATGCCTATATCAGATGGGTCAAGTTGCTGCATACAGCCCCTTCGGCCAGAGCTAGAACAGACCTCACATTTCCCAGTCCTATCCGGTGTTGAGGGGCACCAGACAAGGTTGCCCCCATTCCCAGCTCCTCTTCATACTAGCGATAGAACCTATAACATGAAGAATAAGACAGGAAGCCAGACATAGGTGTATTCCAGTGGGTAATACAGTCCACATCATTTTGCTGCATGTCAATGACATGATCCTGTATTTCAATGATATCCAAGAAGTGCAGATGGAAATGGCCCAATTGATGTCCACCTTTGGGGCCCTTTCTGGCCTCCACATGAATGCAACCAAATCATGCACTCAAACCATAGATATATTTTTGAGTGATTTTTCCTCTTTCAGTGGCAGGACGGTTAGCACTGGGCCAAGATGGTGATGCTGCCACACCTTTTATACCATTTTGTGAATTTACCAATCTTAATCCCTAGTGGGCTCTTCAGACAACTCAGCACTCTACTGACTGATTTGATATGGGAGCAGGTACGACATATAGTCAGCTTAGCTAAGCTATAACTTCCGACGGATAGAAGAGACTAGGGGCTCCCTACTTTAAGGCATTCTGTATCGCCAGACAGCTGCAGTGGTTGTCATACTGGCTGGCTGGCCATAATCTACTGGAAATAGATCTTACTGAAGTCCAATTGGCACATGGCCAACTGCACCACTTGCTGTGCCCTGGGACCCCGCCACTGCCAACACACAAATTACTGTTACGCATTGTGTTGTTCTATTGGAAAATGGCAATTAAGTATTCCTCTGATCTAGCACCTTACGCACCCAGCATAGCCCTGTGAGCCCTCCCCACTGCCTCTGGCATCCTATCGAGTGGGAGGCTTACACCCTTGGAACGAGAAAGGGTCACCATGGTGGGTCGCCTGTTCGCAGAGGGCTCCCTCATGACATATGAGGAACGAGGACTTCATACATATCCACACACTCCAGGATACCCTATTCCTGATGCATGGCAGTCTCCTCCAGAATGTGCGCCAGCACTGCGCAGTTGATGATCATGAGCCACAAACGCACAAGTTATTGAGGGCATTGCATACAATGGGATATGGCCGGCACTTGGTACGATGGCTATATAAAGGCCTCCATGACCATTTGATGATACCACTTACTACACTAAAGGAGAAATGGGAGACAGACCTGGGCAGGGCACTCGCTGATAAGGAATGGGCATGACTGCTGGAATACCCTAACAATGTGTCTTGTAATTGGAGATTAAACATTTTCGGTATGCCATTCTACATCCAGCGTACTTAACACTGCATAAAATTATATGATTTACCATGCTGTGTCCACTCTGTGCCCCCGGTGCCAAGCAGAGGGGGCATACTTGATCCACATGCTATGGGCTTGCCCACTATCATCAGAATAATGGGCAGGGATGACCAGAGTGCTGGAGGGTGCTACTGGCCGGGCCCTGTGAGAAACTATGGAGCACTGTTTATTAGGGTTACATGTTGGCCCTAGGCGCTCTAAAGTGGAGGTGCGAATTGCAAACCTGCCATTATTACTGGCAAAGCACATTCTCAACTGGTGTTGGAAGTTTCCCAGGGCTCAAAGCCTGATGGATTAGTGAGAAGATCTGAAACAGCAGGGTGTAGCTGAAAGTCTGGCCCTTTGGCAAGAAGAATATAAAGGACTCCGGAAATCGCCAATCTCAATGGAGTTATACATACTGCTGGAGAGGTTTAAGCAACATGATCCGGATCCCGGAGTGGCTGCGGGGTCCTATTGAAAGAATGCTCCTTGATCCAGACTGGGTATTGCCCTGGTGTCCACAGATACAAGGGGTCTATGCCCACCATTGTTTTCTGGGTTCTTAAATAAGTGCCACTACAACCATGTGGAAACTCTCCTTCTCTCTATTATGCCCCCCTCCCTTTTGGACATATTTCCATAGCGAAGATTCTCTGGTGACACATAGGAGTTCTGGTTTAGTTGGGGATTCAGGTGGGAGGATGCAGTTTTTTTGAGCAGTTGATTGCTGTCCATGGTCTTTTAATTGCCTTAGATGTAACATGAAGGAAACAAGAAGCTAATGATTTCGATGTGGTACCAAGCTATTGAATGCAGCAAGTTTTTCTTGCTCACAAGAAGGACAGCAATATCCTTTATATTAGATTATATTATAAGACTGTTTGTCTTAGCAAAAATTCAATAAAGTTTGTGTTAAAAAAAAAACTTCCTCTGTTACTGCTGGATACATAAGTGCTATGTGGGTGTGTGATGGAATTTGTAAGGGCCTCTGTTGCTGTCTGACTGGGTGTGTCAGTGGCCCTATGCTTTTGTACATAGGTATGTTAATTGCAGTATGGGTGGGAGATTGGATAATGAACTGGGCATATAGGTTTGCAAGTATGCATGTAACTCACAGAAACTTCAAAGTACATGTATTACTTTTTAAGCACATAGCAACCTGTCATGTAGCCTACCAACAGCCTACCTTACATGTAACTTATATGCAGCACAATAATATTTTACAGGCCTATGCAGTTACTGGGAGAGCCAGTTATATACCAACATAGTTCAGACCTTCTTGTCTGGATGGGTGACTGGGAGTGTCAGTACTTGAGTACATATCTCAGTGTATGTGATTGTATGAGTTCCTCTGTAGGTGTGTCACTGGATGTATAAGTAACTATGTCGCTATTTGACTGGCTCTCTTAGTAACTCTATGGGTCTGTAAATGTGGATGGATGTATGAATTGCTTACTGGTTGTGTTAGTGAGTATTGGGGTATGTAAAAGTGTGTGCTGCTGGCTATACTACTGCTGGATACATAAGTCCTGTGAGGGTGCAAGGGTGAATGTACGTGCCTTTGTCACTGTGTGACTGGGTGTTTGAGTGGATCTACCCTTTAGTAAATAGGTACAAGAGTCAAAATATTAGAGTGTGTCATTGGGTATCTAAGTTAGTCTGTCACTATATGATTAGCTTTTGAGTATGTGAGCATATTAATTTCTTACTGTCTCTTTAGTGAAACTTTGAGTGTTACTGGCTCTGTAACTGCTGGGTACATAAGTGCTATGTGGCCGTCTGGCTGAATGTGTAAGTGCCTCTGTCACTTTCTCACTGCATGCGTTTTGTAAATTGGTATCTCAGTCACTGCACAGGTAGCTGGCAGGAAGTGTAACTGGGTATAGTAGTATATAAATGTATTTCTAACTGTCTAAAAGTTCAAATTACATATTTTACCTTTTAAGCACATACCACCATGCCCTATTTGGTACCGAGATCTTACCTTAGGAGTGATTTATATGTAATAAAAGCAAACCTTAAGTTGTTGCAGGTTGTTGTAAAAGGCAATTTAACATAGCATCGTAAACTGCATAGATAGGTTCTATAGTAGGAGGTCTAACACATATTTGAAGAACTAATTCTCTGGGTAGCAGACTCAGTACCACTCAGTACTACAAATCCAGTACTACTTTTTAATCTACAAACCCTAGGCACAGGCAGTGTATTGAACTACAATTTTGCTAATAAATTAGATATACCAATAGGGGATAGCTGATTGAAAATTCACTTTATGAATATGTCCCACTAATAAACTTTTCAGTCTCTTAATTTCAACTGACTATTTTGGTGTCTAACTAGATTTCTTACTCACTGTTTCATTGTCCAAATGGATGTAACACTGACAGTATACATGCATATAACAGTTACTGTACAAATGGATGACGATATGCATCAGTATTGTACTACATATGTAACTGAGTATATCAGTGACTCCATGGTTATGCATCTGGATATCTAAGTAACCTTCGCACTTTCTTTCACTTTACATAGACTCATAACTCAGTCAATATATATCATTTTTTAAAGTACATCGTTATTGACATTCCTGTGAAAGTTTATGCTCTTCATCAATATTAAATCAGTATCATGTAAAATCTTTTCTTAAGCAAAGTGTCACAAGAATGGTAAACCACTCACAGTACGAAAGAACCAGCAATGGCAATCTTTCCCGCTCTTTTTCAGTGATACTGATGTACTTATGGAATCAATTATTTTTGTTGTTATTCCACTTCTCATTGGTCAGTTATTTTCAACCCTTTCTTAGTCTCCTGTTAAAAAGCCCAATTTGTTAGTGTTTTTGGGTGGATTCGCAAATCTATTGCGACGCTCAGCGAGCCCCCGGTTAACTTCACAACAGATTCAGAAATCTATACAGGAGTTCATTAAACCTTTGAACATTGTACTACTATAACTTTGCATTTACATTTTACTTTTTAAGGTAGTAGTGATTTAGAAAATAAATATTTAAAAATAAGCAAAGTGCCTAAACCACTCTGCTTTCAACTTTGAAAGTGCAGTCTACGTAGAACCCTTCCCCCACTCTGTTTTAGCTTTCTTTCCATAGCAACCCCCTTTGGCACACTCTCTTGTACCTGTAAGTCAAAAGTTCACAACATATTCTATAATCAGCATACTAGATTCAAATTCAACTATAGCAGGTGTGGTTGACTGTTTGGAAATATAAGCCTTTCCCAAAACAATTCTATGTTTTAAAAACATTTTACAGACCCAATCACAGATCTACTTACTTTCTTTTAACATCACTACCTAATTTTAGGTACCTGCATATTTACACCATCCAATCAAATATGTTCATTTTTATAAAACAAGTCCTGTCCTCCGTCTTAACTGCCTTTCATTTTAAACCTGTCTCATACAGCTCCAGCTTTTTCCTGTGTGCTACTCCTTGCCTTCAAAATGGTTAGAGTGTGGTTTGTGGGTCAGAGCTTTGTGTTTTGGGTCAGAGAGTGTGCTAGAAAGAGTGACATTGATAGGGACTTGGGTCTGCCTAATGTGGACATTAGTTGGGTTGACCAGAGAGGGTTAAAGTGGCATTAAGTGCTGCCTTCGGTTGAAAGTATTGCGCAATGCCAACATCCATACCTCATGATTGTGCACTGGGTGACAATGACCTTAGCACACTCTCTGGGGTAGGACTAGAAATCCTAATGAAGGATACCAGGGGTCAACTAATGGCACTCTTTACTCACACTGCCTTGGTATATTCTAACATTTGCCAAAGGAAGAAATGGAAGTGGTCAAATAAATTCTGTCCATAGATAGACAAAGCCTGGAAACATGTCAATAAAACAGTTTCTGCATTCCTCAGAGACCATTACCCTCTGCTCCATCTACAACAACAATTTATGCTTTGGCATGAAGGTATAAAGTGAAGTGACGAAGTTCATTTCACAGAGAAAGGCAACAGGATGTTCCTTCCCAACTTGAAAGGCTGCATCCTGTTTTATGTGCAGTTATCATCTCCACAATAAACACAAAAGATCTTCTAAGAGCTGCTAGTTTCTCAAACACTGGTTAATTTTCGTCTGAAATCCCTTTTTAACTTTTTTTTTACTTAGCAAATTTGTGCTATATTCATAAAGCATATGCACACATTCAATGCACAAAAATACATAAAGGATTCAATTTTACCTAACAAAAATTAATGTGTCCATCTGTAACGAAACTGGTGCTCATGTAGAACGCTCTGATACCCGATGTCTTCGGGTCTAGTTTGGGCTATCTAAAACTCTGAAAAAAAACTTTTAAGCAAACTGTGGAACTGACTGTATCGGACTGGATTTGTCAGTGTGTTAGTGGATCTGCGTGCGGCTGCATGAGTGTCTGAGTCAGTCTGTGAGTGAGTGCAAGATTGTCTGAGTGGGTCTGTGTGTGGGTGCAGGAGTCTGTCAGTGGATCGGTGAGTGAGTGTGAGAGTGTATAATTGTGTCTGTAAGTGGATGTGACACTATATGAACAGGTCTGTTAGTGGGAGCGACAGTGTCTGAGTGGGGCTGTGAGTGGGTCTGTGAATAGGTGCATGGATGTCTGAGTGGGTCTGTGAGTGGGTACATGAGTGTTTCAGTGGGTGTGTGAGTGGGTGAGTGAGTGTCTGAGTGGGTGTGTGAGTGGGTGCATGAGTGTCTCAGTAGGTCTGTGAGTGGTACGTGAGAGTCTGTGAGTGGGTGTGTCAGTGTCTGAGTAGGTCTGTGAATGGGCACATAACTATCTGAATAGGTGTGTGAGTGGGTGTATGAGTGCAAGTGTGGGTCTTGAGTTAGGTGTGTGAGTACCTGAGTGGATCGGTAAGTGGGTGGATGAGGGCATGCATGGGTCTGTGAGTGGGTGCTTAAGTATCTGAGTGGGTGTGCAGGAAACCGTCTCTCTGTACAATGAACTAAAATGAAGTTCACTATGTAGAGAGTGTGAGATTTCTCCAAAAGGCAGGTAGAAGAAAAAGTAGATAATACTAACTTTTTGTGGTAGTGTGAGCGAGCAGTTAGGCTAATCAGATGGTTGTGTTAAGCATGTGTTGTACTAACAGAGGCAATTAAGGAGACACACACTCACAAATAGATATGAGACAAATTTGTAAAAATAATGTAATATAATTTTTAAGGCCATAAACACAGTTCTAAGGTAAGTACTTAAGATTTTTCAAAGTTAGGAAATTATAGCACTTTTGTGCGCAGTTATGCACCATAGGAAACAATGGAGAAAAGGTACAAAAATGCATATATATGCAGGCAGTGCTTTCATGAAGTTCACAAGGTCCAGAGTTCCAGCAGGAGAAGTTTGGGAGCATCCCGGATCAGCCAGGAGCAGAGGTGCGGAGGTCTTGAACGCTGCTGCACAAGAGGAAGGGGGCCACTTGAAAAAGCACTTCAAAGAGGGACTCACAGGTCAACCCAGTGGGTCTCCTCGGAGTAAGGAGGCCGCAAGGGGCTGGGGACCATGGTAACAGGGCTAGTTGGCCAGTGTTGGGGCCGGTGGGGCAGGTGCAGATAGAACAGGTCAGCTGGGCGTTGTGCATCTTGGATCCTAGTGGTCAGGAGCAGGCAACTTGGAAAGGCTATCTCGGGAAAGCTGGGCCACGCAGGAAGTGGGTCTCAAGTGTCTCGACATCCCTCATGGGTGCTTGCTTCTGGTGCTTTGGGAGTCCAGAGTGGACTCATCTTCTTAGTGTTTGACGTTGAGGGTCCGGTACCATGGGTATTGATACGCTGAGGCTCTGGATGGTCCTGGTGCCTCTAAAATTGGTGGAGAGGCAGATATGACTCTCCAGAGCTGTTGTATCTTTTCTTGCTTCGGTGCTCAATCAAGGTTGTTGGGGAGGAGCAAGTCGACAAGCTGGACTTCATGGGATTGGTGCCTGCAGTGTGCAGGGGTGTGATAGCGTCACTCCAAGGGAGCTTCATGGCAATTTCGTGAAGGCTGGAGGTGCTCTGGGGTTCTTGGAGTCCTTTCAGGTTTCAGGACTGTTATGTTTTAACCAAGACAGGCTCATGTAATAATGTGAGTGGAGCCAGTGTTCGGGAAAGGAATGTGGAATGCAGAACACTGGCAATGTTGTGTTTCAAGGAAGAAGTGGAGTTGGAGCTGAGCATGGAGGTCCTGGTGCCTCTAAAATTGGTGGAGAGGCAGATATGACTCTCCAGAGCTGTTGTATCTTTTCTTGCTTCGGTGCTGCATTGAGGTTGTTGGGGAGGAGCAAGTCGACAAGCTGGACTTCATGGGATTGGTGCCTGCAGTGTGCAGGGGTGTGATAGCATCACTCCAAGGGAGCGTCATGGCAATTTCTTGAAGGCTGAAGGTGCTCTGGGGTTCTTGGAGTTCTTTCAGGTTTCAGGACTGTTATGTTTTAACCAAGACGGGCTCATGTATTAATGTGAGTGGGGCCAGTGTTCTGGAAAGGAATGTGGAATGCAGAACACTGGCAGTGTTGTGTTTCAAGGAAGAAGTGGAGTTGGAGCTGAGCATGGAGGTCAACCTGCTCAAGGGATTCATGGACTAAAGCTTACATTTAATAACACACAAACAGGCTCCAAGTTATGTGTGTACACACTTCAAGGATGACACAGCAGCAGCAATTTTTGAGTCCTGGGAGCAGCAGGCAGTGTTTGGCGCCTTTTTTCTGCAGCAGGGCTTCAGTTCTTGAGAAGCAGGCCTTCTTTGTCCTGGTCTTCTCTTGTCCATGAAATCTGATGTTCAGGTATCGGGGGCCATCTAAATACTGAATTTAGCCGTGTTGCAAGAGGAGACAGGTAGTAGCAATTGGGTTACCTACATTTATGGTATCTACACCATTTAATGACCACCTCGTGTGGGATGAGGCACTGTCCTTTCCCTGATAGGAGGTTTTCTCACCATCCCAAGGTGGTGTAATGTCTTTTAGGATATTCTTATCGATGTATTTCCCATTTTACATACAGGTGACCTTTTACCTAAATAGCTAGCTCCTCTCTCTTCGACACCAGGCTCTCAATCTTCTATCTAAATCCCTGTACCTGTCGTGCATAAACATGTCCCCAGCTACGGCAGATTTATTCTGTATAAGGGTCACCCCTTTTTTCAGCCTTGGCCAACAGCCAGCTGTGGATGATTGCACTTGTTTAGAAAAGCATTGGTGATTGATTTCAAAACCTTTATGATTTTTTTCAAAACATCCATGATAGTTTTAAAACAATATCGATTCTAGAAAAAACCCTGAAGTGACCACTTTAGTATAAATGACCCTCTACAAATTAGAGGAGAATTCCTTCCATGCTGAGACTGGGGTCCTGCTTGCCGAATCTCTGACAAGCAGCGGTCTGACATCCCTTGTGGGTTGTCATCCTTGACGCAGAATTGGGGTCCTTCATTCTAAACCATCAGGTGAGGGAGCTGTGGAGAGAGCACCAGTGTTGCTTGCAGCGCTCCTGCTGCGGCACAAACCGACGCCGTTTGCCAAAGGGTCAGGTGCCGGTTTATTAAAAACAAGAGTGCCAGCGGGGACTTGAACTTGTGCACCACCAACCACTTGGGACTATTTGTGACAAAGTATGGGTCTGAGCACGGCAACTCACTGCAGTACGAAATTGGCACTACAAGTACCAGCAGGCCACGGGAGTGGTCACGCCCAATGAGGCGGGGTACAAGATTAAAAAATGCTGGTGCAGAGATACTGCCGTGTTTCACACTTCACATCGGCTGCCTTTGAAGAAGTGGTATACGAAACGCGTCAGGTTTGCGGACTTGATGCTCGTGAAGCTAAGATTTTTCCTCGGTGTGCCTTTCAATAAAGAATCATGGCTACAGACTTACCTGGCATGGGCCTCTCTACAGCAGGCGCTTTTGATGGATTGATATATATATATATTCACTGAAAAAACCAAAGGTTTCAGGGGCGTTATAGTTAGGAATTGGCATTTAAAAAACCTTTGAAATTCACTGAAAAAACCATAGGTTTCATGCATGTTATAGTTAGGAATTGGCATTTAAAAAACCTTAGAAATTCACTGAAAAAAACATAGGTTTCAGGGGCGTTATAGTTAGCTCGACATTTCCCTCGTACAAAACCCTAGAAATTCCCCTGTTATAGTTAGTTCAGCTAACTATAACTCGCGCCCCCGCAATGCACTGCTGATGACGTCACATATTACATCACTCATGACATGGTCATCAGTGACATCACTGTGGAGAATCTGTGATCAGCAAATGTATTTCACAATTTGAAATTAAAATGTATAATTAGTTAAATGCTGTCATAATACCTGTACTTTAAAAAAAATGTCCTACCTCTTTAACACTCTTCCCCCATACATTCTTAGCTGGATGTGAAGCAACCTAGTGAAATCAGTAGGTCACAAGTTCAAAGTACATTTTAGAAGGACCATGCTTCTTCCAAATGTGGTACAGCAGGTGTGGTTTACTCCACAGATTCAAAAACATATTCATGTCTGTATTACATTAATTTTTTTAAACAACAGCCAATAATAGGACTTCTTGCTAATGCACCAAACGTACTACCTAATTTTATTCACTTACATACTGACAGCATTCAATGAACTATACCTTCTTTTAAGAAAAGAAAACACCGCATTAACTGCTTTTCATTTGGAAAACTACCTCATTCAGCTGCAGCCTTCTCTTAACTGCTATTGCTCCTTTACTTGAAAATGCTTAGAGTGTAGATTGTTGGCCACAGCTATGTCGGGTGGACTAAAGAGGCAGCAAAAAAGAGAGGTATTGACAGGGACTTGGGTTCGCCAAATATTGAGATTACTTGGTTTGGCCAGAGAGGGTTAAAGTTTCATCAGTTTTTCATTTGGAATATGTAGGTGTGACGCAATATTGGCCAACACTTTATATTATAACAGTAAAATCCACTGACTCGTTTTACATAAATATAATTATCCATAGCTCCGGTTTAAAACCGTATTAAGAAAGTGAAACTCTATTTGGTTCAGTTGTGGCAGCAACAATATTGAACTTCATTTTTGCTACGCACATGTCTGCAGTACTTTGCATTGAACAAAGGGGCAAGTGCCCAACAATTCTCAGCCATATTAAAGGTTGGAGGAAACACTGTAATAAGGGGAGGACAAAATATGAAATATATATATATATATATATATATCTATATTCACTGAAAAAACCATAGGTTTCACACAAGTTATAGTTAGCGGACATTTTACTAATAAAAAACCATTGAAATTCCCCCGTTATAGTTAGTGCAGGCAACTATAACTCACGCGACCGCAATCCTCTGCTGATGCTAATACTGTATTTAGACACTTATTTACCCATCTCTTCTTCCATAAATTTTTAGCTATACATATATTTCAAATATTTTTTTTTCATAAAGACACATATGTCATCAGCAGAGGATTGCGGTCGCGTGAGTTATAGTTGCCTGCACTAACTATAACGGGGGAATTTCAATGGTTTTTTATCAGTAAAATGTCCGCTAACTATAACTTGTGTGAAACCTATGGTTTTTTCAGTGAATTTGCAAGGTTTTTTAAATGCTAATTCCTAACTATAACGTGTGTGAAACCTATGGTTTTTTCAGTGAATTTGTAGGGTTTTTTAAATGCTAAGTTGCTTTACGCCGTTCGTGGCATGCGCGCCCACTTTACGCAGTTCGTTCCGTGCGCGCACGGTGCGCTTCGCGCACCGTGCGCGCACAGTGAGCATGCGGTGCGCTTCGCGCACCGCGCGCCCACTTTACGCAGTTAGTGACGTGCACGCAGGGTGGGCACGCGGTGCGCTACGCGCACCGCGTGCCCACGTTACGCTCGATGGGCCATGTACGCACGATGCGCTTCGCGCACCGTCCGCACACGGAGGCCGTATTATGCGCTTCGTTGATAATGGATATCTATTGATTGGTCTGTTGACATATATGCCATGCTCAAAAGGTGCCCTGCGGGCACTTTTTGTACACGGGGTGTGGAGAAGGTGGATATTGTTTTTTTTTAATTTATTTTTTACCATACGCGTACGGTAAGCGTAATCGGCGATTTTTCGAAAATAACCAAAATTAAATTTTTGCCTTTGTGGGTCCTTTGAGTACACCATAAACATGACTGGGTGGTTGGGAGCTGTCTAGCAAGCCTCTTTTATTGTTTTCCGAGTTTGCTTTTCCTCCACTGCCCTCAGAGTGCGAGAGAGAAAATGGCGGCCGACACTTCCTGGTTTCGACCAATTCGAATGTTTACTAAGATCTAACAGCCAATCAGAATCGCGCTCGCGCACGTCACCGTACGCGTACAGTAAGCTTACCGTAAGCGCACGGTGAGCGCACCGTAAGCTGGCTCAGATATATATATTGATTTAAATGCTATTTTCTCAGGATCTACTGAACAGATTTACACCAGACCTACAAAAGGCACTTCCTTGACCTGAGGATTACCTCTCTGCCAAATTTCAAGTAACTCTGTTCAGCCGTTCGGGCTGTAGCTGTGTCTAAAGGTCCTATGGAAAAATGCATGGGAAAAACGCGTTTTGGGACCCCCTTTTTTTCTCAGCCCCCGCTTGATGAATCCCCCCGAGACTTTCAGGGTAGGAGCAGAGCGTAGCGCCCCACCTATTTTGAAAATTTCGCGAGGATTCGTCGACCGGCGCCAAAGTTATTCCAAATAGAATGTTGCGGATTTCCTATGGTAAGAGGGTCCTAACTATAACTACCTACTGGCGACCGCCAGTAGGTAATATATATATATATATATATATTATTGCTCCCAAGGTGCCCACGTGGCAGGAAAGCACTCCAGAACCAGCGATGCCTCTCGCTGCCCCAGCAGAGGAACAATGCGGCCAGACGCGTTTCGAGTTCCTATCTCTTTATCAATGGCCGTTCACCTGTGTCCTGTGGCCATGCCCCGCCTACAACCCCTGCTACTGCCTCCTGATAGGCGAGTGTGTAACTGGCAGTTCTCACAAAATTGTGGTTAATGTAGTGCGGCACAGAATAAAACCCTGAATGGGTGCCGAAGGATCAGGATCACTCATGCACGCCCTGGATGGGCTGACCCCTCTGATGACTTCTTCTCGGCTTAGGTTCCCTCGTGGCACTGGGGAGATCCCCAGCTGACGACCCGCTTGTGTTGTTGCGGTGGTACTCTCCTCGCGGCTGGACAAGCCGCGTGTCAATTATTGCTCCCAAGGTGCCCACGTGGCAGGAAAGCACTCCAGAACCAGCGATGCCTCTCGATGCCCCAGCAGAGGAACAATGCGGCCAGACGCGTTTCGAGTTCCTATCTCTTTATCAATGGCCGTTCACCTGTGTCCTGTGGCCATGCCCCGCCTACAACCCCTGCTACTGCCTCCTGATAGGCGAGTGTGTAACTGGCAGTTCCCACAGAATTGTGGTTAATGTAGTGCGGCACAGAATAAAACCCTGAATGGGTGCCGAAGGATCAGGATCACTCATGCACGCCCTGGATGGGCTGACCCCTCTGATGACTTCTTCTCGGCTTAGGTTCCCTCGTGGAACTGGGGAGATCCCCAGCTGACGACCCGCTTGTGTTGTTGCGGTGGTGCTCTCCTCGCGGCTGGACAAGCCGCGTGTCAATTATTGCTCCCAAGGTGCCCACGTGGCAGGAAAGCACTCCAGAACCAGCGATGCCTCTCGATGCCCCAGCAGAGGAACAATGCGGCCAGACGCGTTTCGAGTTCCTATCTCTTTATCAATGGCCGTTCACCTGTGTCCTGTGGCCATGCCCCGCCTCCAACCCCTGCTACTGCCTCCTGATAGGCGAGTGTGTAACTGGCAGTTCCCACAGAATTGTGGTTGATGTAGTGCGGCACAGAATAAAACCCTGAATGGGTGCCGAAGGATCAGGATCCCTCATGCACGCCCTGGATGGGCTGACCCCTCTGATGACTTCTTCTCGGCTTAGGTTCCCTCGTGGAACTGGGGAGATCCCCAGCTGACGACCCGCTTGTGTTGTTGCGGTGGTGCTCTCCTCGCGGCTGGACAAGCCGCGTGTCAATTATTGCTCCCAAGGTGCCCACGTGGCAGGAAAGCACTCCAGAACCAGCGATGCCTCTCGATGCCCCAGCAGAGGAACAAAGCGGCCAGACGCGTTTCGAGTTCCTATCTCTTTATCAATGGCCGTTCACCTGTGTCCTGTGGCCATGCCCCGCCTACAACCCCTGCTACTGCCTCCTGATAGGCGAGTGTGTAACTGGCAGTTCCCACAGAATTGTGGTTAATGTAGTGCGGCACAGAATAAAACCCTGAATGGGTGCCGAAGGATCAGGATCACTCATGCACGCCCTGGATGGGCTGACCCTTCTGATGACTTCTTCTCGGTTTAGGTTCCCTCGTGGAACTGGGGAGATCCCCAACTGACGACCCGCTTGTGTTGTTGCGGTGGTGCTCTCCTCGCGGCTGGACAAGCCGCGTGTCAATTATTGCTCCCAAGGTGCCCACGTGGCAGGAAAGCACTCCAGAACCAGCGATGCCTCTCCATGCCCCAGCAGAGGAACAATGCGGCCAGACGCGTTTCGAGTTCCTATCTCTTTATCAATGGCCGTTCACCTGTGTCCTGTGGCCATGCCCCACCTACAACCCCTGCTACTGCCTCCTGATAGGCGAGTGTGTAACTGGCAGTTCCCACAGAATTGTGGTTAATGTAGTGCGGCACAGAATAAAACCCTGAATGGGTGCCGAAGGATCAGGATCACTCATGCACGCCCTGGATGGGCTGACCCCTCTGATGACTTCTTCTCGGCTTAGGTTCCCTCGTGGAACTGGGGAGATCCCCAGCTGACGACCCGCTTGTGTTGTTGCGGTGGTGCTCTCCTCGCGGCTGGACAAGCCGCGTGTCAATTATTGCTCCCAAGGTGCCCACGTGGCAGGAAAGCACTCCAGTACCAGCGATGCCTCTCGATGCCCCAGCAGAGGAACAATGCGGCCAGACGCGTTTCGAGTTCCTATCTCTTTATCAATGGCCGTTCACCTGTGTCCTGTGGCCATGCCCCGCCTCCAACCCCTGCTACTGCCTCCTGATAGGCGAGTGTGTAACTGGCAGTTCCCACAGAATTGTGGTTAATGTAGTGCGGCACAGAATAAAACCCTGAATGGGTGCCGAAGGATCAGGATCACTCATGCACACCCTGGATGGGCTGACCCCTCTGATGACTTCTTCTCGGCTTAGGTTCCCTCGTGGAACTGGGGAGATCCCCAGCTGACGACCCACTTGTGTTGTTGCGGTGGTGCTCTCCTCGCGGCTGGACAAGCCGCGTGTCAATTATTGCTCCCAAGGTGCCCACGTGGCAGGAAAGCACTCCAGAACCAGCGATGCCTCTCGATGCCCCAGCAGAGGAACAATGCGGCCAGACGCGTTTCGAGTTCCTATCTCTTTATCAATGGCCGTTCACCTGTGTCCTGTGGCCATGCCCCGCCTACAACCCCTGCTACTGCCTCCTGATAGGCGAGTGTGTAACTGGCAGTTCCCACAGAATTGTGGTTAATGTAGTGCGGCACAGAATAAAACCCTGAATGGGTGCCGAAGGATCAGGATCACTCATGCACGCCCTGGATGGGCTGACCCCTCTGATGACTTCTTCTCAGCTTAGGTTCCCTCGTGGAACTGGGGAGATCCCCAGCTGACGACCCGCTTGTGTTGTTGCGGTGGTGCTCTCCTCGCGGCTGGACAAGCCGCGTGTCAATTATTGCTCCCAAGGTGCCCACGTGGCAGGAAAGCACTCCAGAACCAGCGATGCCTCTCGATGCCCCAGCAGAGGAACAATGTGGGCAGACGCGTTTCGAGTTCCTATCTCTTTATCAATGGCGGTTCACCTGTGTCCTGTGGCCATGCCCCGCCTACAACCTCTGCTACTGCCTCCTGATAGGCGAGTGTGTAACTGGCAGTTCCCACAGAATTGTGGTTAATGTAGTGCGGCACAGAATAAAACCCTGAATGGGTGCCAAAGGATCAGGATCACTCATGCACGCCCTGGATGGGCTGACCCCTCTGATGACTTCTTCTCGGCTTAGGTTCCCTCGTGGAACTGGGGAGATCCCCAGCTGACGACCCGCTTGTGTTGTTGCGGTGGTGCTCTCCTCTATCAGGAGGCAGTAGCAGGGGTTGTAGGCGGGGCATGGCCACAGGACACAGGTCATCACGAAACGCGTTGGGCAGGACATTTTCTTTTGTGAGGCACTGCTTGATGCTTGAACACTGTTTTCTCCAACTATTAAAGAAGGCTTATACTGAACTCACCTGTGTTGGGCCTCCTTACAGCAGGCAACGTTATTTTGGATGTTTCTTGCGGCCCCGCCTGAGCCGCGAGGAGTGCCCCGCTGCACCTGGTGCAGTTCCGCTGCAGTACCAACCGGCGCTGTGGCTTTGGAACGGGAGAGTTGCCGTTGGAGGAACTCACATACATGACAGGCACCCGTAGTGAACCACGACCCACTGGGGATTTTAAACTATTGCAGATTGAAGGTATTTCACGGCTATCCACTTGGATAAACACTGTTTGTACTCCAAATACCAGCAGGCCACAGGGCTGGCCACGCCTACTAGGGTGGGAGAAATACTTTAAGATCACCGTGATTACTTCTTCGCAGCATTTGCCCACAGCCCCTGAGGAAGAGATTGTCATCACGAAACGCGTTGGGCAGGACATTTTCTTTTGTGAGGCACTGCTTGATGCTTGAACACTGTTTTCTCCAACTATTAAAGAAGGCTTATACTGAACTCACCTGTGTTGGGCCTCCTTACAGCAGGCAACGTTATTTTGGATATATATATATATATATATATGGGGCAGGCAGCAAGTGACGAAAAAACTGCAAGCGTCGCTTTCCATTATGTATGCTCTCTCTAGTGAGGCATACTGGTAGTTGCAGTCCAATTATCACCCTTGGTGGGGTCCATACACATGCATCGTAAGGACGCCACTCCACACTAGAACGGTCATCAAAACCTTTTAATTCAAGCAGCTGTACATCAAAGCTGGTTAATTTTTCAAACCCAACGCGTTTTGAAGCAACATGCTTCTTCTTCATGGGGCAGGCAGCAAGTGACGAAAAAACTGCAACCGTCGCTTTCCATTATGTATGCTCTCTCCAGTGAGGCATACTGGTAGTTGCAGTCCAATTATCACCCTCGGTGGGGTCCGTACACATGCCACAATTAATTCTCTGCTTTTTTTTGCTGTGATTCAACAGCCCTCCAGTGAGCCCCAGATATTGATTTAGGCTGCCATTTGAAATGTCCTGTGCGCTGTTCTAGGCTGAAAGTTCACAGCCCAGCAGACCCGTTTCATTAAACCGGACGGTGCATCCTCCGCAGCTGAGGCCGCCGCGTATACATCACATCAAGAGGTGCCTCTGATCGTAAGGACGCCACTCCACACTAGAACGGTCATCAAAACCTTTCAATTCAAGCAGCTGTACATCAAAGCTGGTTAATTTTTCAAACCCAACGCGTTTCGAAGCAACATGCTTCTTCTTCTTGGGGCAGGCAGCAATTGACGAAAAAACTGCAACCGTCGCTTTTCATTATGTATGCTCTCTCCAGTGAGGCATACTAGTAGTTGCAGTCCAATTATCACCCTTGGTGGGGTCCGTACACATGCCACAATTAATTATCTGCTATTTTTTGCTGTGATTCAACAGCCCTCCAATGGGCCCCAGATATTGATTTAGGCTGCCATTTGAAATGTCCTGTGCGCTGTTATAGGCTAAAAGTTCACAGCCCAGCAGACCCGTTTCATTAAACCGGACGGTGCAGCCTCCGCAGCTGAGGCCGCCGCGTATACATCACATCAAGAGGTGCCTCTGATCGTAAGGACGCCACTCCACACTAGAACGGTCATCAAAACCTTTCAATTCAAGCAGCTGTACATCAAAGCTGGTTAATTTTTCAAACCCAACGCGTTTCGAAGCAACATGCTTCTTCTTCTTGGGGCAGGCAGCAAGTGACGAAAAAACTGCAACCGTCGCTTTCCATTATGTATGCTCTCTCCAGTGAGGCATAATGGTAGTTGCAGTCCAATTATGACCCTCGGTGGGGTCCGTACACATGCCACAATTAATTCTCTGCTTTTTTTTGCTGTGATTCAACAGCCCTCCAGTGGGCCCCAGATATTGATTTAGGCTGAAATTTGAAATGTCCTGTTCGCTGTTCTAGGCTGAAAGTTCACAGCCAGCAGACCCGTTCCATTAAACCGGACGGTGCATCCTCCGCAGCTGAGGCCGCCGCGTATACATCACATCAAGAGGTGCCTCTGATCGTAAGGACGCCACTCCACACTAGAACGGACATCAAAACCTTTTAATTCAAGCAGCTGTACATCAAAGCTGGGTAATTTTTCAAACCCAACGCGTTTCGAAGCAACATGCTTCTTCTTCTTGGGGCAGGCAGCAAGTGACGAAAAAACTGCAACCGTCGCTTTCCATTATGTATGCTCTCTCCAGTGAGGCATACTGGTAGTTGCAGTCCAATTATCACCCTCGGTGGGGTCCGTACACATGCCACAAATAATTCTCTGCTTTTTTTTGCTGTGATTCAACAGCCCTCCAGTGAGCCCCAGATATTGATTTAGGCTGCCATTTGAAATGTCCTGTGCGCTGTTCTAGGCTGAAAGTTCACAGCCCAGCAGACCCGTTTCATTAAACCGGACGGTGCATCCTCCGCAGCTGAGGCCGCCGCGTATACATCACATCAAGAGGTGCGTCTGATCGTAAGGACGCCACTCCACACTAGAACGGTCATCAAAACCTTTTAATTCAAGCAGCTGTACAGCAAAGCTGGTTAATTTTTCAAACCCAACGTGTTTCGAAGCAACATGCTTCTTCTTCTTGGGGCAGGCAGCAAGTGATGAAAAAACTGCAACCGTCGCTTTCCATTATGTATGCTCTCTCCAGTGAGGCATACTGGTAGTTGCAGTCCAATTATCACCCTCGGTGGGGTCCGTACACAAGCCACAATTAATTCTCTGCTTTTTTTTGCTGTGATTCAACAGCCTTCCAGTGGGCCCCAGATATTGATTCAGGCTGCCATTTGAAATGTCCTGTGCGCTGTTCTAGACTGAAAGTTCACAGCCCAGCAGACCCGTTCCATTAAACCGGACGGTGCATCCTCCGCAGCTGAGGCCGCCGCGTATACATCACATCAAAAGGTGCCTCTGATCGTAAGGACGCCACTCCACACTAGAACGGTCATCAAAACCTTTTAATTCAAGCAGCTGTACATCAAAGCTGGTTAATTTTTCTAACCCAACGCGTTTCGAAGCAACATGCTTCTTCTTCTTGGGGCAGGCAGCAAGTGACGAAAAAACTGCAACCGTCGCTTCCCATTATGTATGCTCTCTCCAGTGAGGCATACTGGTAGTTGCAGTCCAATTATCACCCTCGGTGGGGTCCGTACACATGCCACAATTAATTCTCTGCTTTTTTTGCTGTGATTCAACAGCCCTCCAGTGGGCCCCAGATATTGATTTAGGCTGCCATTTGAAATGTCCTGTGCCCTGCGCTTCTGACTGTGAACATACCATTTGGAATATCTGTGTTGTGTGTCACTGGCATTCCCGGGTGGGCAAGTGTGACTGAGCTTCATGCTGGAATTCGTATTGGAGTTGATGTTTCTAGCAGACACAATCCTGTGTGGCTGTCCCTGTGCGCTGCTTACAGTTGAAATTACATGGGTGAGAGATCCTGCTCTTGCTGCGGCTTTCCTTAACTGATTACGTGATAGAACCTCCTGCGGGAGTCAGTGGAGATGGGCTACGCGTCATCTTGTGCGAGCTACTCGTCAAGAGGAGCTTGTTGTTGCCTGGCTACAAGAAGTTTTATGGAACAAGGCATCGCGCATAAGCAGAGCATTGCTCAGCAATGTCAGCGCGTCACCCTGTGCGCGTCGTCGTTGCCTGGCTACATGAAGTTTGACTGAACAGGGTATCCCAGGGTGTGCACACCATCGCGCAGAAGCAGGCCGCTCTTCAGCGAATTCTGGTGTGTCTTTTTTTCTGTTTTCCTGTTCACAGTGAGCAAGGATAGCGTGGCATTAAGCGAAGCGTCTAGCGTGCAGCGTGCAGTGTCTGTTGCACTGAGAAACATCGCGCTTGACAACGGAGTGGGTGTACAGCCTTCGGAAATGTCTGCAATAATGTAATTGTTATGTACTATTTTCAAGCACTTTAGCCCATCGGCTGTCCAACGTTCTGTAATAAGTGTTGCAGCATTTATCTTCATCTTGTATCATTGCAAGGGTGACTGAAGTTCTATTTAAGAAGGGATGCGCAGATATCTATAACTTTTGCTGTACAGTGACGCAATACTGCATAGCGTTCTCTGCGACATTTAACAGTCAAAGTGGAAGTCCATCACCAACGTGGTGTTGCTTTATTCATTTAGTAATCGCAATCATTTATTTCACAGGTAGACTCCCTAATTATGTACTGTAGTGTGTTAGGGTTAACTTCTTTACTCCACAGGTATTTTCACTGCATACAGTAATTGTTTCTTCTTGTCTTCACCCTGCAGAATGTACAACTCCCTCCCCATTTTTCACAGCTTCCAGGTGATCCACCAGTCAAGTGGAAAGTATGGTATAGAGCACGGTTACTCATAGTACGGCCCGCAGGCCGCCAGCGGCCCGGCAAGCCTTCCTTGGCGGCCCGCGGACCTTGCAGACATCCTACCCGTGTTTTAAAGAAAAAAAATTAAATAGTGTTAGCAAACACTGCCGGGTGCAGCAGCCCGGACTCTGAGACTCTGCTCTGTGGGGGCCGGGGGTTTCCAGTGATTGTCAAAGTGGAGATGCAGGGGCCTAAGAGGTGAAATACAACAAAGCTTTATTAACATGTAAATGGTCTTTTAAAGACCTGTGAAGTACTCGGGTGCGGCTGTGTGACCGCGCTGGGAAGCTGTCTCAGTGCGGCTGTGTGTGCGCGCTGTGAAGCTGTCTCAGCTCTGGCTGAGGACTGACTCACACACGGGGTGAGATGACAGAGGGAGGGAGAGGGAGACAGAGGGAGGGAGACAGAGAGTGATAGAGAGAGGGAGATAGAGAGGCGTGGCGCAGTCTGGGGGAGACAGAGGGAGGGAGGCAGAGGGAGAGGGAGGGAGGCAGAGGGAGGGAGAGGAAGGGAGACAGAGAGAGACAGAGAGAGGGAGGCAGAGAGGGAGGCAGAGAGGAAGACAGAGGGAGGGAGACAGAGGGAGAAGGAGGAAGGCAGAGGGAGGGAGAGGAAGGGAGACAGAGAGAGACAGAGAGAGGGAGGCAGAGTGGGAGGCAGAGAGGGAGGCAGAGAGGGAGACAGAGGGAGGGAGACGGAGGGAGGGATATGGAGGGTGACAGAGGGAGGGAGGAAGAGGGAGACAGAGGGAGAGAGACAGAGGGAGAGAGACAGAGGGAGAGAGATAGAGGGAGGGAGACAGAGGGAGGGAGACAAGGGAGAGAGACAGGGAGAGAGACAGGGAGAGAGACAGGGAGAGATAGAGGGAGGGAAGGAGACAGAGAGAGAGACGGAGGGAGGGAGACAGAGGGAGGGAGACAGAGGGAGGGAGACAGAGGGTGGAGACAAACAGAGGGAGACAGAGGGAGGGAGGGAGACAGAGAGAGACAGAGGGAGGCAGAGGGAGGGAGACAGAGAGAGACGGAGGGAGACGGAGGGAGACGGAGGGAGAGGGAGGGAGACGGAGGGAGAGGGAGGGAGAGGGAGGGAGACGGAGGGAGACGGAGGAAGAGAGACAGAGGTAGCGAGACGGAGGGAGAGGGAGGGAGAGAGACAGGGAGGGAGACGGAGGGTGACAGAGGGAGGGAGACAGAGGGAGAGAGACAGAGGGAGGGAGAGTGAGTGAGACAGGGAGGGAGACAGAGGGAGGGTGACAGAGGGAGAGAGACAGAGGGAGAGAGACAGAGGGAGACAGAGGAAGGGAGAGAGACAGGGAGAGATAGAGGGAGGGAGACAGAGAGAGAAACGGATGGAGGGAGACAGAGAGAGAGACGGAGGGAGGGAGACAGAGAGAGAGAGACGGAGGGAGGGAGAGAGAGAGAGAGACGGAGGGAGGGAGACATAGGGAGGGAGGGAGACAGAGGGAGGGAGACAGAGGGGGAGGGAGGGAGGGAGGGAAGGAGACAGAGGGAGGGAGAGGGAGGGAGGGAGAGGGAAAGAGACGGAGGGAGAGGGAGGGAGGGGGAGGAGGAGGGAGAGGGAGGGAGAGGGAGGGAGAGGGAGGGAGACGGAGGGAGAGAGACAGAGGGAGAGGGAGAGATAGAGGGAGGGAGACAGAGGGAGAGGGAAAGATAGAGGGAGGGAGGGAGACGGAGGGAGACAGGGAGGGAGGGAGACGGAGGGAGACAGGGAGGGAGGGAGGGAGACAGAGGGAGACGGAGAGAGACAGAGGGAGAGACACAGAGGGAGAGAGACGGAGGGAGAGAGACAGAGGGAGAGAGATAGAGGGAGGGAGACAGAGGGAGGGAGACAAGGGAGAGAGACAGGGAGAGAGACAGGGAGAGAGACAGGGAGAGATAGAGGGAGAGATAGAGGGAGGGAAGGAGACAGAGAGAGAGACGGAGGGAGGGAGACAGAGGGAGGGAGACAGACAAGGGGAGACAGAGGGAGGGAGGGTGATGGAGAGAGGTGGAGGGTGACAGAGGGAGGACGGGAGAGGGAGACAGAGGGAGAGAGACAGAGGGAAAGAGACAGAGGGAGAGAGATAGAGGGAGGGAGACAGAGGGAGGGAGACAAGGGAGAGAGACAGGGAGCGAGACGGAGTGGGACAGGGAGACGGAGGGAGGGAGGGAGAGGGAGGGAGACGGAGGGAGAGCGGGAGAGAGAGGGAAACAGGGAGAGAGGGAGACGGAGGGAGACAGGGAGGGAGGGAGATAGGGAGGGTGACGGAGAGAGACAGAGGGAGAAACACAGTGGGAGAGAGACGGAGGGAGACAGGAGGGAGACAGGGAGAGAGACAGGGAGAGAGACATAGGGAGAGAGACAGGGAGAGAGACAGAGGAAGAGAGACAGAGGGAGAGACAGGGAGGGAGATGGAGACAGGGAGGGAGACAGAGACAGGGAGGGAGACGGAGGGAGGGAGAGGGAGGGAGAGGGAGGGAGAGGGAGGGAGAGGGAGGGAGAGGGAGGGAGGGAGAGGGAGAGAGACGGAGGAGAGGGAGACAGAGGGGGAGAGACAGAGGGGGAGGGAGATGGAGGGGGAGAGACGGAGGGGGAGAGACGGAGGGGGAGAGACGGAGGGAGGGAGACAGAGGGAGGGAGACAGAGGGAGGAAGGCGACAGAGGGAGGAAGGCGACAGAGGGAGGAAGGCGACAGAGGGGGGAAGGCGACAGAGGGGGAGACAGAGGTGGAGACAGAAGGGGAGACAGAGGGGGAGGAGGGATACAGGGAGGGAGGAGGGCAACGGAGGGAGGGTGACAGGGAGAGAGACAGGGAGAGAGACAGCGGGAGAGAGACAGGGGGAGAGAGACAGGGGGAGAGAGACAGGGGAGGGAGAGGGAGGGAGGGGGAGAGGGAGAGGGAGAGGGAGAGGGAGAGAGAGAGAGAGAGATGTGTGTATGCCGGGTCTGGTGGCTCAGTGGATGAAGGCGTCTGCTGCAGGGACCTGTGTTCAACCTCATGATCACAATTTTTTTTCTTTAGCCCCGCCCCTCCCCCTCTGACCCCGCACCCACCGGTGCGGCCCTCGGCCACAAACCACACTGTAAATTTGGCCACCGAGAGAAAGTTTATGAGTACCCATGGTATAGAGCCTTTGTGAAAATATCTAGGCGCTATGGGGGGACTCAAGATTTAGCACTGAAAGGAAGCGTTTCATTTTAGAGCATAATCTGGGGGTCAAGGGACAAGCTGTTTTGGAGCATCTTACTCCTCTAGTTGTAGTTGAGGTTGAAGAATAATTAAATGTGTATGATCAAGCTGTGGGCATGCTAGAGAAACAGTTTGATGTGGAGAGCAGTTTAGTTGTTGTTGGCCACAAGTTTTTTACCAGAGAGCAGGAGAGTGATGAGAGCATAGTGTCTTATGTAGCTGATTTGCGCATTCTCGCTTCAGAATGTGAATTTGAACATTTCACGTTTCAACTAATTCGAGATCACATTGTGGTACATTGTAGGGACAAGAAGGTCCAGGAGAAATTGCTCACATTAAAGAATCCTTCTCTGGAGGAAACAGTTACCATTGTCAAGAGTATTGGACTCTCTCAAAAAGCATCGAAAGAGCTCAAACCTGAGAAGAATGTTGTGGGTTCGGTTAAGGATCATAAGGATATGAGTGAAAAAATACAGGCAAACAAAACCAAACCGCAATCTAAACAGAGAAAAAAGGTTCCTACTCTAAAAATCTATATACTAAGTGTGGGTTCCCATCGCATTTCCCCAATTCGAGGGTGTGTCCGGCAAGGAATGCCTCTTGTCGCAAATGTGGGAAACAAGACCATTTCGCCAAAATGTGCGGTTTCCGGGGGAGTGTCAATGTTGTGTACTCTGAGGAACTTCAGAGTGATCCTGTATGGGAAGTCGTTAGCTCACTTACTGATTTTGTGGTGGTTGTTAAAGATGATTCTGAAGATTGTATCGATCCCATAGTAGATGTGTTGGTGGATGGGAAGTATCTGCAACTGCTGGTGGATTCGGGGGCGCGTATGACTATGATTACGGAGGAGTTGTTTGAGAGTACCTGGGGGAACACACCTCTCAATCCCCTGACAGAAATCCAGTCTCTTATGAAGGAAGGAGAATTGATTTGATGGGGTTCTTTGTGACCTCCCTAGTCTTTAAGGACAGACACATCCAAGGAAAGGTTTATGTGGCCAAGAAGGACCTTAACATTCTTGGTTGGTATCACCAGGGGTTGTTCGGCATGACTCTCAAGCCTGGCACGCCTGAGCAGGTTTCAGTGGGGGGAGTTTAGTTTCCTGGTCCATGAAGTTTCCCAAAGTCTTTGGGGACAAGCTTAGCTGTATTAAGGGGTTTATAGTAACACTTTATCAAGGTCAAAGAAGGGGCTCTCCCGATCAAACACAAATTGCGTAGTGTGCCTTTTAGTATCGGGGATGACCTGTTGTTGGAGCTCTAGAAAATGTGTGAATCAGGAGTCATTGAGCCCATCGAGTCCTCACTTTGGTTATCCCCCTTGGTGGTGGCGTGCAAAAAGAATGGGACTCTCAGAGTATGCATTGACTTGTGCCTGAATAGGGAGATTTGGGTAGACTCACACCCCCTTCCCCGTATCGATAACATCCTTTCAAAATTTGTTGGTGTGAAGTACTTCTCCAAGATTGATCTAGCATTGGCATACCATCAGGTTGAGCTGGATTCGATCTGCAAACACTTGACAGCTTTTGTGTCACCCGTGGGCACCTTCCAGTTCAGAAGGATGCCGTTCGGGCTGACTTTGGCAGCCTCAGTTTTCCAACGCGTCAAGGAGATGGTTTTGGAGGGTGTCACAGCTACTGTTGTCTTTCAAGATGACATTTTGGTGGCTGGAAAGAGCTAGGAGTCGCGTGACAAGAATCTTGCGAAAGTCTTGGAGAGATTGAAGGGTAAGGGTATTGTGGCTAATAACCTCAAGTGTGTTTTTGGTGTTGAGTCCATTGAATATCTGGGGAACCGTATTTCTGGTGACGGTATTGTGCAGAGAGAGGCTCTCATCAAGGCCATTTCTAACGCTCCTTGTCCCACCTCCAAAGAACAAGTCTCCTCATTGTAGGAAAGTAGGATCTGCTTCTTGTAGTTACCCCCACTTTTTGCTGATGTATCACTGTTTTCAACTTAGACTGACTGGGATCCTGCTATTCAGGACCCCTGTCCATCTTCTTTCTCCTCTAAATTGATTGCATGTAGTTTAGGTACACTCCAGATTGGATACTGGGGTACCCTTATCAGTCCCTAGTATATGGTACACCAGGCACCCAGGGCATAGGTGCCCCAGAGGCCTCCCAGTGGCTGAAGCATGTGTTATGCCACCCCTGTGAGTCCATTCAAAATGGCACCACAGGTCTGCTACTGCAGTCTGTGTAAGGTTGTGCATGCACCCCTTACTTAGACATAGGTTACCTATATCTATTTTAAATCACTGCACATATAAACCTTATCAATCCTGAAGACAGGGTTCTGGGTTTTATGTGAGAGGGTGCCCTTGCATGAGCAGAGCCCCTCTGCAGCCTTTGGAACCTATTTTCCAGGGCTGTCTGTGATGCAGCTAACCTTATATATTTAAGTGCATTATAACCTTGCGGTAAATGCTAACTTTAAAACGGCTGCTTCAAAACATGTCGTGTTTGGTAGCAAACATCTTGGAATCAATTGGAGGTATGATTCCACCCTTATAGAGGGACTTATGTGAAACACCGGTATTCCTGGTACCAGCTTTCTCGGCCTGGGCATCACAAAATGGATGCTGCCAGCCACAGACACGAGACTGCCCTCCTGCTGCTGAGCCGAGCTCGAGCAGAGGAAGTCCTGACAATAGTTTTCCTGTCACAAGGAGGTGTGACCACCTCCCAGACAGGTTTTAGTGTATTGGGGCTGTGTGGATGCACTCTGAGAGTGCCAGAAAGTCTGCACTGGGGGCACATTTGGTGTCCCTGTGCATAGTCCAGCTCAAACCGGTTGCAGGAGCCATTTAATCCTGCTCTGGTGCGAAACTGGACAAAGGACATGGGTGTAGCCACCCCTCTGTCCTGACCCTTCCATAGGTGGGTCCCCAGAGTTTGTCCAACCCCTTCCTTGAGTATAAAGTAGGAACCCTGACTACAGGACTTTAGATTTTACCTGGACTAAACTCTACAAGCAGAAACACGTACTTCGACGGTCTACACTTCGCTGGACGACAGAAGAATCTCCCTTGGAGTTACTCCCCTGCAGCAGCAGGCACCTTAACGCATCTTAGCGCATCAGACCGGTTTGCATCTCCCGAGCTCCTGATGACTCTACGCAAGGTTTTTAAATGGAACCACTAGTTCAGGGACTGATTGTAAACCGCATGGACTACGCCAATGCCCTGTTGTCCTCAATCAACGAAGGCCTTCTTACAAGGCTTCAGATTCTGCAGAACACTGCGGCCAGACTGGTTCTCAACCTCCCGCCCAGATTCCCTTTGGCCCCTGGTCTGAGATCTCTACACTGGCTCCCAGTCAGAAAGCGAATTCGCTTCAAGCTTCTCAGTTTAACACACAAAAATATGTACGGAATTGGCCTGGGGTACTGGGCCAAAAAGCTAAGATGGTACCAACCTTGCAGGACCCTGAGATCCAGCAATGAATTACTTTTTACACCACTAGAAAAGGAGGAAAGTCCTTCTCCTTTCTTGCACCTGCCTCTTGGAACAAACTGCCCTTAAACTTATGCACGATCACAGATCACAACTGCTTTCGCAGGAAGTTAAAGACATGGCTGTTCGACAACTAAACAAGCAAGCTTTCAGAGCTGTCTGCAAGCGCCATGAGACTTTCGAGTGATTTGTGTGCTGAATAAATGTCCCTGATTTGATTTTGATTTGATTTCCCGAGCGTCCCGAGGTTAATCTGACTTCTCAACAATCCTGAGACCAGTTTCCCTCGTGGGGACTGTGCAACCCAAACCACTGTTAACTGTGTACTTTTGCAGCAGCATATGCTTTTTGGTGATCCCTGAGGCTGTGTTTTGGGCTACGTATAGTCCTCACCCCAAGCAGTATTTCCACCGAAGATTTCCGGCCTACACTCCACGAGTGTTCCGTGGACTGGTATTTCGGGATTCAGCTCGAGGTCCCTTCGCGATCCCTGGTCCGTTGGCCTGTGGGTCCCTGTGAAGATAACTTTGAATTTCCTTGGGCTTCCATGGTTGCTCCAGACGTGCCCTGACTCTCCATTGCTTGGAGAGTCCCCAGGACCTTGCTGGCCCTCACCGTAGCTTGTTTCCTCTGCCTGCGTGGGTTGCCATTGCCAAGGCTTGTTGGTGTTCGATCTGGACACTGACCCCTCCAGCACTTGACATCCTTCGTGGGACAGCTCACCCCTGAACTTTGTTTGTCGTCAACGTCTCCTGGTCCCCGTGGCTGCAGAGTCAAGCATCCTATCTTCTCACCTGAAGCACCCGACATCGGTGGGCATTGGTCTACCGAGCCCCTGGTCACCCTCAAGTGACCCAGACTCTGTCGCCTCTGCTTTCAGGTTCTTCTCACCTCAGATCCAGGCTTGGATTCCACCGTACACTTTTCATCTTCCCGGCAGCAGCACTTCTTCGCATCACGCCATTGTAAACGACGAGGGTTTCCGACACCACTTGACCCCTATGCACCCGGCTCCTCTGGGATAGGTAACATGGGTACCTCGGTACTCACAAGGGTGCTGGCCTTAGAACCTTCTATGTTCCAAAGGGTTTGCTTGAAGTCCTCTCCGAAGTGTCCTTAAACTGTAATTTTCCAACCGCGACTTTCCATAGAGTTGTACGGAGCTCGCGTCTGTGTTCCCACACTGCACCCATCCTCCTTGGGCTGCCTGTGTCACTCCTTTGGGTGGTTCCTTGGGGTCCCAGCGATTCTACGTTCACTAGGCACTGTGTCTAGTGAAGTCGTTGTTGTTATACCATTTTTTTTAGTATATGGTTCGGTCTCTCCCTCGAGCCCGCTGTGTATTGTGCTATTTACTGTCTTTCGATTGATTCAGTATTGTGTGCCTTGTGCTCTACTCTCATAAAGGGATTAGTAGAGAGTGTTTAGTAATAAATACATATATTTTATATAACACTTGTGTGGTTCTCCTTTCATTTGGTCATTCAGGAGGTTCTGATCTGGTAAAACAAGCTGCTTTACATTCCTTCGAAACTTAGCCTGAAGGCTGCTCTCCATAGCTACCACTAGGATAGCTTTCAATAAAGGTTGTCTTTAACCTAATAATCAATAAGGGTTGTTTGGACTGGTACAAGGTGCCCACTTTAATTAGTGGACAGCATATACAAGGCCAACTTCTCACATTCATTCTTAGGTTTGTGTGAATTCTACACGAAATTTATTTCCAATTTTGCCACCAAGACAGTCCACATGAGAGATCTTCCCAAGAGAAAAACTGTGTTTCTCTGGGATGATTCCGATCAAGAAGAGTTTTCGCAGATTAAAAAACGGTTAGGGTCATGCAACATTCTTACCCCCTTTGACCCCCTCTTTCAATGTACGGTGTCTGTGGATGCCAGTCTAGATGGTCTTGGGGGTATGATCTCCCAGGTCAAGCAAGGTAAAGAGTACACTGTAGGTTTCGCCCCCCGTTACGCCAGAGTGAAAAAAAAGTACCTCGTTATTGAGCGAGAATTGCTGGCTTGTTGCTGGGCTGTTGAGCGTTTCAAATGCTTTTTGTGGGGGAAGATGTTTACGCTTCTTACTGATTTGATTTGATTTGGATTTATACAGCGCCTAGCTGCCCCAGCAACGGGGCGTCCCAGCGCTACTGACCATAAGCCTCTCATCCCCATCCTTGAGGGTATGATTGTCAAAGACTACATTCCCAGAATTGCTAGGATGAGTTCTAAGTTACTGCAGTACAATTTTGGGGTAGCACACATCCCTGGTGGGCGAAACACACAAGCTGATTATCTTTCAAGTTCTCCTCTGCCCTTAGGAAAACATGATCATGACGACAATGCGGATGAAGAGTGCCTTATATCTGCAGTCGATGCTTGTGGTGTGAGTTGTTTCACTGAACGTGACTGGTTATCTGGAATGGAGTCGGATGTTGTGCTTAAGAGGGTGAAGCAATTTATTGTTGCAGGTTGGGCCCAAGGAAAAACACCTAGACAGTGATCTACCTCCTTTTGCCAAGGTCGCTAATGAGTGGTGCAGAAAGGGTGTATGGCCTCAGAACACCTGTTAGCAAACTGAGGGGTATATTCTCAAGACCGTGTGATAACAAATTTAGCGTAGCGCATCTTTGCATATCGCAGTCTCTCGCGGAAAAACAACACCATACTAACGCGGTATTCACAAGCCATCGGCACCAATGCGATAATCCCACAACAATGCGTCAAATGTCCGTGATAAAGTCAACGCGACGCTGCAAAAATACGAAACACCAACGCAAAAAAAGTAGCTATGAGGCCAACCGCGATACAGAAATCAGCGATAACCAGCGGCAGGCATGCAATACCCATGCGTCATGCGGGAAAATGCATCATAAAAGCAACTATAAAAAAAGGATAAAAAGAAGAAACTGCGTAGCCCCATGGATGCCCCTGGACCGAGTGCAGAGGCCAACGCGAACCCCACAAGCCCAAACAGAGGACCACCAAGGAACCTCAGGGAAGGGCAAGGAGAAGAGGAAGAGGAAGACGGGGTGCAGTCCGCTGGAAAACAAGATCAGCAACACGGAGGTGACAGAACACCACCATCCACTGAATGTCAACATGACAAATGCGAATGCAGTTGGAGTGTCCAGGAGGCCTAAGGAGGAGAACAAGAGGCGCTGGCATGATGTGAAAAGACAAACCAAGTACAAACCCGCTGCAAACAAGAAGGCAGCAAAGGCAACAGGAGGTGGGAGTCCTGCGCCACAGGAGGAGCTGGAGGAAATGGAGGCCACAGTCATCAGGGTGGATACGGCGCAAGGAGTTGGGAGTCCTGACACAGCTCGATAGGAACTGACACAACATCCACCGGGTGAGCAACGACGAGGGACTGGGGGAGATGGGCACAATGGCACACATGCACACAAATGTGCAGCACACAGCACAACCACAATGACCCTGGAACATGTCCCTGATCCCCGTAGCACACTGCAGCACACACACATAGCAATAACAGCACATCCGACGACAATGTGGCACAAAGTGCAACACCGACACTGCAGAACAGAGGACACAACTGGGTCCGCAAATCCGCAGGAACAGGCCAATCACATGCAACACAGCAGGAAACTGCAAGATAGAAACGCACATGTGCATACTAACCTACATCATGTACTCCAAATGTCCACTGTCCCGCATCAAATATACAGCACCTCTCAAACAGTCACAATGTACATCATCATACAATCTGCATGTTAACCAGAACAATGCGCCAAAACACATGTCAACACAATGTCAACATGCATCGCCCCTTCGCATTGCAGAGGGGCAAACAACACCTCCAGCAGAGCAGATCAGACCACTCATCAGTGATGCTGGAGAGGACCACCACAACTTCCACACTGACACCCTAAAACAGCCCATGGACATCTTAGGTGACCCACCCCCAGGAGCAGTGCAGCCAAGCCACATAGAGGATACACCAACCCCTGCACAGACCACACAGCAGGAAGCACTCGCCTCCACTTGTGTCTACCAACACCCCACCTCGGCACACATCGCATTCCAACGCCAGGTTACAGAATGCCAAAAGGAGGTGGCCGAACAGGTGCGGGTGGGGTCAGAGCACATGGAACCCGAACCAGCGCACACACGTGGGTGTTCAAGTCCCGCCAGGAACCACCCACACCCCACAAGAGGAGACCCACACCTCGACAGAGACGCATGTATACTTCCTGCAAAGAACCACACCCAGGATTCATCATGCACACCCCCATGCTGGACCTCCGTACAACGGCCCAGTCCACTCCCACGCATTGAGCGGGTGACGATGAAGCTGCATGTCCAAGGTCTTACCCACTGCCAAAGGTAACATGGCTGCGCACGATGTACACAGCACAATGTAATGTTGTACGCCCATGGACCCTCATGCATACATCATGACCACACGGACACACTGAGAACGTTTGTGGAACTGGCTATGGGCATGAGCGCCCGGCTCCTTTATTGGCAGGGACACATGTACAGTGATGCCTGTGCTGAATGTGTGTGGGCTGAGTGTAAGCCAGCCAGCACGGAGCTGCTGGTGCTGGCAACAACTTGAACAGTGAACAGCATGGAAAGGTAAACAGTAAACACCAGCATTACAGAGACTAATGCGGAGCATCGTGTTGGTAGCCGGAGCAAGTACAGAGGTCAAACAACATGCAAACAGATGTGTCCGTGAGTTGCAGTGCACCGATGTTGGGGAATTAGAACTGAGCTCGCTCATGTGAAGAAAATGTCAAGGATTATGTCCCTTCGGAAAATACCTGATGCAGCTGCAGTGGGGTGTGTCACACCTGCATCATCTTCCTCAACATCGTCCCCGGTCTCCCACACTGCCTGAGGTGACATTGCTGTGTGAGCTCCCCACAGTACACGACCCAATCAGAAATGGTCCATGAGTCGTGGTGCTCTAAGTCAGTGGCACCTCGAGTGCTGACCAGGGCGTTAGGCATATGATGCCATCTACGACAGGTCAGATCAACTCTGACAGTCTGGCAGTAAGACACATACGACTCTGGCTGTTGTCGTCTGGAGGTGGTCCTGGTGGTGGTGGCGTGTGCCTCCTGTGGTGATGAGACGTCCGGGCCGGTCATGACTCGGATTGATGTCTGAGCCCTGGTGGACCGCTGCTGATGCCGGAGGCAGCGGACAGCGCAGGGCCACAGACACATGGCATTGAGGACCCAAGGCCACCGTCTCAGAGGCCATCCAATATCTCAGCAGACAGGGTCACTGACTAGAGCTGCAAAGAGTTAATGGCCCCGGATGCACTGCGGCCGGGATAGGCAGACCCGCACGGGACGGTGACTTATGGTGCACTGAGATCGGGCCACGCGAAGTGCTGAGCGTGTCCTCATCGATGTCCAAGGTGAACGAGACATAGGGTTGCGGGAGCCAGTGGAAGGTGTCCTCCAGGGCAGGATGCAGAGGGTACAAGCCATCCGGTAGCAGCAAATAGAGGAGTGGAATGCTACTGACTCATTTTCGCCACAAAGTCATTATCACAGACATGATGACAAAAATCCCAATGCCATAGACCCATTCACCAACACAGTTCACACAGAATGTATCCATGTTGTGGAACAGACTCAGTGGCACCAGAGCTGAGTGGGTGTACACTCAGCGACGATGCCGTGTCCTGCCTGCTATGAACTGGATTGTATTGGAGTGAGGCATGCTGGATCGCAGTGTAGGCTGGAGGCAGCGGTCAGCACGGGCCCACAGCTACGTGTCGTTGGGATGACATGCAGAGTTGCTGCCACCTGATCGAAGGGTGTACAGTGAAGTAAAGCTGCCATGTATGTAAGTCCACGGACATCATGTAATCAAGACACAGTTCCATATGTGTGACCCACTGCACCGCAGTGTAGGCCCGAGGCAGCGGTCAGCAGGGGCATACAGCCATGTGTCGTTGACCCGCGATGCAGAGTCAGTGACACCAGAGCAGTTGTCGGCAGTGTTCGATCACCTCTGTAACGATGCTCCTTTTCTCTTCCGGACTGAACCGTGTCTTCCTCTTACACCTCTCCCTGCGTGCAATGATATGAACTCTGGCATACATGAATCAAGACTCAGTTCCAAGTGTGTGACCTACTCGGACTCAGTGTAGGCCAAAGGCAGTAGTCAGCAAGGGACCACAGACAGCTGTCGTTTGAATGCTATGCACAGAGTTGGTGGCCCAACATAGAAGAGAACACAGATATGACTCAGCCATGACATGTGTACTCGGCCATTGCATAATCAAGACTCAGTTCCAAATGTGTGACCTACTTGACCGTAGTGTAGGCCGGAGGCGGCAGTAGAGTACGTCGACGAGAAAGGAGTAAAGTGGGCCTGTGTCAGGGAGGCCATGATGGTCTGAGGAAGCTGCCAAGGTTGCGGGCCTCGGGCTTGGAGCTTGCGCCGGCACGTGTTGGGCCCACTTTGACACACGCCGGTGTCGGCAGGTGGGCAGTGTGGCCTGGCTGTGCAGGGGCGAGCCCGACGGGTTTGGGGTCCAGCGTCCCGGGGTACAGCAGGCACACAGGATCGCAGGCAACTCTGCTCACGACGACAGCGTCTGCCTCGTGGCGGGGTGAGAGGCGCCGCCCTGGCAGAGATGTTGGGCATTCTGGAAGAGAACCATGCCCAGGGCTATGTGCTTTTTATTCACACCCCTACACTGGACTGGCGTACGCCTGGTCAGCCCACTCTGCACACGCTTATGGGGGGGATGTAAGAGGCTACATTTCCGCGAACTCCCCCACTGGCTGGGGTGACGTTGTTGCGTCCACTGTCCCCTACACTCTATACACCAGCGGTGTATGTCAAGGAAAAAACAAACGGTCCAGAGATCCTGGTTCTGGATATAATTTCCTAAGATGCTAGAGGAACTTCGCTCAAGGCTCTGGACCTTTCCAGCCTCATATTAACAGGTAAGAGTATGAGCATATGTTCCTCCTTTCCAAAAGATCTGTTCTGCTCAGCTCTTTTTTAAAGTACGGATTTATCCTGGGACCTCGCAAGAGACCTCTCTTGAACTTTTCAAAATTGGACGTTTTTAATATGTTACTTCAAGAAAAGTGGAAATGTACTGAATATTCGTCTGACCTTATGACGCTTGAATAGAATGACTAGCCTTTAGAAAGCCCTGGCTCAATTTGTCATATAGGGCGAAACACGTGTCGGCTGTTCTCTTTTTCAAATAACTCTTTGTGTGAAAAGTTAAAAAAGAGTGAAATGGATCAAATCAAGTGGTGAATGTAAATAAAAACATCTATATTCACTCAAACCAACCTGGATTAATGTGTTGTGTCAAAATAAGGAATTACCCTACTGAGCAGAACAGATCTTTTGGAAAGGAGGAACATTTGCTCATACCCCGACTCTTACCTCTTATCTCACCGGCTATTGTGTGGCTGGGGAGCCATGACGTTGATGGCTCATGTTCACAGCTAGCCCAGGTTACCGTGGTAACTTGTACTGTTGTGTATAATGGGCGGGCATGTTGTTTGGCATGTTGCATGTGAATTAGTGACATGTGCATTGCCAGAGTTGTGGGTTGCATGGTTGTGGAGTTGAGGTGTGTGGGGTGTTCATGTGGTAGTTGCCACCGGGCTGTGCATTTCCATTGGTGCCATCCTGGAAGCGCTGGTTGATGTAGGACTGTCGGAAGTTGTAGGTCTCATGCACACTGCCTAGGTAGTTGGTGACGACGTTGGTGGTGATTCAGCGGTGTTGGGATGTTGCCTGCACATTAATGGGAGGCTTGTGCTTTCTGTTGGGGTATCTGTGTGCTGTGTCGGCAGGGGGCACAAGTGGGACATGTGTGCTGTCGATTGCCCACGACACGTGCATGCATCCAGCTATGGCGTATGGTCCTTGCTTAGTCTCCAGCGGTTCCAGTGCTTTGTGGTGGACGTATGGGTACTGGGGTACCAGGCTGATGATGGCATCCCGGGATGGTGTGAGGGTCTCAGATGTGGCAGGCTGTGAGACTCCTCTGACTCTGGCGGGTGCTGGTTGGAAGCTCCAGTGGCCAACAGGTGTATCACAGCCAGCAGCTTTGTCTGAGGTGGGATGTTAGTTGCCCGCTGTGTTGGTGCCGTCAACATGTTTGGCGATGATGTGTAGGATGCCTGGAAGGTTGCCCTTTTGAACCTGTAGTGTGCAATGTCATTGTCAGGTGCTGAGTCTGTGAGGCTGGTGCGTTTCCTGGGGGTCCGCTGTCTTTGTCCGTGCTGCCTCCGTGGTGGTATGGGGGGGTGGGTCTGGGGGTCTGTCCTGGGTGTGGTGGCGGGGGTGTTGTGTCCCTGTAGGAGCTCCGAGCTGCATGATCAGTGGCTCCATGGCGTCTGTTGGTCTTCAGGTGTGGCTGTGCTCTGGGCTCCCTTTTCTGTTGCAGGTTGCCGTACGACTATGCACCAGGTCGGAGCAGGTGTTAGTGTCCTGCTGCTATCGCGCTTTATCGCATGTTTTGTGATCTTATCGCTGATGTGGCTGGTCGATGAGAATGTTGAGGTGCTGTGTTGTCGTGGCTTTTTGCTCTGGAATGCCTACTCTGCATCTCATTAGCGATAGTTGCCGGGGTCACCCGTGGTGATGTTTTTTGAGGATGCTATCGCAGGGAAACTGGTGGTATGAGCAGTTTGCACTGGCTTGTGAATGGGGCGATGGATTTATCGTAACTTTGGCTGCGCTAAAGTGCTGTTAACTCTGCGATAGCTCCTTGAGAATATGCCCCTGACTGTGTACAACTTGCTCTAGGTAACAAGAGGAATACTTGGCCCCCAAATACCATCAATAGCCAAGGGGACTTCATCCCCCAACTATTACTCTGCCAGGAGGCACTTTTACAGAGTGATGCAGAATGAATGTCCTTGATGATTGCACTGTTAGTGCCTGTATGATTCTATGAGTGCCATCTCCATGGACAGACTGCGAATACCGCGTGTTTTTGACAAAGTGTGAAACACATATATAGACATATTTGAGATAAAGTTTTAGTGTAGCTATTTAGTAGGATACTAATATAATTTTCACCTTTGTATTCATTTCTTCACAGCAAACCCGGAGGTCGCAATGACATTAGTAGTCACAAATACAAATGAAAAGGTGTGAAACAGATATAGAGACATATTTTACACAATGTTTGAATCTAGCTTTTTAGTAACATATTGGTTTAACTTTATTTCAACAACATATTTTTTTCAAAACAACAGTCTCAAAAAACAACTTTCAACATCTAAACACATGAGCACGACATAACTTCCAAAGAAACCTTAAACTATCCATTGTTACGCAAACTTATGGGGAATCAAGAACTGCTGCAAAACAAGTGCAATGCACAATGTCTGACATGACCCTCTCTAGAGGGACAAGCACAAAATATTCATGTGGGACAATGTCCATGTTATAAGATCTAAAGCAGAGTGAAGCTGGAGGATCATCAATTTCAGTGGCAGCAGCAACAATTCTTGGTCAGAAACTCCCTTCTTATGTGCAGACTACTGCAACAGATATGGCTCCAGAGTTGTCAAGAATGGCCACGTAGGGGGGCGTGGCTAACTACCGAGACGAATGGAGGCTCTCTAGCAAGGCTCCTCAGCCTTCGCCGAAGATCCGACATCTATCCTGAATGAAATCGTGTGTTGACCCTGACTTATCGGGGTATAGGTGCGCCTGAGCCCAGGAGACCGGGAGAGCAGTACGGCGGCGTCCCGAGGTGCCCAAACGACAGAGAACAAGTCGTGGCCGGGACAGACGGTGGGCGCAAGAGGGCGGCGATGCAGTAATTGGGAAGGCGAGCCCCGGAGCCCCTGTGCTGCTCGGCAGCTCTCGAAGCATCCAGCTCTAGAAGCATCAAGCGACCGGATCGAAGGAGTGGAACACAGATCGGACCCTGCAGTGCCGTCCCTGAGTGGAAAGGAGGCGAGGCGAGGCGAGTGGGCGGTGCCTGGGGACTCGTCCCGCAGGGAGGGAAATCGAGACTCCGGCGAGAGAGGCATACCAGGCCTGAGTGGCGCCCCACCCCCCAACCAGCTCCTGAAGTTAAGGGGAGTCTGGCGGCAGCCCGCAACGGACATAAATACAAGTCACATCAGGGAGGTAGCTGCCTGGGGCACCTCCCCCTTTTCCAGCATTGCTGGCCTGCGAGTATACTGCCGGGGACACACGGGTGGCCTACACAGGACCACTGCACCGGTCGAGAGAGGCAAGGACGCCATGGGCCGGACTTGGTGCCCTTGGAGGAGCACTGGCTATGCGGAGGGCTCACAGCCGGCGGTGCAGCCGGGGTGGAGAGGTGATAAGGAGTACTGCGCCCAGCAAACAGAAACTCAAATTCATGCCAAGAGGGACACAGGACCCTCTTTGACAAAGACACCATAAGAAACCCTGGTAGCCTCCGGAGACAGTTGACGGCGGGGGGAGGCAAAGGAGTTGCGCTATCAACAACCCAGACCATTTACTGGAGGCCGATCCCTGGGAAACCCGACAGTCCGCCGGTGTTTTTCACTTCTGGGCAGGCGGTGGAGAATACCGGAGCCGGTATCAGACAGTGATTACACTCCCAGGTGGAAAACTTAATAATGGCGAGCAGCAGAGGACCCAAAGTGTCGGCTCAAAATAAACTGGCAAAATGTGCATGGAACAGGGCAGGCGATGAACGGGGCACTGAACAGATGGAAGCTGCAGATAAAAGTAGCGGCCCTTCCCACCAGTCTGACCTTATGCTTCACGACATCATGGAAGCCATCTCAGGGGTACGTACCTCCCTGGAAGCCCGCATCGAATCAGTGAACGTGGAAGTATCTTTACTCCGGGCGGACTTTCGGAAGATGGACGACAATCTCAAAGACCTGGGAGACACGACTGCTGCGCTACAGGTAGAAACGTCCCAGCTTCAAAAACAAGTAAGCAAACTGCAAAATCAACAAGCCGCAATGCTAAACAACTTGACGACTATGAGGGATGGGCATGAAGAAATTACATTCATATCCTTGGGGTGCCAGAAAGCGTGGAGGTGGACCTTTCTGTAGAAGATTTGATCACAAAACACCTGCAACCTAAGAGACTCTCCGCCTATTTCTCCATCGAAAGGGCCCACCGGGTCCCTGGGGGCCATCCTAAACCAGGGGCCACCCCTTGTCCACTCATTGCCTGTGTCTTCAACTTCAGAGACCGCGACACAATCCTACAGACAGCTCGAGCTAATCCCCCACTCAAAATTAACAACAACGTGGTTACTGTACTGCTCACAGATAAGTGCCAATGAGGGTGGGAAAACTTGGAGAGATGTCTGAGCCATTAACATAGCGGAGAGACAGAGATGGGACAGTGGGCCAGATCTCAGACACTAAACTGAGTAATACAAACATGCCGGCGCAGGCGAGTGAGTGAGAGCTGCCAACCAGCACCCATGAGGACTTTGGGGGGGGAGAGGTACTCTGCCTAGTTGGGGAGTGGCACTGCCACTGGCAGGGGGGCAGGGAGGTGGGAGGTAGGGAAGTGTGGGGTGAGGGGGTTGGGAAGTTCTGATTGTTTATGTTTACAGGTCACAGGTCAATTGAGATTGAATTTCACATCTATCTCTGATAGTCACCTTAAAGGGGAGATGACCGTAATTGGGATTGCTATGGATATATACATCTGTCTGGGCATGCATAAATGTGAGATGACGTGCATCCAAGCCGCAGGTACCATGCCCCGGAGGGCAATGACTCACTTAGGTCCGATTGTATTGATATCTGATGGCGGGGGTTAATATGGATATGTCACTTTCAGTGATAACGTGGAATGTGAATGGAATGGGGAACAAAATTAAGAGGGGGATAGTGCAGCAGTACTGAAAAAGAGAAGCCCCCGATCTGGTGCTACTCCAGGAGACGCACATGGTGGGTAACAAATGCAAAGCCCTTACAAGATAGGGATACAAACTATTGGTACATGCGGAATTCACCTCTGGATCCTGTGGTATGGGTATTCTGGTCAAGAAGAATGTGGCACTCACATTAACACGCACATGGGCCAATCCACGGGGCAGATTTGCAGTGGCGGAGGCACAGTGGGAAGGCAGGATACTTAATGTGGTCTCGGTGTTCCCCCCCCCCCCCCGGCGATGGGTAAAGGAGCACTGGTGGACCTGGGGAAAATATTGGCCGACCTTCCTATGGGCACACTAATAATGGGAGGGGACTTCAACATTACAACAGACGATATTAGGGATAAATATCCACCCCGGCCAGCCTCCCGACCACACACACATATGGCAGAGTTTACCACAGCCCTGGGTCTTGTTGATATATGCCGTACACTACAGCCAGAAGGAGTTCAGTATACTTACTACTCCAATGCTCAGAAAAGCTCCTCCTGCATTGATTATTTCCTAACACATTCGGGGTCCATAGGGCACTTTCGTAACCCCCAGGCACTCTCGCGGGGCATCTCGGACCATTTCCCATTGAGAGTAGATCTTACACACTTTGAGCCCCAACCACGTACTACACTGAGTCTTAGCCCCTGGTTGTTGACGATCCCTGATATCAAAGAGAAAATACTTGAAAAAAACGCTAACTATTTTAAAGACAATGTAGGATCAGTGGACTCTGCGCAAGTAGTGTGGGAGGCCTTTAAAGTGATGGTGAAAGGCCATGCCCTGGCCCTCAAAGTAGGGTATACCAAAAAAAGACAGCAACATCTGGTCAAAATTGAGAGCGAACTCCAGCAATTAGAGTAAGAAAATAACCATACCCCCTTGGAGGAAGTCAGACACCGCTTGCTGCTTAAACAGGAGAAATATAAGATCCTGGTCAGAGAACGGATGCAAGCCAAACTCCTCCAAACTACACACAGGCTGTAAAAATTGGGGGACAGAGCAGGTAAACTGTTGGCATGGTTGGAGAGGAGGGAACATGCGGTGAGGGGTGAGCGGTGGGTGCCCCAGCTGACTCTTGGGGACGGGTCATGTATCACACATCCAAAGGACATTGCAAATGCATTTGCAGACCATTTGGAACAAATTTACACCCCATTCACCCCATACACGACTGAGGACTCTCGCCAACTCCTCGCGGACAGTGACATTCCGATACTGTCTGACAGCGATAGGGAAACAATAGAGGAATATTTGACAGACCTCGAAATCCAACAAGCCATGAGTAAGATTCAATCGGGAAAGGCGATGGGACCGAACGGGATGCCCATTTGCGGGCCATGTTCGAATAGTGTTATGAGAAGGGACTCTTACCAGAGGACCAACGACTAGCATCCATTGTTGTGATCCGAAAGCCGGTGAAACCCGCTGACAACTGCAGCTCCTACCACCCAATCTCCCTGATTAATGTGGAAGCAAAGATCTTAGCAAAAGTCCTAGCCCTATGACTGGTAAAGGTTATAACATCGCTAGTTCACCCAGATCAATCTGGCTTTATGCCTGGGAGGAGTACGGCGCTCAACATCAGACGTCTCCTCAATGTGCTAGTGCGCCGAGACTTCATCGAAGAAGACGCAGTGGTCCTATCCCTAGATGCCCCGATGGCGTTCGATTCCATCGAATGGCCATATTTATTAGAAGTTTTGAAACATATGGGCTTTGGCCCCAAATTTATGGGTTGGGTGAGACTACTGTATACAGATACTCAGGGGCAGGTTCGAGTAAATAATTATACGTCCCGGACTTTCCCATTTAAAGGGGAACTAGACAGGGCTGCCCTCTCTCCCCACTAATCTTCTCACTGATGCTGGAGCCACTGGCCTCCTGGGTCAGATGAGACGTAATGGTAAGAGGGCTGAAATGGGCCGAGGAACATGACGATAGAATATCGCTATATGCCGACAACATCTTGCTCTATCTTGCCTCCCCCTACAGATCCCTCCACGGGGTATTAGATATATTTACTAACTTTGGGAAATACTCCAGTTATGCCATAAATTGGAGTAAATCAATACTGTTTATTCTCAAGGGCCAGGTTCCCCGACTCCCCATGGGCTGTACGGTGGAGGTCACCATGGAAGGCTTCTGCTACTTGGGGATCTTTGTAACCCCGGACCCTCAACTATTCTATGATCGCAATCTCGCTGCCCCCCTGGCTCGGCTGCGTGCTGATGTAAAACACTGGCGATCTCTGCCCCTGTCCCTAGTGGGCCGGGCGGCCATTTTTCAAGATGCTAGCCCTTCCTCGGTTCCTATATATCCTTCAAAATTGTCCACATAGTGTCCCAGATGCGTACTTCTCGGGAGTGGAGAGTGAAATCCAGACGCTGCTATGGGATGGGGGTTCCCCTTGTATAGCTATGAACAAGCTGACAGCTAGTGGTGGTGAACCATTGGATCTACCGGTTCCCGCTGGACCCGGCTTACATGCTTGGCATGTACCAAATGGGAAGAGCGGGATACCTGGAGGCATTGTACTCTAAGGCCCGGAGGGGATAGTTTGTAGGCCCCATGGCGCACACAGTGGCGATATGGCATCAGGCAAATTCCCATTTAGGCTGGGCAAGGACCCTCACCAAAGCTATGCCATTATGGTGTACATAGAGACTGGGAATTCTCGGTCGCCATCCCGGGTTCGATAAATGGGACATCATTGGGTTCTCTACCGTGGGGACCTGGTGAAGAGGGGTGCACTTCTCAAATTCGGAGACTTACAGAAGACATATGACTTGGCCCAGGTGGAGGTGTTTAGATACCTACAAATTAGACACGCCCTTACCACCGCCCTCCCTGACATGACATATATCCCAGACTCCTCCCCCCTGGAGGATAGGCTTCTTGACGGACCACTGCTCACCAAGGCCATATCGCTAACATATAAAAAATGATGCAATAATCTACCCGATACATTCCACAAACTCTGGGGAAAATGGCAGCTTGACATAGATGACGAGGACTGGCAGGCGGCACTGATGTCACCCAGGGAGGCAGTCATAACCCTTCGGTGCCAACTTATTCAACTAAAAATCTACATAAATCTTATCTGACTGGAATAACCCTGGCGAGGACAGGCTCCAGGACGAGTACACTCTGCCTGCGAGGCTGCCAACAAGACACAACTTTTTATCACACAATATGGGACTGCCCGGGAGTGAAGCCGCTGTTAGAAGGGGCCACGGGTCACATTCAGGACGCCCTGGAGAAGGAACTCACCCTCACGCCTCAGCTTGGTCTTCTGAATATATGGGAGCAAACCGATCTCACAGACATCGAACAACAATTCACGACACTGGGCTACACCTTGGTTAAAATTGAGATAGCGAGGAAATGGGGGATGGCGAACAAGCTTTCACTCAGAATGTGGGTCAGAGAATATGACAAATGAATGATAGCAGAAAAATAGGTGTTCAAAGCGAGGGGGTGCCCTAAGAAATGGGACAAAAAGTGGGGCAAGTGGAATGCTTACCAAGGGGACTTATATGTTTCCCCGTCAACAGAAATGGAACTGCAACGCACAGACAAGTGACGATTGAATGCACCCTGATTGTAAAGGAAACCTTTCCCTGATGATTTTTATGTATCATGAGACGTAACAGATATCATTCATAATTGTAAGTGACCTTTTAATGTTGAAACCAATAAACACAATTTTAAAAAGTAAGAATGGCCACGTACTGCATGGACTGTAGTGTTGATATAAGTGCTGGTGAGCAGTGTGTTAAAGGTATTCAAATACTGCCGAAAATCATACATGTTTTTTCCCCTTTATTTTTTTTGAACATTTCATAAGAGGAGTTCAAGTGAGCAGCAAGAAGGCAATGCAAAGCTGAAGGACCCTCTACTTCAATAACAGTACAACAACACTGAAGCAGAGAGTCCATTCAAATGTCCAGTCTGGACTTCAAGACTTGGCTCCACAGTTTTCCCCGATGGCATCATATTGCATGGATTGTGGAGTTGTATTTAGTGCTGGAGAGCAGTCCATAAAAGCTCTTTACAATGCATGAAAGAATAATAAATGTTGATATGTTTTTTTTTCTTTTGACTTTCATAGTTTTTCTACATTAGCAGGCATTTTATTATCTTACAAAATGGGCATCTAATATCTATCTGTTGTTCATTGAATTATCTTCCAATTTCTTGTAACACTACTTACATATAACTTGCCGTATACACAAGTCAAAGCATCCCTCTACAAATAAATACACAGCTAACTTTTGCCAGTTATCATAATTTACTATTTCACTTTTTAAATATGGCAACAGTCTGTGCTTAAACCTTCTAGTAAGTGCATCAACAACATATACAAATATACTCTGATTTTTACAGAAAACTCTATTACATTTTGTAATCTCTTTTTTAAAACTATCAAGTGTACTATATGTGTCCTGCTCCCGACCTCCTCCGCTTAACCATTCTTCAATTGCCCTAGAATCCTGCTCCGGATCAAAGAAACAATACTGCACATCACCAGAAACCTTTTCTACACACTATCATGCAAAAGTGCTCTACACACTATCATGCAAAAGTTCTCTACACTTTTTCTCTTAAATATAAAGCAGTATTTTTCACATAATACAGTCTCCTACCTACAGTTCGCATTGTTGAGTGGTATAACTTATTTTGTGTTTAAAACTTCGCCCTGTAAAAATGCATAGGAATTTTCATAATACATCAATGGATTCCTGTCTAATTTTAGAAACACTACACAATTCCATTAGTATACAGTACCCTGACTATGCCTTCCTCGTACGTCTTCTGCAATACTTTTTTCCACATTTCTAGATACCATCACCTCTTTTGGTATAGGACAACCATGCTTCATTTCATAACATTGTCCGATTTAATCAATAGAATTAACTGATTTGTCATCCTGGAGACTAATGCTTCAAAAATTCAATACATGCAGGGATATTGGTAAGATGATTAAATGTTTGCAACTCCAGTGCCTGGATGATTGCAAGAGTGCATACATAGAATATAGGAGATGTATGTAGTACATGGATAGTGCGTACATCATTGTTTAAGCACCTAGCCTATTGGATGAGTGGATGAATAGTGTTTCAGCGACGGGATGCAGCCCATGTCTTTTTGGTTGAGTCAACAGGTAGTGCCTGGATGCTTACATAACTAGATGCGTAGTGCCCGCAGAACTGAATAAGTGCATCAGTAGTGACAACCTAATTAGATGAGTGCATGTCTAGTGTCCAAGTGACTGCATAATTCAATTGTTAAAGCTTGAGAGATTGGATGAAAGTAAGTATGCTGCTGGGGTGATTGTATTAGCAAGACTATTGGCTCAGTAATTAAATGACTGCATAGGAACTGGATGGGTGATAGGTTTACTACAATGATACTCACTACGTAATTACATGATTAGACAATGAGTGTTTCATCAGTGCACGCGTATGCCTCAGTATTTCAATTACTGCATGGGTTGTAAGTGGGTGTTTAGATGGCTGCATAGGTTCTGCACAAATGTTATACTGATTGCATAGTTACAGCCTTGTTAATTGCATAAGTCAAAAGATAGTACCTAAATGATTTGATGAATGTGCACGTAGTGCCTGCATACTTTAATAACTACATAATTTCTGCCTGCCTGATTGCAACAGTACATGTATATTTTCTGGATAATTTAATAACTCCATGGATAGTGAATCACTGATTTGATGATTGCCTGAGTAGTGGCTGGGTGATTCCACGATTGCCTGAATACTGCCTGTGTGACTGAGAAAGTAACTTCATTCCTATTAGCTGCATAACAATTGTCACTATATCTCTGAATCATTGGTTAACTCCTTCTTTCAGTATCAAACTACCTGTTTTACTGTATACATGCTTTTTTCTGAGTTATGTGTGAGTGAAATCTGGCTATCAAACTTGATATATAAATGCATACATGGCCCTCTAGAAACATGAATTGTTTTTACTACTGAGCGTGAACATCCATCAGTAAGTTTCTAAAATGGAAAACAACATTTTGAAAATTTTCAAAGCACAAAACATTTTGTGAATGGCATGCCTACTACATTTTTTAAATACTTCTTCTGCTTCTAAAACATATATTCACCTTATCTCAAACAAAAGTTACATTCGAAATGAAGTTAACACAAGAACTCCCAAGGCATTCTGCACTATTAATCCTTCTCAATTTTAAACAAAGCATGTTTAAAGAAAAACACAACCCTCACAATTTACATGATATTTTCATCAGCCTCATAAAACATAAATCACAATGTAAACATATATGCGATTTCTTAATAGATGTACACCTTCAAGTCATCTTTCACAAAATATATAGCTCCCTGCATCTTTAAGCAAACTCAAAAGTCCCAGCGTATAAATAGCTATGTGCAAGCACAAAAATCGTTTCTCACCATCTAAGCACATGCAAAGTGGTCATTTAAGTTAAAAACCACATTGACAAACACTTTCCAATTTATACCTAGCAGGTATTACTTGTTTCTAATTCATATACACAACATGTTCTCATCTTTTTTTTTCACTACGCTATTTCTATTAAATCATGTTACTAAAAGTACTACAACTCCCAGAATGCAAATGACAGATGTATCTATTCTGCACATGATCTTTACATATTTAAAACATTCTTAGTTCCTCAATGCAACTTTCCACAAATATAATTTTCTTTTTTTTAATAAAATACACAATGTAATAAACAGGCACAAATTCATTGTTTTCCTACTTCCCAAAATATTCACCACTAACCTCTTAAACACATACCCTCTAATAGACACAGTTCAACTCATGCATTTTTTCTCATCACAGTGATACCCCTTTTAATCAAAGTCCATATACAACTTCATTTCTAATGTACATTTTTTAAATAATTACACAGTTATATACATACCACTTAATTCTGTTTGTAGATTATATTATTGTGTTAGCTCTTTCACCATAGTTTGGACACTGTTAAAATTTGTAAAAACTAAGCACAAGAATGGTACACCACTCTTATACAAAGGAAGTCTAAAATGGCAACCTCTTCAACTTTCCACTCTACCATCCTGAGAAAGGTAGCAAATGAAATAATGCCTTCAAATTTAGACTACTGCATCTCCACTTGTGAATGGTTGGCATCTGTTAACTCTTTTCCTCTCTTTTGAAATGGGGTTCCTGTTGGCATGTCATTGCGGAATATTCACAGAAAAAACGGGAGTTCAAACCAATATCTAGCTTACTTTTTCAGAAATTTAAATATTAAACAACAGTTTATTTCATAGTCCTGAGTTGGAAATTAAAACTTGTCATTACTTACATTGTGTTATGACTCCTCAACTTTTGAAAAGAATGGTCTGTCTCTTTAACACCACTCCCCCCATACTTAGCTCAGTGTAGCTTGCAGCCCAGTTGAACCAGTGGGTCAAATGTTCACAGCACATTCTAGAAAGAACATTCTGCTTTCAAAAAAGATACAGCAGCTGTGGTTTACTCCACAGATTCAAAAGCATTTCCATGTCTGTATTACATTTCTTTCTCTAAACAGCCAATAATAGGACTTCTTTCTCAGTCATCCAACACACTACCTAACTTTATTCACTTTCATGCTGACGGCATCCAATGAAATATGTGCATATATTTTTTGTAAAAAAAAAAACACCTCAATTTTTACTGCTTTTCCTTTGGAAATCTACCTTATTCAGCTCCAGCCTTCTCCTGACTACTATTGTTCCTTCACTTCAAAATGCTTACAGTATGGATTGTTTGCCACAGCTATATCTATTGGGCTAAAGAGGCAGCGAAAAAGAGAGGTATTGGCAGAGACTTAGGTTTATCAAATGTGCAGGTTACTTGGTTTGGCCAGAGAGGGTTAAGTTCGATCAGTTGATGGCTTTGGTTAAATCCATTGTGGATTCCCAAGCTCCTCACCTCATGATTGTGCACTGTGGTGGCAATGACCTAGAAACATTGACTGGAGTAGGGCTGGAAATCCTAATGAAAGAAACCTTTGCAGAAGTGATGTCACTTTTCACTCACACTGTCATGGTGTACTCTAATATATGCCAAAGACAGAAATGCAAGTGGTCAAATCAAATCTGTCCACAGATTGTCAAAGCCAAGAAACATGTCAAGAAAACTGTTTCCGCATTCCTCAGAGATCATCGCATGGGCTGTATCTGTGACAAGAATCTGCGCTTTGACATGCATGGAATTTATACAAATGATCGAGTGCACTTTACAGATGAAAGCAACAGGGTGTTTCTAAGTAACCTGAAACTCTGCATCCGGTCTTATGTGTAGCAGCCATATACACACAACCAACACAACGGCTCTTGTCAGAGTCACCCTAGCATTCAAATATTCTTAAGTGTTTTTTAAAGGTTTTTATTTCTCTTTAGTTTTTGGGGATCTTTGTGAAGAAACGCAATCTGTGCGGACACATCGCGAAAATGGAAAACAAAAGCAGGCATTCAATGGCCACCAACACATCCAAAAATAATATGTAAAAAAAACATTCTGAATATTGCCCTACACACATTATTATATAAGTACTTCTTTCAAAGCATGTTTAAACTCACATTCTTTAAAAACCATCTTTCAGATCTATTTTTCATTTTCGCAGTTATTCATGACATCAGGATGACATCGTTAACCGCAACGATCGTGCCTTTCCCATAAAGTGAAAACATATTACAGTATTCTACACACTAGAGGTTTATTACTTTACGCTTCAAGCTCATGTTTTTCTAGTGTATTTCTAGAACGACCATCCCTAAATCTATTTTCCGTTTTCGCAGTGACTCCAGCGATCGCAATGATGTCGCTCATCACGATCCACGCGGGTACGTCACAAAAGCAGAAAACAAAAGCTGGATTTCAATATTCACCACCACATTAAAAAAATTATACCTATATAAATTAATTCTAACCATCACAGTAGATAACTCACTATATAAAAACCTCTATAAAAACAATCATCAGAATCTCAATATCTCTATAAGAATGCGCATTAATGATTCACAAATATTCGAGACAACGTCGATAGTCGAGATGACCCTATGATGGTAGACGGGGGTGCGCTGGCGGTTGCAGCGTCATCGCAAATATCGAGCACAATTAAAAAAATCTAGTTTGGACACATAACTTGTTTCACTAACAACTCCATTTCTCAACCATGGGGTCAGAGTATCTCCACCCTGACCCCTTATGTGGGCTTTCACACATATTTTCAGCCCTGGGAACCCTTCCTGATAGATAAAATGGTGGCCGCAACTTTCTATTAAGGTTGTGACCAGCCTATCAGAGCATTCCCGTTAGCATGTGCATTTGCGATTGATCGCAAAAAATTCATGAAATATCCGTGGCCACTATAATTTTAAACTTACATTTCTCAAAAACTACTGAACGGATTTACACCAAATAAGGCACTTCCTTGAAATGACATTTACCTCACTGCCAAATTTGGTGTAAGTTGTTCAGCGGTTCGGGCTGTAGAGGTGGCTAATGGTTCCTATGGGAATTTAAATTACAAAGCAACCTTATTTCGCTCCCCAGATTTTCGGTCCCCACTGCACAGATCACCCCCAAGCCTTCCCAATCAATAGTACCCACTGTGACACTTTTTTGGCAAAATTTCATGCAGATTGATCAAACGAAACCAAAGTTATAGCCAAGTCAAAAAATATTTTTCTTATGAAAACTAGGTGCTATAAAACTATCTACTGGCGACTGTTAGTAGGATTCATATATAAATATATATAGTTCACTGAAAAAACCATAGGTTTCAAGGACGTTATACTTAGTTGGACATTTCACTCGTACAAAACCAGAGAAATTCCCCCGTATGAGTTAGTTCAGCTAACTATAACTTGCGCCCCCGCAATGCACTGCTGATGATGTCACATATTAAATCATTCATGACATGGTCAGTGACATCACTGATGACATCACTGATGACATCTCAAATGACATCACTGATGACATCATACAGTGACTGTGTGTTTCTTTAAAGTTTAAATATGTGGGTGTATAAGTGTCTGGATGGAGGATTTAGTAGGTTTATGACTGACTGTTTAAGTGAGTGATTAAATGTGTCTTACTGAATGCATGGGTTAGTGACTAAACAGTGTGAATGTCTGTATCAGTCTGTCTGTTGTTGTATAAGCTGCAGCATGGGTTGGTCAGTAGCTACATGAGTATCTATATGGGTTATCTATTGGTTGCCTGAGTATTTGTATGGGTGCCTGAGTGTGTGTGTGGGTGGGTGGGAGGTGTGTGACTCTGTGCATGGATGTTTGAGTGGTTGATTCACTGGGTGTATAGGTTCAAGATTCCACGTGGAAACAGCTGTATGGGTGGGTGAGTGTGTGTATGGGTGTGTTGGTGAGTGAATGGATGTCTCAGTGGTACATGTCCAAGTAACTACATATGTAAAAGGCAGTGTATGTGAGAGTTGGAGTATATAAATGACTATATGTGAGAGTCAGTGATTGTCAGAGTGGCTGTATGGACGAGTGTGTACTTGTATCAGTGCTTGTATAAGAGAGTAAGTATATGTTTGCTTCTGTATGAATAAGTGACGTGGTGTGTGTATAACTGTATAGGTGAGTAAATGGAAGTGTGATTGATTCTTTGCATGACTGACTAGGTGTGTGAGTAACTCTGAATGAGTGGTGGTGTGTGAGTGTCTGTATAGGTGTATGAGTGCATATCATAGTGTTGCATTGATGAGTGACTGCATGTATGAGTGATTGTAGGGGTGAATGAGTGGATGTGTGTGTAGACCTAGGAATCAGTGTGTGCGTATGTAGTAACTGGTATTGGTGTGTCAATGGATTCGAAAATGGTAGCCTGTTTTTTACAGTGAGTGTATCAAAGGGTATATTAGGGTGTGAGGAGGTGCATCAGATTTTCAGATGGATGATGTCATCAGTGATGTCATTGACCATGTCATGAATGATGTATTATGTAACATCATCAGCAGTGCATTGCAGGGGTGCGAGTTATAGTTAGATGAACTAACTATAACAGCAGAATTTCTCTGGTTTTGTACGAGTGAAATGTGCAACTAAGTAAAACATCCATGAAACCTATGGTTTTTTTCTGTGAATTTCTAAGGTTTTTTAAATGCTATTTCTAACTACAACGTGCCTGAAACCTATGTTTTTTCAGTGAATTTCTAAGGTTTTTTCAATGCTAATTTCTAACTATAACGTGCCTGAAACCTATGGTTTTTCAGTGAATATCAAAGGTTTTTTAAATGCTAATTTCTAACTCTAACATAGCAGTCTCGTTGTCAGAGTGTGGAGAAAGGTGAGCATGGTCTCCAAACACCTTTTAGCAATCCCCCTGTGTGGGATTTACTGGAGGTAACAGGAGGGGTAGTTAGCCCCCAATGTCAACCTGGGGCCCAACTACCCCTTTTATTACCACCAGTAAGTCCCACACAGAAAGATTGCTATCTTGTTATATCAGGCCCGCCCCCTCCCTGCACCACTGTGCAAACGTTCCCCCTGGTGCCTTGTAAATTAGGGGATTAATTCCCCTTGAGTCCTGAGGGTCTCTGGGGGCCAACTAGCCCACCAGGTACCTTCAGTAAGCACCAGAGAGCTGTGTTGCAGAGAGGTGTAAAAAGAGGCATGGCCTCAGAACACCTCTCTGCAACACAGCTCTGTGGTGCCTACAGGAGGTACCTTGTGGGCTAGTTAGCTCCCAGAGACCCTCAGGATTCAAGGGGACTTAATCCCCCAATTTACAACGCGTCAGGGGGCACATTTGCACACTTGTTTTGTTAGACCCTGCCCCCTCCCTGCATCAATGTGCAAACACGACCCCTAGTGTGTTGTAAATTGGTGGATTAATTCCCCTTGAGTCCTGAAGGTCCCTGGGGCCAACTATCCCACCAGGTACCTCCAATAAGCACCACAGAGCTGCGTTGCAGAGAGGTGTAAAAAGGGGCATGGCCTTGGAACACCTCTCTGCAACGCTGCTCTGTGGGGCATACTGGAGGTACCTGGTGGGCTAGTTGGCCCCCAGGGACCCTCAGTGGTCAAGGGGAATTAATTCCCCAACTTACAACGTGCCAGGGGGTGCGTTTGCTAAGTGCTGCAGGGAGGGGGAGGGGCGGGACCCCCAGCGCGATGCCGGCTTTTTATTTAAATATTTGAGGCCCTGGGGACCCCATCCTCCAGGGCCTGACCTGTTTTTTACAGTTAAAAAAATTAAAAAACGGGGAGGGGTCCGTGCGGCCACCCTCCCGCGGCCAATTTTGGGCCCGGGGACCCCATCCCCCGGGGCATGGCCAGAAACACTTTTTTTTGTTTTTTAATGGAGGGGGCCGCGTGGCCCCCCTCCTGAGGCTTTTATTTGCCCCGAGAACCCCATCCCCCGGAGCATTGCCTCTTTTTGATTTTTTTGTTTAAATTGTGGGATTGGGGCCATGTGGCCCCCCTCCCGGGCCACTTCTGGCCCCATGGGACCGCATCTCCCAGGGGCGGTCCTTTCCATTGGGAACCGTGGGGGGAGCCCCAATGCCCCCGCAGTCCCACCGGGTCCCCGCCTCCAGCGGGAGCCTGCATTACTTTTGAGCAAGGGGAGCTGCTGACATGCAGCTCCCCTTTCTGTATTGTTTACTCTATCGTTCTCCTATTGAGGAAAAACACTATGTTAAGATGGGGGCCGTTCTGGCTTGGACTCCTGAGCAGCCCGACTCATCCGTTTTCCCTGGTGAAGTATATTGGAATACATTAATGATTTACGTCTGTTTCAGGAGTCTAGTGGTTGTCGTCTTACAAGAAGTTAGGTTTGACCCTTTTTCTTTCTTTTTATAGGTGACGTTTCCCACATCGTGCTACTGTGGCAGCAAGTTACACTCAGTAGAGCGAATATTGCACTACAATATGCATACTATAAATATACAGGCATATTATGGTGGCTGTAAATTTGGAATATTTGTGAGGGTCTGTAACATACTTAAGGTGCCTCTCTATACTGGTATTCATCTGGCAAATACCACTATAAGATGGCGCTGAAAAGACGCTTCACTTTGCGCAAGATATTTGAAATCGGCACCCGTCTGTCACCGCTCACAGCTGTTCTAATTTGTCAGGGTCAAACGTGGGTATTTAAACCAGAACTCGGGTATCTTACCATTCCGTCCTGATGCTACCGGAAAGCAGACACTGCGATTGTGAACGGCAATTTATCTAGGTAAGAGATTAGACGTGGATAGGTTCTTTACAATTTGTCTTGGCTATTGGTTACTATTTTTAATCCTTATCCCCTGTCCCGTTAAGGGCACTTCATATAGCTTATACTTAGTGTTTTTCTGGCCCTTTCTTAATTTTCTGATTTCTAACTTATGACAAATATCCTGGTCTCACAATTGATAAGTAGACCTGCCCACAGTGTTGGCTAATTCTATCCTTATCTTGGACCAAACGACCCATTCGTGACTGGGGAACCAGATGGGCATAAGTTTTACACTTTTTTCTTTCCATGAATGTTTTTGACAGCCCATTAATCTATGTAGAAATAGAATAGAGGTCCTTGCAATTTAATATGGTTGACTTTTGTCTCTCCTCGTCTTCGGTAGGTTATTATATCAAATCTTTATCATGATTCCCAATATTTCTTCCCCTCGATCCAGGTTGGTTACGGCACCTTGTCAATCATATTGGGTCCACTTTATTTTGGTTGGACCAAGGATCACTTAGTCTTGGCTTGATTTTATAATGGTTTCCCTACTCACAAGCAATGTCTTCTCTACACGCCAGACATAGTGAGTACTGGGTCTTTCTTTTTGCTTTTCCCCCTCTCACCCCGGCTGATTTTACTATAACTTAGGGGGTCACTAATTCTTACCCCTTTCCCTTCTTGTATACACACAATGGGCAGTCCTTCGCCCATACTATGAAAATTACTGTACAAGAGTGTATTTTTCATGACTTACCTTGTTTTTCTATTATCACAATCATGTAATTTTGTTCTTTGTCGGTATGATTACAGTAGCACGCCTGTGAATGTTATTAGTGCTCTATATTTTGGTAGAATATGATTTGTATGAGGATGTAAATTAATGTACAGAGTAGTTTTGTTTTGAATGTTACTTATGGTGGTGTGTTCCTGTCCATGTCCTTTGTTTTATATATTTATGTATATATATTTGTTAATCCAATAGCCCTGAAGGAGTCCTTCTGTAAGGACGAAACGCGTCAGCTGTTTTGATCATCTTGATCGCGTTTTAATCCTGTACCAAATAAAGGAAGAACTTTGAGGAATACACTTGTGAACACGGATCTAAAATATATTTTCCCTGTCTTGGACTTTGGTGGTGCACCTTTGCTTTTTTTAATCTGTGATATTACTGTATTGGGATTGCATTGTGACAGTGGGTGCTTTACAGTGTGCACACGGATTTCTGGGTAGTTCCAGAGTATACATATATGATATAGGGATAGCGGGTCAGGTGCTGTGGTTATAGGGCTCCACTGTCTAGCTTTATTTCTTCTATACCTGGCAACATGTTTTAATCATTACTTTTCTCTACCAGTTGCATTAGAGAGGCAGACCTCGCAATGGCAGGCCTTAGTTAAAATAAAAGGCTGTCTCCCGTCATGGTACTCTTCTGAGTGTCAGAATCTTTTTAGAGAACTCAATGAATGTGCCAGTACCTTTTTAGGGGCAAAATGACACATGTAAAGAAGCCTATAGGTACTAGACTATCTCTGTTTCACACCGCATGCTCTCTAAATGTGCGGAGAAGAAATTGCATCGGTCACTTTCTGCTCACAATACAGGCAGCCGGGTATGAAGCTGTGTGTACAAGGGCTTCCATGAGGTCTGCCTAGCAAACAGATCAGTGCTTCTGAAACTGAATGCTGAAGTAGCTCTAACAATATTTGTCCAGGGGAATGATAGACTGTATAGTTTTTAGAATAGGGTCATCAGGTGCAGCACACGTGACAGACTACACATACAAGCAGAGACATACCTAAGACATGCTAGCAGTCAGACATTCACACTTGACAGAGTAGGCTTTCAGTTTGAAGCACACACCTCACTGTCTACTGCCTTCTTTCAGTGTACCTTTGCAGAGACTTATATGGACTCGGATAAAGGTTAGCATATCTGGCAACATGTTTTAAACCTCACTTTTCCCTACCAGTTTCATTAGAGAGTCAGAGCTCAGAGCTCTGCCAGGTCTAACCCAAAATGCAAAACTGACGCCCGCAAAGCCACTATTCTGAGTGTCAGCATCTAGAAACATCAATGAGTGGGTCAGTACATATTTAGGGGCAACATGACACATGTACCACAGTCTATACGTACTAGACTACCACTGTTTTGCACTGCATGCTCCCTAAATGTGTGTAGAAGAAACTGCATGGGCCACTTTCTGCTTATTATACAGGACAGCCAAGTATGAAGCTGTGTGTTCATGTGCTTCCATGACTTCTGCCTAGTTAAGGGATCTGCGCCTCTGAGACTGAATGCTGAAGTAGCTCTGACAAGATTTGCGCAGGTGCATGATAGACTGTATAGTTTTTAAGTTAATGTCATCAGCTGCAACACATGTGTCAGACTACATGTACATGTAAAGACATAACTGAGACATGGCAGCAGGCAGACATTCAAACTTGACAGACTACTCTTTCAGTTTAAAGCACACACCTCAAAATCTACGGCCTTCTTGCAGTGATCCTTTGCAGACTTACATGGAATTTAATAGAGAATAATACATCTGGCAACATGTTTTAAACTTCAAGTTTCTCTACCAGTTTCATTAAAGAAGCAGAGCTCTCAATGCCAGGCCTAAGCCAAAGTGAAAGGCTGACTCCCATCATGCCACTCTACTGAGTGTCAGCATCTTTTTAGAGACCTCAATGAGTGTGTCAGTGCCTTTTTAGGGGCAAGATGACACTTGTAAAGAAGCCTATATGTACTAGACTAACTCTGTTTCACACTGCATGCTCTCTAAATATGTGTAGAAGAAGCTGCATGGGTCACTTTCTGCTCATCATACAGGACAGCCTGGTATGAAGCTCTGGGTTCAAGTGCTTCCGTGACGCCTGCCTAGCTAAGAGATATGTGCTTCTAGGACTGAATGCTGAAGTAACTCTGACAAGATTTATGCAGGGTATGATAGACTGTCTAGTTTTTAAGTTAGAATCGTTAGCTGCAGCACATGCATCAGACTACACATACAAGTGGAAACATACCCAAGACATGGTAGCAGTCAGACATTCAAACTTGAAAGTGTATGCTTTCAGTTTAATGCACACACCTCACTATCTACAGCCTTCTTGCTGTCCTTTGCAGAGACTTACCTGGACTCGGATGGGGATGAATACATCTGGCAACATGTTTTAAACGTCACTTTTTTTCTACCAGTTTCATTAAAGAGGCAAAGCTCGCAATGCCAGGTCTAAGCCAAAATGAAAGGTCGACTTCAATCATGCCACTCTACTGAGTGTAAGCATCTTTCTAGAGACCTCAATGAGTGTGTCAGTGCCTTTTTAGGGGCAAGATGACATGTACAGAAGCCTATGGGTACTAGACTACCTCTGTTTCACACCCCATGCTCTCTAAATGTGTGCCGAAGAAACTGCATGGGTTACTTTCTACTCCTTATAGAGGGCAGTCGGGTATGAATTTATGTGTTCATGTGCATCTATGAGGTCTGCCTAGCTAAGAGATCTGTGATTCTAGGACTGAGCGCTAAAAATAGCTCTGAAAAGATTTATGCAGGGAATGATAGACTGTATAGTTTTTAAGTTAGGGTAATCAGCTGTAGCACATGTGTCAGACAACACGTACAAGTAGAGACATACCCGTGACATGGTAGCATGTCACGGGTATGTCAAACTTGACAGACTACCCTTTCAGTTTAAAGCACACACTGCTCATTTATGGTGTGTCTGTGGCTGGAGAGGGTGAGACACTCGAGCACGACCTGCAACGTCCCCCGAGTGCAACAGCAGACGCTCTTCAGAGGCGGTGAGTGGGGGAGCAGAAAACATCCACCAGCAATCCCAATTGGGTTTAAAGGACCTGCTGGCGCCCAAATTAATCCCCTATAATAAACTTTGCCAATACTTCTATGCCGGGATCCACCGAGCCTGACCTCAAAATGGCGCCCGCCGAGGTTATTCCACCGGAGAGGGAGGATGTCCCATAAGTCGAGGGGGTACCGATGTTTTACCCGGATTAAAATTACAGCTGTGTAAAGGAACCACAGAACTTGATCCAAGACTTTGGAAGCTGGCTTCTCACTGCTGTTTAGGCTAAAGGGAGTGCTCAAGCCTGCCTGACCCTTAGATGGTGCCTAAAGCTGAATTAATTCAAGCCTAGCACATCGACGAGGCCATTCCCCAAGGGGGGAACATCCGCTTCAGGTCAGCAGGAGAGGTGAGTAGTGATGGACGATGGTCATGCCGCACAGCGGGTATAAATACGACAGCACTTGGTGTGGCCATCAACCAGACCTCGTGCATTCCTACACCCTCCACCCCTATCCGGCTCACCCTTCTGGACATTGAATCTGTGAACCTGCCACCGACAGCGGAGACCTAGCACTTTGGCCGATGCCCGGTGGAGCTACCTTGATAGCTATAGAGGAGATGGGCTGTGTACTTCCCCCTCAGCCGTCCCATTGGGCAGACTTTTTCCTTCGTCTCCCCGCCGTATCTCCCTCCTCGTTTCCCTTTTACCCTTAACCCCCTTAGCCTTCCTCGCACCATTAATCTCGTCTTATATGCTATTTAAATGTTTCGAGCAACCAATGTAACTTGTAACTGATGTAACTTTGTAACAATGTGCAACCCTCATGTAAAGTGCTCTGATACCCCTGGGTCTAGCCAGCGCTATATAAAACTCACCAAATAAAATATATAAAACTCATCAAAAAAGTATACATTTAAGTTAGGGTCATAGGCTGCAGCACACGCGTTAGACAACACATACAGGTAGAGACATACCTGAGACATGGTAGCAGTCAGTCAGACATTCAAACTTGAGAGAGTATGCGTTCAGTTTAAAGCATACACCTCACTATCTACAGCCTTCCTGCAGTGTACCTTTGACAGAGACTTATATGGACTCGGATAGAGGTTAATACATCTGGCAACATGTTTTAAAGCTCACTTTTCTCTGCCAGTTTTATTAGAGAGGCAGAGCTTGCAATGCCAGGCCAAACTAAAATGAAAAGCCATCTCCTCTCATGCCACTCTTCAGAGTTTCTGCATCTTTCTAGAGAACTCAATGAGTGTGCCAGCGCCTTTTTAGGAGCTAGATGACACATGTAAAGAAGCCTATAGGAACTTGACTACCTCTGTTTCACACCGCTTGCTCTCTAAATGTGTGTAGAAGAAGCTGCATTGGTCACTTTCTGCTCATTATACAGGGCAGCTGGGTATGAAGCTCTGTGTTCTAGTGCTTCCGTGACACCTGCCTAACTAAGTGACATGTGCTTCTAGGTCTAAATACTGAAGTACCTCTGACAAGATTTATGCAGGGTATGATAGACTGTATAGATTTTAAGTTAGAGTCATCAGCTGTAGCACAGGCGTCAGACTACACATACAAGTAGAAACATACCCGAGACATGGTAGCAGTCAGACATTCAAACTTGACAGAGTACACTTTCAATTTAAACCACACACCTAACTAACTATGGCCTTCTTGCAGTGTACCTTTGACAGAGACTTATATGGACTCGGATAAAGGTTAATACATCTGGCAATATGTTTTACACCTCACTTTTCTCTACAATCCTAATTAGAGAGGCAGAGCTCTCAATTGCAGGCCTAAGCCAAAATGAAAGGCTGACTCCCATCATGCCAGTCTTTTGAGTGTTGGCATCTTTCTAGAAATGTCAGTGAGGGTGGCAGTACCTTTTTAGGGGAAGATGACACATGTAAAGAAGCCTATAGTTACTCTAATGCCTCAGTTTCACACAGCATGCTCTCTAAATGTGTGTAGCAGGAACTCCATGGGTCACTTTCTGCTTATTATACAGGGCGTGTGGGTATGAAGCTCTGTTTTCAAGTGCTTCCATGAGGTCTACCTAGCAAACATAGCTGTGCTTCTGGGACTTAAAGGTGAAATAGCTCTGATATTATTTGTCCAGAGGAATGATAGATTGTATAGTTTTTAAGTTAAAGTCATCAGAGGGAGCACACTTGTCAGACTACACGTACAAGTAGAGACATACCCAAGACATAGCAGTCAGACATTCAGTTTAAAGCACACACCTCACTATCTACAGCCTTCTTGTGTTGTACCTTTGTAGAGAGTTATATGGACTCGGATGGAGGTTATTATCTCTGGCAACATGTTTTAAAACTCACTTTTCTATTCCAGTTGCATTAGAGAGGCAGAGCTTGCTATGTCAGGCGTAAGAAAAAATGATAGGCCGACTCCTGTCATGCCACTCTTCTGAGTGTCAGCATCTTTCTAGAAACCTCAATGAGTGTGTCAGTGCCTTTTTTGGGGCAAAATGACACGTGTAAAAAAGCCTATAGGTACTAGACTATCTCTTTTTCACACCGCATACTCTCTAAATGTGTTTAGAAGAACCTGCAAGGGTCAATTTTTGCTCATTAAACAGGGCAGCCGGGTATGAAGCTGTGTGTTCAAGTGCTCCAATGTCATCTGCCTAGCAAACAGATCTGTCCTTCTGGGTCTGAATACTGAAGTAGCTTTGACAATATTTGTACAGGGAATGATAGACTGTATGGATGTTAAGATCGGGTCATGAGCTGCAGCACATGTGTCAGACTACACAGACATGTAGACACATACCTGAGACATGGTAGCAGTCACACATTCAAACTTGACAGAGTACGCTTTCAGTTGAAAACACATACATCACTATCTACGGCCTTCTTGCAGTGTACCTTTTCAGAGTCTTATATGAATTCTGATAGTGGTTAATACATCTGGCAACATGTTTTAAACCTCACTTGTCAGTTTAATTAGAGAGTCAGAGCTCTCAATGCCAGGCCTAAGCCAAAATGAAAGGCTGACTCCTGTCATGCCACTCCACTGAGTGTCAGCATCTTTCTAAACACCTCAAAGAGTGTCAGTGCCTTTGTAGAGGCAAGATGATACATTTACACAAGCCTATTGGGACTAGACTACCTCTATTTCACACCGCAAGCTCTGTGTATGTGTGTAAAAGAAACTGCATGGGTTACTTTCTGATCATTATTGAGGGCAGATGGGTATGACGCTCTGTGTTTAAGTGCTTCTATGAAGTCTGCCTGGCTAAGAGTTCTGCGCTTCTAGGACTGAATACTGAAGTAGCTCTGACAAGATTTGTGCAGGGGTATGATAGACTGTATAGATTTTAAACTTAGGGTCATCAGCTGCAGCACACAAGTCAGACTACACATACACATAGAGACATACCTGAGACACAGTAGCAGTCAGACATTCAAACTTGACAGAGTACGCTTTCAGCTTAAAGCACACACAGTGCTCCTGCCAAGCCATAGCAAACTGCAATGTCCCAGGAGTGGGCACCCCGGGGAGATTGCTGGAGTCAGCCCTGGGGATGGCGGTCCCCAGGGCCATCTAGGGATCCATGAGGGGGGACACGTGTCACCCTCCTTTGTTTACTTCAGGAGGTGGTCGTCTCCGGGTCAGTGAGGGCCACATGGACCCCATATTCATTTTAAAACATTTGCCGCTAGGAAGTCGTGGTCCCTGGGGCAGCGGGGGGACATAGGGCTTCCTCCGCTATATTTTAATTTCACATTTGTGTCCTAGGGAGGTGGCGGTCCCCGCATTATTTAAATATTTATATTTGTGCCCCGGGGAGGTATTGGTCCCCAGGGCAGCGGGTGAGATGCAAAGCTCCCCCGCATATAATTAACTTACTGCCCCGGTAGGGTGGCAGTCCCCGGGGATTTGAATAGCTATAGGAAGGGGGTCCCATGAGCCCCATCCTATTTTTACCATATGCCCCAGGGACCTGGTCCACCCAGGGTTTATCCTAAAGCAAGCGCGAGTGCCCATGCTTGCTCTTTTTTTTAAAAAATTACACGGATTCACGGAACCACCCATGAGTTTGCATCACTTTTTTTTTTTTTAAACTGATTTTAGTCCAAGCAGGGTCCCTTAGGGAAACGGCCAACATATTTGGGGGCCAGGGTATTCCTACCCTGCCCACTTTTCTTTATTTTTAACTTTTTTCCTGGGACTCAGCTTCAAGCCGAGTCCCAAGATGTCTGCCAACACTTCCTGGTTGCATAGTGTGCAGCCAATCAAATTTTAGTAGGATCCGCAATCCCACTGCAAGGACCCGCGTCGCCAGATATCTATGTTTTTTGGAAGTGAGATATCTCAATAACTACTGAATGGATTTACACCAAATCACAAAAAGCATGCCTTCTGGACCAACATCTAGCATTCTGCCAAATTTGGTGTAATTCCATTCAGCAGTTCGGGCTGTAGTCATGTTCAAAAAATGAAAAATCCCCATAGAATTAACATAGGGAAGACACGGTTTGGGACCAGCCTTTTTCCTCGACCCCTGCTTAACTGATCACTCTGAAACTTTCTGCACAGCAGTTTAACCAGAAAGGGTACGTTTTTTCAAAATTTCATGGAGCTTCGTCCAACAGCCCCAAAGTGATTAGCAAAACAAAAAATGTTTTTTCTATAAAAACTTTGGTCCTAACTATAACTACATAGGGATGTATGATGATACATCGGCAACCGTAACAATGCAAGTAATTACCACGCAGTTTTTAAATCGTAAAAGGCATTACATCGCATGCATTCACTGCGCATGCCTTTGCAACGCGATTGTAGTGTCTCTGCTGCTTTCGGTCATTACAACGCAGTCCACGAAATCACATGCTATTACATCGTTTTTTTCACTGAGTTTATTAAGTCTCCGGGCCATGTTGTATTGTAATCCTGGACTTCTAAGTTTGTATAGTGTAACAATAAATGGCAACATACGCTCACCACGTGAAATGCATATCGAAACATATGTTTGACATGAATGTGTAACACACTGAGCCATCCGATTTATCCACCTACATTTCCCAAAGAACACGAGTGATCACATATCCAGATTTTCCATCACTGGGTATCAAATGGTTCAGCACAGGTCCTGGCATTGCACAGCTGAAAATGATTAAGTCACCAGGCATGCTGTGCGGTTCTGTTTTTAAGCAGTGGCAAAAAAGTATAAAAGCAGCAGTAACATAAACTGGCCGCAGAAGTGTCTGCGCGGCAACGTAAATGTAAATAAAATCAATATGTTGTGCACGCCTCATAATCCGTCATCTAATCGATAGCTAGAGTGTGTTCATTTTAAGTGTACTCGGCAACGTAAATGTAAATGAAATCAACATGTTGTGCTCGCATCATAATCCGTCATCTTGTGCACGCATCAGTCATAACCCGTCATTAAAACGCATATAATTAACCATAGCTAGTGTGTTCATTATAGTGCCCGTCTTCTGTCATCTTCATAATCCGTCATCTTGTGCACGCATCAGCCATCGATAGCTAGAGTGTGTTCATTTTAAGTCTGCGCGGCAATTTAAATGTAAATGAAATCAACATGTTGTGCACGCCTCATAATCCGTCATCTAATCGATACGTAGAGTGTTTTCATTGTAAGTGTGCTCAGCAACGTAAATGTAGATGAAATCAACATGTTGTGCACGCATCTGTCATCACATTGTCTTGACATGTCATCTTGTGCAAATGATAGTGCCCGCCTTCTGTCATCTTCATAATCCATCATCTTGTGCACGCATCAGTCATAACCCGTCATAAAAACGCATATGATTAACCATAGCTAGAGCGTGTTCATTATAGTGCCCGCCTTCTGTCACCTTCATTATCCGTCATCTTGTGCACGCATCAGCCATCGATAGCTAGAGTGTGTTCATTTTAAGTCTGCGCGGCAACGTAAATGTAAATTAAATCAACATGTTGTGCACGCATCATAATCCGTCATCTATTCGATAGCTAGAGTGTGTTCATTTTAAGTGTGCTCGGCAACGTAAATGTAAATCAATTCAACATATAAAGCATATAATCTGCTTGGCAAATCAACATGTTCTGCACGCCTCATAATCCGTCATGTAATCGATAGCTAGAGTTGTGCACGCATAAAAACTCATATAATTAACCTTAGCTAGAGTGTGTGCATCTGTCATGTCATTTGCACCGCATTTGTCATGTCATTGCGTTGTCATCGCTAGCGATGTAAATGTCAATGCGCAGTTGTAGCATGCGTTATGAAAGCATGCGATGTAAAGCCGCCCGCTATGTGAAAGTCGCATTGCGATGGCACCGCGTGAAAACACTGTCGTTGTAATGGGTGTTTCCCCTACATAGCGACCGCCAGTAGGTATATATATAAGGGAGGTTATGCCCACATTTGGATCCTGTGCTTCATTGTGCCAATGGGCTCAAGCTAGCCTGGCTGATGAGGGGTGATACTCCAAAAACGGTCCCAGGATGCTTGTTTTCATGTCCAGGGAGGACCTGGCTTGGCATTCGGCCTGGACTGTTCCCATGGGGAGTAGGGTCAAGGCTGATTTGCGTATGGCTGGGTTCAAACTGGGGTGGCATGGAGAGTAAAAAACGATGATTTTAACTGAGATCTGTGACTGGGGTGAATGTTTTACAATGTTCAGCATTCTGTCCATCGTCTTTTTGTATTGCTATAGTCGCCTAAAGTGGGAAGGGTATGCCCAGACATGAATCACAAACTCACTATGCCACTGGATTCAAGCTCGCCAGGCTGATGAGGGGTGCTACCCTGAAACTGGTCCCAGGATGCTTGTTTTCCGGTCCTGGGAGGACCTGGCTTGCCCATTCAGCAGGACTGTTCCCATGAGGAGCAGGGCCAAGATTGAATTGCATATGGCTTGGTCTAAACTGAGGTGTCATGGTGAGCAAAAAGAACATGCATTTAACCCAGATCTGTGACTGGGTGTGAATGTTTGACAATGTTCAGCATTCTGTCCATCACCTTTTTGTTTTCCATAGTCCCCGTAAGTGAGAAGGGCATGCCCAGACATTGGTCCTGCGCTCACTAAATCACTGGATTAAAGCTAGTCGGGCTGAAGAGGGATGATACCCTGAAACCAGTCCCAGGATGCTTGTTTTGGTCCAGGAAGGGTCTGGCTTGGCAGTTCGGGCTGAACTGTTGCCATGGGCAGCAGGGTCAAGACTGATTTGCGTCTAGCTGGGTCCAAACTGGGGTGGCAGGGTGAGCAAAAAAACGATGGATTTAACCCAGATCCGTGACTGTGTGTGAATGTTTGACAATTTTCAGCATTCCGTCAACTATCTATTTGTTTTGCTTCACTTGTGAGAACGCCAAGATGAATGTCTTGTTTTAATTTTGCATATTGTTCATCCTTAGCTTCCCTCATATTCTGTGTTATTTAGCTCCTACAATAGTTTTTCGAAAATCGGTTCACACTTTACAGGTGTAAGTTCTAATAAGTCTCCAAAAACAATTATGTCACCCTCCAAACAGGATGTCATAAGATATTCAGAGCACATCCGCAAATGAACAAATGCCAGCATTAAGTTGGAAACCATGATGACTTTATTGATGATTAAAACCTTACATTTTTTTATAACTCTCCTCAGTTCTTGGCACATATCAGTATTTAATTTCAGGTATTCCAGTTTGTTATTATGTTTTGCAGACAGCAATATTAGACAATGTAACGTAATTCTTTTATCATTACGTGCTGCTAATCTCGTAGGAGCAGTAACTTCGCATAATGAATTTGAATTTTTAACTTTATGTAAGTAAGTGATAACTACTTTGATAGGCAAGCTTTTTCCAGTACAGCTTGGCTGCTGACATATTGAAATATAGGTTTAAAAGTACTGCATTCACGTAATACATTTTCATGTTGAAGTACATGATCTAGTGACTGGTTAATATCAATGTATATTTGTAGTTGTTTCAAATTTAACTGTGATAATACATGATCCTAAATTATCCACATTTTTATTAACTTCATCCATTACATGTTCAACATCACCCATGGCAGCCATAGCTGCATTATCGTTTATTGGTTGTCCAAGTGGGTCCGCAGTTCTAGAAGTGAAACTGTCAGTAGTTGTTGAAGTAACTGTGTTGTATTTTGTCATTAATGTTGTTTTCTTCTGCTATTTCTTGCTTCAACATTTCTAAATATGTCTGAAACTAAGGGTCTGCAACCTCATTCTTATATACATGAAATGTATTTTCAGAGGATTCAAAGGGTCCTATGTGGTGTACACAGTTTAAAAAATTACTCAAGCACTAAATAGTAGAATTTTTTTTCTCCTGTCCCACAACTGAGTTTGAAATGATTAATGAAAGTAGGATTTGAATGACGTATTAAACATCCATTGGTCCCTTGAACTTGAAATTTTCCAGCATTGATATTATCTGATACATTATTTTGATATATGTAAAACTAAGCAACATCACAAAGCATTAGGTTTTCTAATTAGGTTTTCTAACTAAGGACTTTATTTGCGGTATATGATTAAAATGTGTACACATATTGGTTTTTAAAATGTCTTTGTTCGTGGGATCAAAATGAGCAAGGTATTCACTTTTTTTGAGAACTCTTCGGCTACTGATGACAATTCTAATATAAGCCACAAAATTGCAGGGCTTACCCATCTATCTTGAAAAACTCAACTGGTTATATGCTTCATATCTACTGACCTCTCGGTGAGATAGCATTTGATGGGTAAATCAGTACAACCTTTTACTTAAAGATTGCTCTGCAGATATTTCTGCCTATACTTCCTTCTTATCTATCTTTTCAGCTTTTGTAATATAGGAAGTAACATAACGTGCATACCACATATGTAGAATTAAATGATTGTAAAAATTGATATGTTGTGATACTTGCTATCTCCTAAGATTGTAAGTACTCTTTCATGACTTACCTGTTACAGAATGTTTTACAGAAGACATGGAATTGTTTGCTTTTCCTTTATGTAGAACTGGCCTGGAAAAACCAAACTGACATTTAGTGGCCAATTACGAGGCGGCCCTGAAATTGGTCGGAGCCTTTCAGGTCCGCATCTCGGTTTACTTTTCAACCGCTGCATTACAATGCTGGCAGTTGGAGACTAAACCGGACGGTAATTCCGTCTGGCTTCCAGCGGGCTCAAGGAGCCCATCGGCTAGTCGGACGCTGGCCCGTAATCCCAAAGGGCGGTCTTTCCGCCTTGGGATTACGATACTCGGTTTCAGGCAGGCTTTCCATGTCGGGCTTTCTTTCATGGAAAGCGCGTCGGAGAGCAAGTATGGGGGCCCCTAGCAGGGCACCCTTGTGTGTGCAGCCTCTGGTTGGGGGCCAAGGAGATAGGTGCCCTCCTGTTAATCTCTGCACCCCATGGCAGGCACCTCAAGATACCTGCCATGGGGTGCAGGGATAAACACCACCTCCTATTTCCTTTTGGGAGCATGTACTACAGCCGGTTTACCACTGTAATACATACTCCCATAAGGAAATGTCGGAATGCAACCAAACAGTGTTCAGTCACATCCTAATCAGGAGGTTTGATTTGTTTCGATATTTCCTTAAGCAGTATTCATCACACTTATGTGGTTGATAGAGTACCACTTGGTCAAAGATGTTTTTCGTTATCTTTGAGATATTGCAAGTGACATAACGTTTAATAAATTATAGAACAGATTCATCTGAGTCATATCCAAACCATAGAAGCATGTGAACATGTGTTGCACCTCTTGCTTGATACTCTTTTCTCCAAAAGAAATCAAGCACCTCTCCCACAGGATTTTTCTTTTTGTTGGATAAGTAGTGAAGCATTGTTTAAAATTTGGGGTTGAAATATCTGCAGTCATTTGCAGTATCCAAGAAACATAATATTGTGGGTGTTTTGGTATCAATGTCTACAATATTAGTATTTGCTTCTAGTAGAAATTGATACAAATCATCCCATGTATATTCAACACAGTTTAAAGTTTTAAACTAAGTAGGTGGTCCTAAATCTCTGAGTATGCATTTAAATTCTCATTGTCTTCTAAACCAATATTCATCTGTTCCACGCTGACATGTCATAATGTTGATCAAGTTATATTCCAACTTCTCATCTTTGTCTTGAACCTTTTAAAAACAATCCTGTGCTTTATATTGGTAAACCTAGTCCCCATTCACATAACATGTGCAACAGCATAGGAAGTGATAGAAAATTCACTCTCATACAGTAGTGTGAAAATGTAATGAATGTCTTACGAAAACATGGATCCTCTGAATATAATCTTATTGCTCAGTACACTGATGCCGATATTTGGACAGGACGATCATCTTTCCCAGTGGGGAATAATTGTGTATTACATCTGGCTTCTAGAAACTTTTTCCAGACACTAATTGGCTTTCCTCTAGCTTTCCTAATCTGAGAAAGTCCTAAAGCATCACCCATGATTTCTCTATAGGGTAATGGGTGTATACTATATTGTTCATATATTTTTTTCAGCTTGTTCCTGATTAATGGGTTCTAATTTTCAAGGTTCATTTTATATCTCAAACAAGTATGTAGAAGAGATAAAGTTAGCAATGTCCACATGTTTATAGTATATTTTCTTTTTCAGAAGGTACTATATATATTTCTGAACTTTGTCTATGCTTATTGATTTTTGTCAATTCTTTGTGTTTTGTAGGTACTCCATTGACTAAAACCACTAAAGGTGCCTCTATTTTTCGTTATATCCCTAGAGTGTTTATGTTTTTGGTGAGGCCTAATGGAAGGAAAATAACTTTTCCTTGGAGTGCATGTACTAATTCATGTGGCATAAATCCTCCAGATTTTGGTTGTCTTTTCACAACAGTTTGAAAAAAATGTACAGTTTGAATTAAAATGTTTTCACATAAATGAAGTTGCACTAGTTCACATGGAATTAGGTACATTTCCAAATGTTCATGAATCCAACATGAACACATGAAGTTCAGGGCTAGTTCTCCTAGACAGCAATTGGAGATTATGTTATATTTGTAAACATCACATTTTTCTTCCATAAATAGAAGAAGAGTTACATTTCTCCACTCTATTTTTAATTCATTTTCTGTTTTCTCAAATAGATCAATCATTTTAACTTGATTCTTATCATGTGTTTTTCGGCTACAAATGCAAATCTGATTAGGTATTTCAGAAATGTTGCCTTGGAATTTTAGAATTTCCATTTCATGATTGATCAAGTCCATTAAAGCATTTTATGCTTCATTCTGAGTGAAAACATCCTCTGGACAAATATTGGTGTCAGAAAGTGCATCAAAGTATTTAGATTGTATGTTGTCAGTAATATGGACAAATATTGGTGTCAGAAAGTGCATCAAAGTATTTAGATTGTATGTTGTCAGTAATACTGTTAACTTGTGCTGGAATACAGTGCAATAGAGCAGAATTTGGTTCTTCTAACTGTCACAATGGTGTATTTACAAAGTATTGTGTCCACAAAAGTTTTTGTACTGTAGAATGATGTGTGTAAACATTTTAATGTGATGGAATCTGGTGTCACACAGGTGATTTCTGAGGTGGCAGAATAAGGAATGTCTCTGCAGGTTATTAATCATCTAAAATGGGCAGACATATACCTTTTATAGTATGTTATTTTTTTGAAGTACTGTGGATGTTTTAAATGTCATCGGAAATGTCCTTAGCTTCTGAATGGATGTATCTTGAATATTCTAATTTTCTGAGTATACAACATCCCCATGTAGAACTTCATAACACCAGCCTTAATCTGTCACTAAAAGGACACAATGATTCTGTTGATGGTAACTCTCACATGAAAGTATGGTTCAGTGCTTGAGGTATGTCTCCATGTGCCTTGGAAAATGTTACAGAACAAGTTAGTTTTGTTTTACAGAATTTATATATTTTATAGGTTGATATTAAATGGTCCAGGCTTTTGAATGATTAATTATGAAAATAAAAAGCTTTCTATTCGCAACAAATACTTTGCCCACAATATTTTGCACATATTGTTTGTCAGTTTCCCTGTTTTTATCCTTGTGAATGGAAGTGTTTGAAGGAGATTTGTGAGGACCCGAGCTTTATAATGCTTTGCAGTTACATTCCTAATCTTGTCACTTCTAGTAAAAGTGAATGTTTTTTAGAAGGACCATCAACTCTTGGTTTGGAATGGCCAAGTTTGCCTGGTTGTTTGTTTGCCAATTGTTTTCTACTAACCTTATTACCAGTAAGATAACATTTTTACAAAGAGAATATATTTTTGCATTACTCTTACCAGTAGTATTGTTTTTCAGTAGGAATCCTTCTTCACTCTTTTGCATATTTGTACTTTTTCTCTCAGTGTTCAACCATGTCCATTTCTTCTTGTTCGAGTATTATTTTTTAGGCATTGTCTCCAATGTGAGATCTATCTCAAGAAATATAGAAATAAAATCTTGAGTGCTTACGGTTGTAATGCACTAACTAACGTTTTGTAATTTATTTTCCTTATTTTGCCTGGAAACAACATTCAATCAAGCAATATGCCTGTTTTATGTAGAAAGATGTTGATGGAAGTGATCAGATCTTGAATGCAAATTGAATGTAATATCTGTCTTGAAGAAGTATAGTAGTATTGCTTTCCAACAGTTAACAGAGTGGCAATGGTTGTTGCTGGTATCTGCTTCTATTGGGCTGTGTTTATAGCCAAGTTAGTGTTATAAACCAATGAGTTATAGCTTAACTTGTTCATTGTATATGTTATCTCATTTTCTATTGGTTTTCATGAGGCCCTAGGGGATGGGGTTCCTGGAGATGTACAGGCTTGGGGATGAGGGCCATGCACTCCTCTCCCTTAACTAAAAAAGGCCCCAGAGATGGGGTCTCCAGGGCCCTTAGTTTGAACAGGAAGCTGTGCACCCCACTCCCCTTAATAAAAGAAATATGGCCCTAGCAGATGGGATCCCGGGAGCCTTTAGTGGCTCATGAAGTGGGGCAGCACGCCCCTCTCCTTAATAATAAGATACAGCCCTAAAGGATGGGGTCCCCAGGACCCAACAGCGCGTCAGGGAGGGAGCAACATGCTCCAATACCCTTAATACAGAAAACGGCCCGGAGAATGAAGTACTTGAAGCTTGCAAATGCTCGGGAAGGGGGTGCAGCGCACCCATTTACCCTAAATAAAAATACGGCCTTGGGAGATGAGGTCTCAAGGGCCTGCAAAAGGATCGAGGAGGGGGCTGCGCAGCTCCCTCCGCCTATAAAAAAAAATGTGGGTGTTCTGGGTGGACACTGGCACACCGAAAATAAATCTTTTTTTTTAATAAATCATAAATAAAGAGCAGGAGCCGCTCATTTATTTTTCACTGCTCCTAAAAAGCAGTGCCCCATAATGCCTCAGGGCTCTTTAATATACAGCACACATGGAAACAGCCAAAATGATGACAAATTAAACGTTTCTCCTTGTTTTGCCTGGGTAAGACCAGGTTTTCCTCTGTCTTAATTTTGGCGCTGTCCCATATTTACGCCACCCTTGTACATATGGGGCAGCGTCAAAATCATCCTTCGCCCTCCTCTATCACGCTAAGTATGCATGAAAGGGTGCCTAATTTACAAGGCAGCGTTAAGCCACGTTAAGTGGCTTAATGCTGTCTTGAAAATAAGGCGAAGCCCATATCGCCACCACAACGTCCAAAAAAGTGACATTGTGGTGGCAAAAGGGGCTTGTAAATATTCCCCTATGTGACATGAAATGTGGCAGCAGGGAGGGTCTCGTTTTCCTGCGTCTCTATACAAGTATAAAGGCATTCAGCAAGCACACAAAAGCAGTGTCGCAAAACATCCACTGGTGCGTTGGTGGTACAGAGACATCTTTAGAGCCCCTCTTCTGCTGTATTATTGAAATTGCACCAGTGAAAACACACATTAGGATAGCTACTAGGCCTACAACCGTTTGACATAGTTGTACTGGTTGAGTCATTTTAAATGCTAGGTTGTTCGACAACGTAAGTGAATCAGCTACCTAAACGTGGGCTTAAGGGTAGGAGGGGGTATTTTCCTTCTTTTTGTTGTAGGGTCTATGGCACCCTTGCTACAACACTGGTTGCGGACGGTTTGAGAAAAGTGCTGGCACTGTTTAAACAAAAGCGTGCTTTCAAGCCCTCTTCTGACTGAGTCGGTGCCAATAACCGCACTGTCTGCACCTACGCGGCACAACCGCATAAACCATTTCATAGGATTAACGGGCATTTCGGCGTGATTATTGTAAAGCTTTCGCTTGTCAAGGAAATAAGAAAGCCACGTCACCCGCATAATACAATAACCATTCTAAACCACTGTTTATCATGACACTGCTCAAAGAACCCTCCAAAAGGGTTGTCTTGTCTATCGTCTCTTATTTCACCAGAAAGCTTATCATGCTTGTTAGTGAGTAAAACAGTAAAACCAAAGATAATACACAAGGCAGCGGGATCATCTTTAAGTCTGAAACACCTACATGCTAATTAGTGATGGTTTGTCTCTGCAGCAAGTTAGAAAGAGCTGCTCCTGCTGGCTTCAGAAATTGCTGCTTAATGCCAGGCCTATGGGATTAGGTTCAGATTAGGCAGGTTTTGCATACATCCAACGATAGGATTTAATGTCCTTCCTGAATCAGGAAGCAAAAGACACACAATTGATGGACGGAATGCAGAACAAATCAAAACATTCACCCCCAGTCAAGAGATCTGGGTTAAATCCATCATTCTTTTGCTCACCATGCCACCCAAGTTTAGACCTGGCCATATGCAAATCAGTCTTGACCCTGTGCCTCATGGGAACAGTCCAGCCCGAACTTCTAAGCCAGGTCCCCCCTGGACCGGAAACCAGCATCCTAGGACCAGTTCCAGGGTTTCACCCCTCTTCAGCCAGGATAGTTTGAATTCAGTCGCACAGTGAGCCTGGGACCCACGTCTGGGCATAACCGGCACACTTAGGGCGAGGAAGCAAAAGACACACAATTGATGGACGGAATGCTGTAACACTTCCTGAATCAGGGGCACGCCATGATTTGATTTTGGGCTGTACACTACAGAACATAATTTGTTTTTAACTTTACTTTGCTCATAGCACCCCCTCTTTTTTCCCCTCACTTCAGTTCATTAACATGTGAGAGGCAGTCCTGTCTCAAAAGACAGGACCAACCCACATATTTCTTTCTCCAAAATAAAAGTTATGGCCTGTCACATGGGTGCCCCTGGAGGAATAAGTCTCGATTCATTTGAGGAATTGTGGGCAGTCATATTTATGTATTTTTGGGTGGCCTTTTTGGAGGTGGGTGTGGCCGAGGGGGGGTTAATCATGACAACCTGGTGCGTTATTTACTATTGGGCATTTCCTGGTGCATTCTGGGGTATTTTGGATTCTCTGTCAGCCTGGCATTTGCTCCTATTTGAAGAGGCGTCAGTATGAAGGCACGAAGTGTGCAAAGAAGAAGCATGATGATGGTGATGATGATGCAGACCACTCCAGAAGGAGCAGATCTAGGTTACTCCTTCATTCTCCCTTGGAAGTCCCATTTCTCTGTCAGCCTCAGACATCCAGGGGATGATAGAGGCAGCTGCCTCTAAAGCTATGGCTGTAAAGATTATCAACATTGGGAAAGAGCCCATGGCTGGCTAGGAGGACCCACCCGTGTATGCTTTCACACACTGGTGGATCTTCCTTTAGCCTCACACATTCAGATGCCTCAGGTGCATCTTCTTTGAGAAACTACATGAGGAGAGAGGAGATTCTCCAGCTATTGGAGCACATAGGAGGATGCAGAAAGCCTTTCATGCAGTATGAGAGGCTTATGTCCATAGCATTGCCAGCGCATCAGAAAATTAAGGACTTTATGTTCAGCGAGTGGAAGGATATAGAACTTTGCTCCATTCCCAGATTTACAGAAGATGTCCTCCTTAGTAGTGTGCGAGACGATTCTTCCACACAACCTTTCAACTGATGCCATTCTTGCCCCTTTGATTGGGCATACATCTTTAAATCCAAGAGATTGCTCCCTACAGATTTGATGGACAAGAAGGTGGACACTGCTTTAAAGAAGTACTCTGATTTTCAGAGCTGGTACCTACTCAATTTATACTTCACAATCTCTCAGATGAAAGATTTTGATAGTTTAGCTATAAATTTGGCTGATGTCTCTTGTGCAGTTTTGAGATCCTCAGCTGTTTCAGCAGAGGCGTTGGTGTTGGAAAGAAGAAGTCTATGGAATAGGGAGAGGAAGAATTCTCTTTGAGGGAAGATAGTTTTTTGGAGATCAGCTGGATTCTATTATTAGAAAGGCATTGAATGATAGGAAGCACACTTTACCCTAACAGTGCAAAGGTTCATAGTCCCTTAAATCCTGGGGGCGTGACTATAATGACCCTTCCAGAAAGTTCTCTAAGTTCTGCTTGTCTTGTAGGAAGACGTTTCAGCTGAAGAAGTCTGCAAGAATTGAAGACTCAGAAACCCAGCCAGGGAGTTCTAAGTAGAGGTCCTGACTATCACTGATTTCCTTTCAACCCACATAAGGTTGGGGGGGAGAATTCAGAATGTTCTTACAGATTGGCAGAATAATGTCTTCAATCAGTGGGTTTTGAACATTATCAGGAAAGGATATCTTATGGACTGCAACATTTGTCCTCCAGATTCCAGAATCATCCTTATTCCCGTTCACAGGAATCCTGTCTAACAGCAAACTATTTGGGAGGGGATTTGGATATGATGGAAGGAGGGATCAATTATTATGGTTCCGCCACAGGATGTCAAAGGAGGGGTGTATTCAATACAGTTCTTGTTTCAAAAAGCCACAGGAGCCTACAGACCCGTTCTTGAGCTCAAGAGGGTGAATGCTTGGGTGGAAACGATTCTTTTCAGAGTGGTGAGGTTGCAGAAGATCACTTTGATGATTTTGAAAGTGGGCTTTCTCTCCACTGTACACATGCATATTCATGCAACACACAAAATATATTTGTGGTTCGCAATGGACAATTATTATTTCCAGTTCAAGGGTCTCCCTTTCAGGCTGAAGTAAACTTGCAGGTCTTCACTAAGTTCGTAGTGCTTTTGGGAGTTTTGCTTAAGAGGAGGTGATCTTCATTTATGCACATGTGAATAACTGTCTCCTTTGTTCTCCTTTAAGGATTCAGAGGAAATCTCACACAGAGAGTTCTATTGGCGTTAAAATACCCTGTGTTTTTGATAAACTTAAAGAAATGCCAGCTGTTGAACTCAAAGGACTTAATTTTCATGGGGGCTAGACTTTGTTCAAACCTAGGGTTGGTTATGCTCCCAGATAAGGGAGTCTACAAGAACACCACTCAAATAAAGAGTTTTCTTTCTCAGTTCTCCCACTACTGCAGAGGGGTTACAGGTTCAGAAGGATCTAACAGGCACTGTATTTCTTGTTCCTTGCATCAATTCCACCTTGAAAAGGTTATAAGATATATTCAAGTGTGATGAGCCCCAATGTACCTCAATATAGGCCTAGGTAGCTACACGTCCTTTTACCTACATTCGTCCTACCTTGTTCTGCATAACGGTTCTGGCACTGACCTTTTACCTAGTTATAGGCTGAATAAATGACGATCAGTTTTCTCCGAAACTGGCATAATTTATTATGCATAAGGACTCCTAGTATCATATCTTAATCCCCTGCCGAGAACGTACACTTCAGGATTACTATCTGCTGTGTAATAACTCTGTACAAAAGTCACCGCTAACTTCATCCTTGGATGACAGGTCCACTATACATAATGACAAGCCATTTCATATCTGGGTAGAACCCCTGAGGGTATGTTGTGGATATAAAAGAACCACATCTTGACGGGATCCTTGGTTCTCTCCCATCAGGTAATGGGGCTGGTTGTTTCCTAGGGAGACTATTGGCTTTACACCCACATACATGCTTGGTACACTTAGCTACACTTAGATAGGGTCTGCATCATATGAGTACGCTCGATTACTGCCTTGTATCGATATGCCTGCATATATTTACTGTTTTAGCACCATTGTAGAATTCTACCTTTTATTTACTCTGTCGGTGTTGTAATCTTACATATATGTTTCTGTCTAATGATTGTCACAGTAAACATGTTTTATACTAGAATGAGTCTGGTTCAATAAATGCTTATTGAAAACATCCAGATCGTGTGTTCTGTATATCCATGTGAGACCAAGTGAGCACGAGTGACTGAGCGAAACGTAGTGCACTGTTTCCACGATCCCTGAAGGATCAAGGGTTGTCGTTTTCGATAGTTGCCAGAAACTATTCACACCTTGGTAAGGATGGGGGCTTATAGTGGCACTGTGAGCTAGCAGGTCTAAAGGCTAACATATACTTTGGGGGTGTCTGAAATCAATCTGGACACCAATCCCTTAGTTTATGTTGTCTAAACGTGCAGAGCCTATGTACTATTAGGAACTACATGACACAACCTCATTGGAATCAAGCATCAAAAGACCTTAATCTCCAAATACTGTTGTCTCAGGCGCTGATTCAGGAGCGAAGGTGATGGCTGGTCCCTCCAAAGCTGTTGAAGGGAATTTCCTAATGCCCTTTGTCTCCAACAAATGCAAAAATAACAATTGATGGACAGAATGCAGAACAATGTCATACATTCACCCCAGTACAGAGATCTGGGCCTAAATCCATCGTTTTTTTGCTCACCATGCCATTCCAGTTTGAACCCAGCCATATGCAAATCAGTCTTGACCCTGTGCCACATGGGAACAGTCCAGCCCGAACTGCCAAGCCAGGTCCTCCCTGGACTGGAAACAAGCATCCTAGGACCGGTTTCGGGCTTTCAGCCCTCGTCAGCCAGGATAGCCTGATTCCAGTGGCATGGAGAGCAAGGGACTCACGTCTGAGCATACCCTTCCCACTCGGGGTGACAAATGCAAAAATAACAATTGATGGACAGAATGCAGAACAATGTCATACATTCACCCCAGTACAGAGATCTGGGCCTAAATCCATCGTTTTTTTGCTCACCATGCCATTCCAGTTTGAACCCAGCCATATGCAAATCAGTCTTGACCCTGTGCCACATGGGAACAGTCCAGCCCGAACTGCCAAGCCAGGTCCTCCCTGGACTGGAAACAAGCATCCTAGGACCGGTTTCGGGCTTTCAGCCCTCGTCAGCCAGGATAGCCTGATTCCAGTGGCATGGAGAGCAAGGGACTCACGTCTGAGCATACCCTTCCCACTCGGGGTGACAAATGCAAAAATAACAATTGATGGACAGAATGCAGAACAATGTCATACATTCACCCCAGTACAGAGATCTGGGCCTAAATCCATCGTTTTTTTGCTCACCATGCCATTCCAGTTTGAACCCAGCCATATGCAAATCAGTCTTGACCCTGTGCCACATGGGAACAGTCCAGCCCGAACTGCCAAGCCAGGTCCTCCCTGGACTGGAAACAAGCATCCTAGGACCGGTTTCGGGCTTTCAGCCCTCGTCAGCCAGGATAGCCTGATTCCAGTGGCATGGAGAGCAAGGGACTCACGTCTGAGCATACCCTTCCCACTCGGGGTGACAAATGCAAAAATAACAATTGATGGACAGAATGCAGAACAATGTCATACATTCACCCCAGTACAGAGATCTGGGCCTAAATCCATCGTTTTTTTGCTCACCATGCCATTCCAGTTTGAACCCAGCCATATGCAAATCAGTCTTGACCCTGTGCCACATGGGAACAGTCCAGCCCGAACTGCCAAGCCAGGTCCTCCCTGGACTGGAAACAAGCATCCTAGGACCGGTTTCGGGCTTTCAGCCCTCGTCAGCCAGGATAGCCTGATTCCAGTGGCATGGAGAGCAAGGGACTCACGTCTGAGCATACCCTTCCCACTCGGGGTGACAAATGCAAAAATAACAATTGATGGACAGAATGCAGAACAATGTCATACATTCACCCCAGTACAGAGATCTGGGCCTAAATCCATCGTTTTTTTGCTCACCATGCCATTCCAGTTTGAACCCAGCCATATGCAAATCAGTCTTGACCCTGTGCCACATGGGAACAGTCCAGCCCGAACTGCCAAGCCAGGTCCTCCCTGGACTGGAAACAAGCATCCTAGGACCGGTTTCGGGCTTTCAGCCCTCGTCAGCCAGGATAGCCTGATTCCAGTGGCATGGAGAGCAAGGGACTCACGTCTGAGCATACCCTTCCCACTCGGGGTGACAAATGCAAAAATAACAATTGATGGACAGAATGCAGAACAATGTCATACATTCACCCCAGTACAGAGATCTGGGCCTAAATCCATCGTTTTTTTGCTCACCATGCCATTCCAGTTTGAACCCAGCCATATGCAAATCAGTCTTGACCCTGTGCCACATGGGAACAGTCCAGCCCGAACTGCCAAGCCAGGTCCTCCCTGGACTGGAAACAAGCATCCTAGGACCGGTTTCGGGCTTTCAGCCCTCGTCAGCCAGGATAGCCTGATTCCAGTGGCATGGAGAGCAAGGGACTCACGTCTGAGCATACCCTTCCCACTCGGGGTGACAAATGCAAAAATAACAATTGATGGACAGAATGCAGAACAATGTCATACATTCACCCCAGTACAGAGATCTGGGCCTAAATCCATCGTTTTTTTGCTCACCATGCCATTCCAGTTTGAACCCAGCCATATGCAAATCAGTCTTGACCCTGTGCCACATGGGAACAGTCCAGCCCGAACTGCCAAGCCAGGTCCTCCCTGGACTGGAAACAAGCATCCTAGGACCGGTTTCGGGCTTTCAGCCCTCGTCAGCCAGGATAGCCTGATTCCAGTGGCATGGAGAGCAAGGGACTCACGTCTGAGCATACCCTTCCCACTCGGGGTGACAAATGCAAAAATAACAATTGATGGACAGAATGCAGAACAATGTCATACATTCACCCCAGTACAGAGATCTGGGCCTAAATCCATCGTTTTTTTGCTCACCATGCCATTCCAGTTTGAACCCAGCCATATGCAAATCAGTCTTGACCCTGTGCCACATGGGAACAGTCCAGCCCGAACTGCCAAGCCAGGTCCTCCCTGGACTGGAAACAAGCATCCTAGGACCGGTTTCGGGCTTTCAGCCCTCGTCAGCCAGGATAGCCTGATTCCAGTGGCATGGAGAGCAAGGGACTCACGTCTGAGCATACCCTTCCCACTCGGGGTGACAAATGCAAAAATAACAATTGATGGACAGAATGCAGAACAATGTCATACATTCACCCCAGTACAGAGATCTGGGCCTAAATCCATCGTTTTTTTGCTCACCATGCCATTCCAGTTTGAACCCAGCCATATGCAAATCAGTCTTGACCCTGTGCCACATGGGAACAGTCCAGCCCGAACTGCCAAGCCAGGTCCTCCCTGGACTGGAAACAAGCATCCTAGGACCGGTTTCGGGCTTTCAGCCCTCGTCAGCCAGGATAGCCTGATTCCAGTGGCATGGAGAGCAAGGGACTCACGTCTGAGCATACCCTTCCCACTCGGGGTGACAAATGCAAAAATAACAATTGATGGACAGAATGCAGAACAATGTCATACATTCACCCCAGTACAGAGATCTGGGCCTAAATCCATCGTTTTTTTGCTCACCATATGTTTTGCTCACCATTTTTTGTTCCCATGAGGCACAGGGTCAAGACTGATTTGCATATGGCCATGTCTAAACTGGGGTGGTGTAGTGGGCAAAAGAACGATGGATTTAACCCAGATCTCTTGACTGGGGGAGAATGTATGCATTGTCAGCATTCCGTCCATCATTTGTTTGTTGTAACGCTTTTCGCCCTATGTGGGATGGGTATTCCCAGACGTGGGACCCGTGCTCACTACGCCACTGGAGTCAAGCTATCCTGGCTGATGACGGCTGATAGCCAGAAACCGGTCCTAGGATGCTTGATTCCGGTCCAGGGAAGACATGGCTTGGCAGTTCGGGCTGGACTGTTCCCATGAGGCACAGGGTCAAGACTGATTTGCATATGGCCATGTCTAAACTGGGGTGGTGTAGTGGGCAAAAGAACGATGGATTTAACCCAGATCTCTTGACTGGGGGAGAATGTATGCATTGTCAGCATTCCGTCCATCATTTGTTTGTTGTAACGCTTTTCGCCCTATGTGGGATGGGTATTCCCAGACGTGGGACCCGTGCTCACTACGCCACTGGAGTCAAGCTATCCTGGCTGATGACGGCTGATAGCCAGAAACCGGTCCTAGGATGCTTGATTCCGGTCCAGGGAAGACATGGCTTGGCAGTTCGGGCTGGACTGTTCCCATGAGGCACAGGGTCAAGACTGATTTGCATATGGCCATGTCTAAACTGGGGTGGTGTAGTGGGCAAAAGAACGATGGATTTAACCCAGATCTCTTGACTGGGGGAGAATGTATGCATTGTCAGCATTCCGTCCATCATTTGTTTGTTGTAACGCTTTTCGCCCTATGTGGGATGGGTATTCCCAGACGTGGGACCCGTGCTCACTACGCCACTGGAGTCAAGCTATCCTGGCTGATGACGGCTGATAGCCAGAAACCGGTCCTAGGATGCTTGATTCCGGTCCAGGGAAGACATGGCTTGGCAGTTCGGGCTGGACTGTTCCCATGAGGCACAGGGTCAAGACTGATTTGCATATGGCCATGTCTAAACTGGGGTGGTGTAGTGGGCAAAAGAACGATGGATTTAACCCAGATCTCTTGACTGGGGGAGAATGTATGCATTGTCAGCATTCCGTCCATCATTTGTTTGTTGTAACGCTTTTCGCCCTATGTGGGATGGGTATTCCCAGACGTGGGACCCGTGCTCACTACGCCACTGGAGTCAAGCTATCCTGGCTGATGACGGCTGATAGCCAGAAACCGGTCCTAGGATGCTTGATTCCGGTCCAGGGAAGACATGGCTTGGCAGTTCGGGCTGGACTGTTCCCATGAGGCACAGGGTCAAGACTGATTTGCATATGGCCATGTCTAAACTGGGGTGGTGTAGTGGGCAAAAGAACGATGGATTTAACCCAGATCTCTTGACTGGGGGAGAATGTATGCATTGTCAGCATTCCGTCCATCATTTGTTTGTTGTAACGCTTTTCGCCCTATGTGGGATGGGTATTCCCAGACGTGGGACCCGTGCTCACTACGCCACTGGAGTCAAGCTATCCTGGCTGATGACGGCTGATAGCCAGAAACCGGTCCTAGGATGCTTGATTCCGGTCCAGGGAAGACATGGCTTGGCAGTTCGGGCTGGACTGTTCCCATGAGGCACAGGGTCAAGACTGATTTGCATATGGCCATGTCTAAACTGGGGTGGTGTAGTGGGCAAAAGAACGATGGATTTAACCCAGATCTCTTGACTGGGGGAGAATGTATGCATTGTCAGCATTCCGTCCATCATTTGTTTGTTGTAACGCTTTTCGCCCTATGTGGGATGGGTATTCCCAGACGTGGGACCCGTGCTCACTACGCCACTGGAGTCAAGCTATCCTGGCTGATGACGGCTGATAGCCAGAAACCGGTCCTAGGATGCTTGATTCCGGTCCAGGGAAGACATGGCTTGGCAGTTCGGGCTGGACTGTTCCCATGAGGCACAGGGTCAAGACTGATTTGCATATGGCCATGTCTAAACTGGGGTGGTGTAGTGGGCAAAAGAACGATGGATTTAACCCAGATCTCTTGACTGGGGGAGAATGTATGCATTGTCAGCATTCCGTCCATCATTTGTTTGTTGTAACGCTTTTCGCCCTATGTGGGATGGGTATTCCCAGACGTGGGACCCGTGCTCACTACGCCACTGGAGTCAAGCTATCCTGGCTGATGACGGCTGATAGCCAGAAACCGGTCCTAGGATGCTTGATTCCGGTCCAGGGAAGACATGGCTTGGCAGTTCGGGCTGGACTGTTCCCATGAGGCACAGGGTCAAGACTGATTTGCATATGGCCATGTCTAAACTGGGGTGGTGTAGTGGGCAAAAGAACGATGGATTTAACCCAGATCTCTTGACTGGGGGAGAATGTATGCATTGTCAGCATTCCGTCCATCATTTGTTTGTTGTAACGCTTTTCGCCCTATGTGGGATGGGTATTCCCAGACGTGGGACCCGTGCTCACTACGCCACTGGAGTCAAGCTATCCTGGCTGATGACGGCTGATAGCCAGAAACCGGTCCTAGGATGCTTGATTCCGGTCCAGGGAAGACATGGCTTGGCAGTTCGGGCTGGACTGTTCCCATGAGGCACAGGGTCAAGACTGATTTGCATATGGCCATGTCTAAACTGGGGTGGTGTAGTGGGCAAAAGAACGATGGATTTAACCCAGATCTCTTGACTGGGGGAGAATGTATGCATTGTCAGCATTCCGTCCATCATTTGTTTGTTGTAACGCTTTTCGCCCTATGTGGGATGGGTATTCCCAGACGTGGGACCCGTGCTCACTACGCCACTGGAGTCAAGCTATCCTGGCTGATGACGGCTGATAGCCAGAAACCGGTCCTAGGATGCTTGATTCCGGTCCAGGGAAGACATGGCTTGGCAGTTCGGGCTGGACTGTTCCCATGAGGCACAGGGTCAAGACTGATTTGCATATGGCCATGTCTAAACTGGGGTGGTGTAGTGGGCAAAAGAACGATGGATTTAACCCAGATCTCTTGACTGGGGGAGAATGTATGCATTGTCAGCATTCCGTCCATCATTTGTTTGTTGTAACGCTTTTCGCCCTATGTGGGATGGGTATTCCCAGACGTGGGACCCGTGCTCACTACGCCACTGGAGTCAAGCTATCCTGGCTGATGACGGCTGATAGCCAGAAACCGGTCCTAGGATGCTTGATTCCGGTCCAGGGAAGACATGGCTTGGCAGTTCGGGCTGGACTGTTCCCATGAGGCACAGGGTCAAGACTGATTTGCATATGGCCATGTCTAAACTGGGGTGGTGTAGTGGGCAAAAGAACGATGGATTTAACCCAGATCTCTTGACTGGGGGAGAATGTATGCATTGTCAGCATTCCGTCCATCATTTGTTTGTTGTAACGCTTTTCGCCCTATGTGGGATGGGTATTCCCAGACGTGGGACCCGTGCTCACTACGCCACTGGAGTCAAGCTATCCTGGCTGATGACGGCTGATAGCCAGAAACCGGTCCTAGGATGCTTGATTCCGGTCCAGGGAAGACATGGCTTGGCAGTTCGGGCTGGACTGTTCCCATGAGGCACAGGGTCAAGACTGATTTGCATATGGCCATGTCTAAACTGGGGTGGTGTAGTGGGCAAAAGAACGATGGATTTAACCCAGATCTCTTGACTGGGGGAGAATGTATGCATTGTCAGCATTCCGTCCATCATTTGTTTGTTGTAACGCTTTTCGCCCTATGTGGGATGGGTATTCCCAGACGTGGGACCCGTGCTCACTACGCCACTGGAGTCAAGCTATCCTGGCTGATGACGGCTGATAGCCAGAAACCGGTCCTAGGATGCTTGATTCCGGTCCAGGGAAGACATGGCTTGGCAGTTCGGGCTGGACTGTTCCCATGAGGCACAGGGTCAAGACTGATTTGCATATGGCCATGTCTAAACTGGGGTGGTGTAGTGGGCAAAAGAACGATGGATTTAACCCAGATCTCTTGACTGGGGGAGAATGTATGCATTGTCAGCATTCCGTCCATCATTTGTTTGTTGTAACGCTTTTCGCCCTATGTGGGATGGGTATTCCCAGACGTGGGACCCGTGCTCACTACGCCACTGGAGTCAAGCTATCCTGGCTGATGACGGCTGATAGCCAGAAACCGGTCCTAGGATGCTTGATTCCGGTCCAGGGAAGACATGGCTTGGCAGTTCGGGCTGGACTGTTCCCATGAGGCACAGGGTCAAGACTGATTTGCATATGGCCATGTCTAAACTGGGGTGGTGTAGTGGGCAAAAGAACGATGGATTTAACCCAGATCTCTTGACTGGGGGAGAATGTATGCATTGTCAGCATTCCGTCCATCATTTGTTTGTTGTAACGCTTTGTCTCCAACAATCATAACATAAAATATCAGCTCAGTGTGAGGGGAGCCTAGATGGAAACACTACAGATTCAGGATCTATAAACTCTCTCTCTCAAAGACACAACTCTTCCAGTTGGAGAGAATTGAAAGCAATTTATCTAGCCCTGTCTGCTTCCCCCACTAAAGTACAAATTAATAATAATCAGGGACAGACAATATGATGGCAAAGTTGCATCTCATCAAGCAACAGGGGACAAGGAAGAGGAGCGAAGAGAGCTCTGTATGCTTCCGCTGGAAGAGCAGTGGTGGGAAGTAGTGTCTTCTTTCTTAGCTATTAAAGGCCTGTAGAAGGGTATTGGCTTGGCATCGCCGCAGATAGTGACCGCCAGGGCCATGTTGATAAGAACTACCCCCTTACGCCTGGTAGGCCTCACCCTCACCACAATACTGGCCCTATGCTGATGCACCCTGGAGATCCAAATACATATGGTCCCCCTGTTGTAAGGAAAGTCTGGTAGCTGAGGTGTAGTTTTATAAGATGATTTATTTTGTCTTTAGTCTTAGTTGCAGATAAGTACATCCATAGCTGGGTCCTTATGATAGCCATAAAGATAGCCCATAGAACAGCCCCACTAGGGGCAGCCTCCCTGTTGCTCAGCCCATACTCCAACTGTCCCTCATCACCTCACAGCCACCCAAACATCACCACCACCCCAACATTCCACACAGCACATACACATTGGCTGAGCAGCAAGGGCCAAAGCCCCAGGGAAGATGCATTGATAAGTACACAAGATATAACACCCCCATACACCATAGCAACCATGTATATGATTGAAACTTGGAAGCTTATAAGTTTCAGTGTGTTAATGGTTAATGTTCATTAAGTACTTTCATAGGGAGTGTAAGTTGTGATTACACAACATTCATTAAAATGGTATTGTAGATGTTTAATGTTGTGGGGTCGCTGAACATATCGACGATAATCTTGCAAGTTTGAACACACAAAAATTATCAAATTAAGTTGATAAGCATGGTGCACCACGTATCATGATAGTTGACAAGACTATAAAATGCTGTGAAATACTGTATACTCTGTAAAGTCAACAGCAATAAAACCAATAAAGAAAGTTATTTTAAAAAACAGCAGAAGGGGATAAGATTTCAGACCAGATATTCAACTAGGCTGAACTTTCAGTGGTGAGAGTTTCAGTAATCTAAATCTGGGGTTGTTGAACTTGATTACAGACAATCTGGGCAGGTTCATCCCATCATCTCAGTATTTATGTCTCAATCCCCTTGTGCTTGTTCAGATTCGCCACATGTGGGGTTAGCCGATGATCGATCTTTTGACTTCCTCTTAAAATTATCTTTGTTTTTTGTGCACAAGGGAAGAAGAGGAGCCCTTAAGGGCTAGATGTTCTCTCTTGATCTTGGCCCAGCGTTCTTCTTTATATATTCCCTCCTTTTCCTCTAATACTCAAGTTCTTAATCAGTGTGAGAGGAGAGAGACTGTGATTCTGATTGCTATGGTCTGGCCCACTTGTGTTGTTATCTTGTTCTGATAACAATGAGGATCTGTCAAGAGGAAGTGCTTCTCTGCTCGCCTTTGCTCTTATCCATGACAACACCCTTAGCTACTCAGCCTGATAACATGGAAGTTAAAAGAGTAGAATTAAGAAAGAAAGGTCTTTCTGATGTGCGAGCAACAGCTGTGCAGGCTTCTCGGACAGCATTTACTCCAAGCATTTGATTTCTTTCAGCAAATGGTGTAGTTAAAAACAATTAAACAATCAGGAAGTGGATTTAGCTTCTATCCTTTCCGCCATTCAGGATGGGTTTCTGTTAGCACGTCAGGTTTCAACACTGAAGATTCAGTGGGAAGCTATCATGGCATTCTGGAATTCTTTGAGAAACCTATCTGATGAGTAGAGTTTGGTCCAGTGGTTATTCAAGGGATTTAGTAATACTAGACATCCCTCAGAACCGTTGATTCCTACCCGAGATCTCATTTTGGTTCTGGAGGCTCTTACAGATCTGCCCATTGAGCAACTAGATCTAGAAGACACAAAGATTCTGACTTTAAAGTCTTTCTTTCTAATTGAAATAACTTCTGCCAGAAGACTTGGTGATGTGGGGGTCTTTGTCTTGTAAACACCTGTTTTTGTAATGTTTGAAGACAGTATCATCTTGAGTCAGAAACCCTTTTTTGTTCCCAAGATAAATCCTTATTTTCACAGGGAACAGGAAGTAGTCAGAGTCAGAGTCAGAGTCAGAAACAGCTTTATTCGATCTTAAAAAACAAAACCATAAAAGCACACATATATGACATTTCATTCATAATTGGTAAAACAATTAGACTTTTAAAAATAAAAACAGGTTTTTTCCATATAAAAAAGACCTAATTCATAGAGATCCTGAATCTTATAATAGTTTTAAGAAACGTTGACACCGAGGAAATAAGAAATTCATCATCTAACATTTGCAATCTGACCAAAGCCACTCTGCATTGTCTCAGGCCTAACTTTTTTAAAATAGGTCGAAGAATACTTTTCCTGGGTTCTGAGTAATATTTGCAAAAAAGAATACAATGAAGGGAAGATTGGACAGAAACCAAATCGCAAGGGCAGGGAATTAATTCCTTTAGCCAACAATTCGGCTCAGGGAAGGTGACCAATCTAAAAAAGATATCTGCCCTGAAACGAGACAATAGCATTCGGGAGTAACAACTAGGGACTAAATTCAAATATGGCTGAATTCCTTGATTTTGAATGAGTAGGTGGTTGGCCATGACAGTACTCTTGCATTTCTCTATCTGCCAGCGTTTTTCCGCTAAGAAATGCAGGCAAGTTTGCTTGAGCTTTTTTCTTGACAGACCTGCCATGCTATCTGGAGTGTCAAAGAATTCCTGATGGCCCATATCCACAAAGACATTTTTTAAGTATTTGAGCCATGAGATTTTTGTCGCCCCATCAAGACCTAAGCAGTCCCTTATTATATCCCTATTTAGGCCTGTCTCATTACCAAACCAAACTTTATGCCACAATAAGATAGGCTCCAGTTTAATAAGATCCGATATATATTGTACGCCCAGCTCTTGGTGACATACATAAGAGGAAGTAGACCCAGGCACAGCCAATAGATAACGGAGGAAAGCATTCTGACAAGTCTGAATGCTTGGGGAATTAACTATCCCCCAGATTCCTGCACCGTATAGCGCTATAGACACACATTTAGATTTATAAATATCTATTAAGACAGGTACTGGGCGACCTCCTACCTTATTGGAAAAATGTTTGACAGCCCCTATTGCTCGTGAAAATGCTAATTTTCGTGTCTCGCCTGCAGCTGTCCAAGTGCCCTTCTTGTCAAAATTAATACCTAGATAAGAAAAAGTATTTACAGTCGCAATTTTTATGTTAGATAAAAAAGAATTACAATTAAGATTCTTCTTTTTAGTGCAGCACATGTTAAAGGTTTTACTTATATTAATCTTTAGACCCCTGTTACCCATATATTCTGAAAAATTATTAATCGATCTCTGAAGACCCATTTGGGTCCGGGCCATAATTACAGCATCATCTGCGTATAAAAGAATGGGGATGTAGGAATTGCCAATTTTAGGATAATCTTGCATGTCTTCCAGGAGATGAGATGCTACCGAATTGATATATAAATTAAACAAAAAAGGAGCTAAAATGCAGCCTTGTCTCACACCCTTTCCTATAGGGAATTTGGAAGTACAATCCCCCTTGTCCCCATAGCGAACCCTAGCACCTGACTCTCGGTATAATTCTCTAATGAATATTAGAAGGTTTGGGTCCACTCCCATGTCCTGCATTGTTTGCCAGAGTTTATTGTGGTTAATACAGTCGAAGGCCGAACTTAAGTCCACAAATGTAAGGAATACATTTTCATTTTTGGCCTCGATGTATTTAGCTACTAGGAGTGCTAGGTTCAATCCTTGCTCAGTTGTTCCCATACCTTCCCTAAAACCATATTGGAACTGAGAGAGAATACCTCTTTCATCGACCCATATTTGTAATTTGTTGAGTATAACTCTCCCAGCGATCTTCATGAACGAATCAAGTAAGGAGATCGGTCTATAACATTTCGGTATATTACGATCTCCTTTCTTGAAAATGTCCGCGGGAATTCCATCCGGGCCCGGAGCTTTTCCCGCTGGACTCTTGTCGATAGCAGTCAAGACTTCCTCCAAGGAGAAGTCGACATTTATTGGGTAAGGTACTGTAGCCTGAACTCTAGGATTTAGCCCCGTTTCTACTACTGCCGCAGAGTCTTCTTGGTAGAGCTCCCGAAAATAGGTCACCCATGACTCTTCAGTGATAGCTACTTCAATAGAATCTGTTGTATTATCGTTGAAAAAAGGGGCATTCACCGCTTTCCAAAAAGCAGTACTATCTTTTAGAAGGCAAGCTTCCCGTAGGGTGTGCCAGGCTTCCCGTTTAATTTGTTTTTTCCTGTTTTTTACTGCCTGTTGATAAGCAGATCTAGCAGATCTAACTTCGACCATGACCCTAGGGTCTCGTTTTAACTGGGTCATTAGATGAGCATGAGTTTTGCTACATTCTCTATCGAACCATCTCTTCATCCCACTCAGCCCAGGATTCCGAGGTTTCAGGAGTAACTTTCTAATTTCCTCAGAAATACTAAGGAATGCATCATGAATATTAGAGGGTTCCTCGTTCTCAGAGAGACAGATATTAATTTCCACTTCTTTAGAGCAAATTAATTTTCTAAAGAAGGCCACTGGTTCCACTTTGTCCCATTTTAGGGTATAACCATTCTTCCTAGCAAGTTCCAGTCTAAAGTTATATAGATTCTGGACTGTTGTATCTGACTTGCTTTTTTCCCTCGTGATGGTAAAGGACATACTAAGGGGCAAATGATCACTCATTGCTAACTCACATGTTTTAAACCAGCGAATATAACAACGAAATCGTTTGGGAATTAACATAAAGTCAATAACTGATTTGCAGCCCCTTCCTATAAATGTAGGGTTAAAAGGGACTGGTGGAGAACAAAGTTCATTTACGAAACCCAGATCCAAAGAAAAAAGTATATCATTTAAGGAATTACCCAAAGGTGTGTGGGAGAAGTGTGCCGAAGGGACATCATCAACCTCTCCCAATCCGCAGATATTTTGGTTACTAGATGGGCATATAAAATGATTGAAATCGCCAGTCCAGATCACACAGGGGTCAGGGCCTTGTTTTTCATCTAAATTTTTAAGGGTCTCGTGTAGTTCTTTCAAAGTCGAGGCCCATGCTTCCTTCGGAATGTTATTATAGAAGTTTATCAAAATTATATTTTGTTTGCCCCCAAACGTTATAGACAGTATATGATAGAAGACAGAAACTGGGAGAAAAGAAATTTTAGTTTCTTTTAAACAGTTTGATACATAGGTGCATAAGCCCCCTTTATTTCTCCCTCTTAATGTAAGGATTGCCGGCGTGTGAAAAGTACGGTAACCATTCATATGAATAGGGTCAACCGTCCAGCATTCCTGTAGACAGATAATCGAATACTGTTTTAAAAACGAGATACAACTTGAATCCCCTAATCTAGCAGACAGCCCTGCAACGTTCCAAGACAAAAGTGTAAAATCAGAACCTGCATCTCCCTCTAGCAATGATCTCACATTGATAGTTTCGCAGGAGACCCCACATTCAGAAATTCCTCTTTTAGGCCGTGCATGATAGTTAACTTCCTCCTCACCCTCAATGATAATAGGAATGTTTTCAAGTTTATCCTGTTGGGAAATTAGCAATTGAACAGGGCGTGAGTCAGGAGGCAAAATTAACACGTCCTCAATTGCGGCCTCCCGTGTGAGTTCAGAAGCGGTATGATTTAGGGGTAGTCAGTCGACCATATCCAGGCAGCTAAATCTATTTGTTCTTGGAAAGGCCTCCAGCCAACCCTGTTCGACTGGGGCCGACCTGCCTCTTTGGAAATTAGTATTTGTTTTACCTCTCCCTACCTGTTCCCACATGCTATTATTTGCTTGGTGAGGGTAAAAATAGGCAAGGGGAAGTGGAATGATACTTGAGTAAGGCAGAAATGGTCGTGCCTGCTGGATATATTTTGCAGCCTGTGTATCCTTAAAATTAACGACAATACAATCCCCCGATATGTCTTTGTTCCTTCTGCCCACCCAACTGACTCTCCGGGCAAACAAGATTTTAGTGTGTGTGTGAGAAGGGAGTGGTCGGTTAGTATTGAGCCAATGCATTATTTTATTCTTCAGCTCATAGTATGTTTCGATGGTGTTTTCTTTCAAACCAGGTACCCCTGTCAGTACGATAACGTACGGCGAGGATTCTGGCGGCAAGTCTAAACTAGGTAGCTTGTGAGCACCATCATAATTAGAAGCAGATCTATTTTCCGTTTCATTTATGTTTTGTACCATACCACTTTTAACTTTTGCGTTGACATCAGAGGATTTCTGCGGGGACATTACTCTTGTGGATAGATTTTTGGGACCACAGAGGTTTATGGTATTTTTGTTACAGGCAGTGTCCTCTCCTTTATCCCATTTGCCAGTCTAAAGGGGACGTAACCGAGGGGACAAGAGTTTTCTCCTTGGAGTTACTCGCTAAATTGCCAAGAGGGAGATGTTCACAGAGTTCTCTAGATGAATTTGTCTTCAACGATTGATTGAATTCAAAGTTAGATGAAGCAATCTGTTCAAGTTTCTTAAGGCGCTCTTCAATCAGATTAAGTCTATCCAGGATCGGGCGAGTTGAAAGTGCTAAAACTTCCCCTATTTTTAAATAAAAACCATCATCAAGTTGTCTGGTTAAATCTACAGTTACTTCAGTCGGGGGTTGATCGACGGCATCCGAAGAATAATTAGATGCAAGTTTGGTATTTTTAGATTTCGTCGATCTTAGTTCATTCCCCTTTTTTCCTCGCGGGGCAGGTTTCTGTTTTGGTTTGGCTCCTAGAGTTAAGGCAGAAGAGGAAGGAATAACCTTAGAAACAGCGTGTATTTGTGCTCGGGTAGATAAGCCTTCTGATTGGCTATTCATAAGGTCAGCCGTAGTAATTGCAGGCCTAGTTGTACTTCTAGCTGCTTTACTGACCTTTCTTTCCATCATTAAGTCCATACAAGCGTCATTACTTTCATTACTTTCATCCTCACTAACCATAAGGTCAGTTGGAATAGGATTTGTGGTATTTGCCTTAGGTGTAACAGGCAAAGCAATTTTACCTAAAGATGAACGTTTGTTAGAAGTAGGGTCCAAAGAAAGACGACGCTCTGTAAGGTCAATTTCTCGTTCTAGGAGATTAGCAGCTCTTACAATAAAATTGTCCAAAGTACCTGCCATAGTAGTACCAACTATGGCACTTTTACCCCTAGGCATGCCTCCCACCAATGACGAGAAGGTTACTTTTATCCAGCTGTGCTACGGGAATACACAGGGGGTAGTCCAGTCCAGTCTCTACAGGCTCGAACGGGCTCAAACGGGCCCGCCCTTGGCCCGGGCTTCGCCCCGGTCTACGCCCCGCTCGCGCTGGAAAAGGCGTACCTTATATAGTCAGGGGAGGAGGAGGAGTCAGGAAGAGGTCCCCAGGTGCTGCCGATGATCTTGGCGCTAGGCGCCCTGGTCCTCGCAGTCCTGGCGGTGATCCCAAATTACGTTGCAAAGGATTAGTGTGTTTAACACCCAGCAGCTCCACCGCTTGCCTCACAGGAGTCGGAAGAACAGCAGGAAAGAACCAAGCCTACAAGCGGCACCCGCGAAGAGGGGGCCGCGAGGCGTGAAGTGTCTTTGGGAGGAGGAGTCAGGAAGAGGTCCCCAGGTGCTGCCGATGATCTTGGCGCTAGGCGCCCTGGTCCTCGCAGTCCTGGCGGTGATCCCAAATTACGTTGCAAAGGATTAGTGTGTTTAACACCCAGCAGCTCCACCGCTTGCCTCACAGGAGTCGGAAGAACAGCAGGAAAGAACCAAGCCTACGAGCGGCGCTCGCGAAGCGGGGGCCGCGAGGCGTGAAGAGTCTTTGGGAGGAGGAGTCAGGAAGAGGTCCCCAGGTGCTGCCGATGATCTTGGCGCTAGGCGCCCTGGTCCTCGCAGTCCTAGCGGTGATCCCAAATTACGTTGCAAAGGATTAGTGTGTTTAACACCCAGCAGCTCCACCGCTTGCCTCACAGGAGTCGGAAGAACAGCAGGAAAGAACCAAGCCTACGAGCGGCTCCCGCGAAGCGGGGGCCGCGAGGCGTGAAGAGTCTTTGGGAGGAGGAGTCAGGAAGAGGTCCCCAGGTGCTGCCGATGATCTTGGCGCTAGGTGCCCTGGTCCTCGCAGTCCTGGCGGTGATCCCAAATTACGTTGCAAAGGATTAGTGCGTTTAACACCCAGCAGCTCCACCGCTTGCCTCACAGGAGTCGGAAGAACAGCAGGAAAGAACCAAGCCTACGAGCGGCGCCCGCGAAGCGGGGGCCGCGAGGCGTGAAGAGTCTTTGGGAGGAGGAGTCAGGAAGAGGTCCCCAGGTGCTGCCGATGATCTTGGCGCTAGGCGCCCTGGTCCTCGCAGTCCTGGCGGTGATCCCAAATTACGTTGCAAAGGATTAGTGTGTTTAACACCCAGCAGCTCCACCGCTTGCCTCACAGGAGTCGGAAGAACAGCAGGAAAGAACCAAGCCTACGAGCGGCGCCCGCGAAGCGGGGGCCGCGAGGCGTGAAGAGTCTTTGGGAGGAGGAGTCAGGAAGAGGTCCCCAGGTGCTGCCGATGATCTTGGCGCTAGGCGCCCTGGTCCTCGCAGTCCTGGCGGTGATCCCAAATTACGTTGCAAAGGATTAGTGTGTTTAACACCCAGCAGCTCCACCGCTTGCCTCACAGGAGTCGGAAGAACAGCAGGAAAGAACCAAGCCTACGAGCGGCGCCCGCGAAGCGGGGGCCACGAGGCGTGAAGAGTCTTTGGGAGGAGGAGTCAGGAAGAGGTCCCCAGGTGCTGCCGATGATCTTGGCGCTAGGCGCCCTGGTCCTCGCAGTCCTGGCGGTGATCCCAAATTACGTTGCAAAGGATTAGTGTGTTTAACACCCAGCAGCTCCACCGCTTGCCTCACAGGAGTCGGAAGAACAGCAGGAAAGAACCAAGCCCTTCTACTCCTCCGTAGTGCGCCGACATAGCTATCCTCCAGCTGCCGGGGTTGGTGGTGAACGCGGATCACGTGACACACCAGCTGGGTCCATTCAGGGAGGGGCAGGCACGGAAGTAGTCATTCTGGTTGTCCTTCTCCAGATAATTCAGAAGAAATTAGATTGCATAGCCTGGATGTGAGTAGAGTCGCTCTTATTTATCTAGAGAAGGTTTTGACTTTTGGGGTTTTTCTTTGTTCATGGATTTTGAGCCAGCGAACAGAGGAGCCAAGCCATCAATACTTACTTTTAGAATATGGATTAGATCTTTGATTGCCTTAACATCTCTACGAGAAACTCAGGGAGTGTCAATATCAGAAATATGATGGGCAGCTTCTTTGGCAGCTTGTTCTACTTTTGTGAATCATTATATTAAGGCAAGAGTTGTATTTGAAATTCTTTTGGTCCCAGGGTTCTTTCCTCGAGGAAGTGAATATTGGGACTATTTTATATATTTTAAAAGTTCCAAAAATCCAATACAACTGTCCTGCCTTGGGTGCATCTCACATCAAATGAATTAAAATGGGGAATGAATAGGTAATGCTTAATTATTTACTGGAAAATAAATTACTTTGAGTCGTTTCCCTCGCTTTAATTAATTAAATCTCACCATCCCATCCTGTTATTTCCATGCCAACCTATTTGATTGTGTCTACTTCCCTGTACAAAAACAGGATGTGGAAGTGACAAAAGGGACTTTTAACATTTTGGAAAAAGAATTGTGCTGATTGGTGGAGTTTTGTGAGGCGGGGCTGTCTCACATGTCATAATGAATCAGAGCGAGGGAAAGGTCTCCAAGTAAAGCAATTACAGTAAGTAATTGAATTAATATTAGCACTGTGGCTTTTGTGTCCTTTTTTGTGAATGCTGTTCTAGGACAGGCTTTGGAATGACTGGCACCACTGCAGGGACGCTTTCAAGCAGGGCTGGCTTTAGGGCAGTGTGACTGGTGCCACCGTACAGGCCTGTGGAGGGGAGCGCTGTGACCTCAGGGGGGCTCTGTGCTTAGCAATATCTTTTGATAGGAGAGAAGATGGACACTTTGGCAATTCATATCATATCATAAGGCTTTAATCGGAGCTTAAACACAAAGTCCATAAAAGCACATACATTTACACAGCAGATACAACAGTCATAAAACCATGGTTATAAAAAAAAAAACAGTACAAATTACAAGATTTAAAAAACGGTTAAAATAGTTAAAATAGCATACTAGACCTTGCTTTAATAGCTTGAAGGAGAAAAGTAGCAGTGAAAAAGCAAACATCAGGGTTGGGATTAAAAAGCAACTTCATTGCATCTTGTACGTTCCTAACTCCATACTTCAAAAGGATGGGTTTTAAATAAGCTGAGCGAAAATTACCATATAAATTACACAGCAATAGAAAGTGCGTAGTGCTTTGTGCTGAAACATTATCACATGGGCATGGACCATTCGGGTGTTTTTTAATGCATGGGAAGGCCACCAAATGGTGCACTATCCCAAACCTTAATCTCGTAAGGACAAACTGATGGGAAGCTCGGGTGACTAAACTCAAATACGGTTGAAAACCCACAGTCTCACAAAATCTTCCGTAGAGCATACATGTAGTAAGATTGCCACTGACCCTCTCCCGCCTCTCTGATTTATGGTTCATAAAGACAGTCTTCATCTCTGCTTTGGACAGACTGGAGGTAGCATAACAATCCTCTTTAAGATTGAAACCGTAAATCTCTAAGAAGCAGTTAATGACAAATTTGATCCAGGGAATCTTTAAGTGGTCATCAATGGAGAGACAATCTCCAATGATAGCTCTATTTAGGGAAGTCTCTTCCTTTGACCAGATAGCACGCCACAGCATTAGTGGTCTTATAGTTAACAGGTCAGAAAGATGTTGAATGCCAAACTCTCTGTGCACCAAATCGTTAGAAGCTGATTTAGGCAGACACAGGAGTCTCTTAAGGAAGAGATTTTCCTCCACTTGCAAGCTCCCTGCCGTGGCATGTCCCCAAACCCCAGCACCATAAAGGGCCACAGAGAGACATCTCATTTGGTAAATTTTTAACATATCTTTAATCCGTTTGTCCCCGATTTTAGTAGCAAACTTAAACACCCCATGGGCACATTTCGCCATCTTGGCCCGGACATGGGTAAGCTCACTGGACCAACTACCTGACTTAGAAAAGGTAATGCCAAGGTAGTTAAAGGACTCCACCGTTTGCACCTTATGCCCATCAATAAAATAGGCATGGGGTTTTTTGCGTCCCACACCACATTCCATGATGAAAGTTTTGGATTTATTGATCAACAGCTTTCTATCCTTGATGAACAGCGAGAACCTGTCCATCAGGCGTTGTAGGCCAATGGGGGTCCTGGACAAGATTACGGCATCGTCCGCATAGAGTAATACAGGGACGTAAAAATCATTAATTTTAGGTGCATCTGCCGCAACCGTCTTTAGAACTAGATCCACATCGTTGATAAAAAGAGTAAAAAGTAGGGGGGCAAGCACACACCCTTATCTAATACCACGTCTGATCTTAAACTTTGGAGTGCGCTCCCCACCCGGACCATAACGGACACTAGTGCTTAAATTGGCATAAAGTCGTGCCAAGAAATAAACAATACCCTCGGGTGCCCCCATTTCTAATAGTTTGGCCCATAAAATATTGTGGTCCACCATATCGAAGGCGCTACTCAAGTCTGCAAAGCAGAGATAGAGGGATCCTTTCTTGGCCTTCGTATATTTCCCGATTAATAATTCGAGATTGAGACATTGTTCGATGGTCCCTCTACCCTTCCTAAAGCCATATTGGCAATTGGCCAAAATGTTGTTAGATTCAGCCCATTCTTCCAGCCTAACCAAAAGCACCCTGCTCATAATTTTCACTGAGGAGTCCTGGAGGGAGATAGGGCGATAATTCTTCACATCCCCCTGTCTCCCTTCTTGTAAATGGGGATAATAATGGATTCCTCGCAGGTGGGTGGGACACCATTACATACAGCAGCATTAAAAACGTTAGTTAACAATGGGCCCCAAATCTCTGGTTCAGTTTTATATACATCGATGGGCACCCTGTCGGGCACTTGGGCCTTCCCACCCCTACTAGAGGCAATACTACCCTGCACTTCGGCAATGGAGATGTCCAGAGGGACGACAGGCCAACCATCTTCGTGTACTCCCCTAGATCTAACCGAATCAAAGAGAAATGGGTAACCCAGTTCTCCACACTAACATTGGCCGTCAGTTCAGGCATTTTATCATCCTTTAAAAACGGACAATTAACTGTCACCCAAAATAAAGAGGAATCCGAGGTTAAGGCTGCCTGATCTAATTTATCCCAAGCCTCTTGCCTTAATTCTGTTTTCCTGCATTTAACTGCAGCCTGGTAGGTAGCTCTAAGTTCCCTAATCACAATTGTAACCCTGTTCTTGTCTGCTAATGCTGCTTTAAGCCTCTTGAGCGCAGTGGTGCATGCATGGTCAAACCACCCCCTTAGTTGGAGTTTCCTACCCTTTGAAAGTTTGGTGAAATTGCTGTCTATAATGAGATTAATATTGATAAAATTACGCACGATTTCATCCGTTACTTCCTCACTCTCTAAAATGGTAGTGATTTCAGTCAGACATTTTTTAACGATGGAATTTGACATGATATCCGCTTTATCCCCTTTCCATCTAATTCTAATTCCGTTCGGTCGATGCGGCTCAATATTGGCAATGGTACAAATTTTGGGACCCTGTTGCTCTTTCCAGAGTAAAACCTCGATAGTGATACAGTTATGATCACTGAGTAAATTATCCACAACCACAGGGGCCAAACATCATGGACTGATGCTAGGAGATATGCAAATAAAATCGATCACTGTGTTGGCATTCCTTCCCGTGAAAGTAGGGATAATTACTCCAGAGGAATTTTCCAGGTTAACCAATATTTCCATATCGTAAGTTGTCAAGATTTTGTTCAATGAATCGCCGTAGGAATTGTGGGGGAAGTGGGGGACGCCATCCCCAAAACAATTAGTAAAGCCACAAACCCTTTGGGCGGCAAGGGGACACGCAACTGTGTTAAAATCCCCCACCCAAATGAGATCAAAATTGATATCAAATTTTGTTATAATGTCAGCCAAAGCGGCCTCCAAAGCGAACACAACCTGATGTCTAGAACTATCAAAAATGTTGTTATAAAAGTTAATTAAAAGGATATTTCTACCCTGCTCCTGATAAAGCCATAAAATCTGGGAATGGACCCCAACCAAAACATGTTTCTTGACAATGATAGGTACTTCTACTGAAATCAAAACCAGGAGCCCACCCTTTGCCCTGCCCGACGGTGAGGCCACAGCTGGTAGATGAAAAGAAACAAAACCGTTGTAATTAATTGGGTCCGTACACCATGTTTCCTGAAAACAAATTATATTAAAAGCATTAAAGAACTCTAACCATCCCAAACAGGCATCCTTTGATAAGAGTCCCGCAACATTCCAGCTGGCAATCGAACAAATACTATTGCTGGGAGTATTGGATAAAGGTATTGGGCTGATATGGCCATGGGATACATAATTAGAGGACGATTCCCCACCCTGGCCATCAACATAAACCTGTTTCACATTCTCGCGGCATCTGAACACATCATTGGAATTAGCCAAGGGGCTGCCGTTACCTCTAGGGTCTACAATATCTGGTACCCTCAAAATTGCATCACCCCCCCTCCTCCCATGGCAACAACTGCATCCTCTGGTTTTGTCAAAACTGGTTCCAGTCAATCATTACAATCCAGTCCACTCAAAGACTGGAATCGATTAGACGTGGTGACATTAAAACCAGGGTACAGGTTCATATCTCTATCCCTTGTCCCAACAAGTTCAACATTAGGCCGGTTGTTTGAATGCCTGTAAAAGTACCCTAGGGGGCGAAGAGATATCCCTTGATCCCGGGAAGAGGGTGAAGGTGCTCTTAACAGAACGGTGGAGGCGAGATGTGGATTTCTAAAATTGACCACTATATAATCGCCACCACAGGTCTTACGCAAGCTACCTATCCAATTGGTTCTTCTAGTGCTTAATATATCATCTGCTAGAGCTACTGGGAAACCGCATTCCCGGTGCAACCAATCCATAGTCTTATTCCTCAATGAAGCATGAGATTCTCTATGACTATTATTACGACCGGTCTCACTTACAGGGGGAACGTTGGTTAGGACTGCCACGAAAGGAGCACAGGCTGGAGGTAAATCAACCCTGCCTGGGTTCCTGGGGCTGGGTTACAAGAAGGCCCAAGATCAGCGGGGTATTAGGTGCATTGGTTCTCTCCTCGCGAGGTCCCCCGGGAGATGACTTAGATAGATTAGTCATGGTCGTTGGTATAACCTCATTAGAAGTCTGCGGGGGGACTTTACTACTTCCTGAATTCTTATCCTTTTCTTGGGGTCGTATAATAGCATTAAAATGTGATTCCAGCAGACCTCCCAGTCTGACCACTTCATCAGTAATCGTATCAAGTTTGATCAGTAATGGTTTAACAAGCAGATCAACTTAGCGTTTATTGTGCTGACTAAAAGGTCAAATTGCTTACTGTCTAGGGTGACCGGGGTACTGTCCGGTACAACATTGGGGTCACAAGCAGTGCTAGTTAATAAAGGGTCTACTCTTTTATTAGGTCGACTCCCCCCCGCTTTAGTTGGACATTCTTACTGTTATTCCAACAGGAACGTAGTAATCTCTGTGATCTTGGGGCCGTCGGGCATGGAATCAATGGATCTGGGAAGACAGCCTGGCTAAGTACTAAGTCAGTGGGAGCCCCAGATGTTAAGCTAACGAGACTAGCTTGGTCTAAAGGTACCACCAAGATAGAACTGTCTGTGAGGTTAGACTGATTACTCATGTCCTGATAGGAAACAGACAGGGGGGTAGGGGAGTTTGAGGTTAAGGAGATCAGATCAACGGGCCCCGGCCGCCCCAAGGACTTTCTTCGTTCTTGGTTAATCTTATCTACCATCTTAACTAGGTAGTTGTCCATGGTCGCTATCACAGGGGTAGATTTAACTTTCGACATGGTGTGATAACCTTGATAGCTCTTAGTCAGGATGATCAACACAAAGGCAATAGGTAATCCCTGACTTACTACACAAACTTACTACCCTCCTTTGTAATTGAATTCCCACGGGATATCACTACATACACAACACGCTAGAAGAGAACAATGAAAAACACCTACTATGACAACCTACGTATAAGAACACTTCAATGCAACACGTATTGTCCACAGCCCCCTCCAGCCCCCTCCTGTCCCGGACTGTCACAAACTGTCCGCCCTTTGTCCGGGCTTCGTCCGGTGCGTCCCGCTCGCGGCCCGCGCAGCGGCAGACAAGTGGTAATAAGGGGGCGTCAACCAATAGGCGGGCAGGCGGGCCGCAGCGCAGCTGAAGCCACGCACGGACTCCTGGTCTCTGGAGTCCCGTGCACCGGCCTATCCCCACCTAGCAGCAGCACCTGTTCACTCCCCACAGCTCCTCCAGGTCGGGCAGCACCTTGGAAAGTTCAAATGCCCCTGTTGGCGATTATCTTTAACCTAGACTTGAATTAAAATCAAATTGAAGCCATCAGCTTCATGGAGGATGTAAAGCAGTTTATTAAATCAATCCTTAACTTGTTTAGTTAACATTTCATATCATACCAATAACAATTCAAGCCTAAAATGAACACAGAAAAGTGAATATACTGAAACCATTTAACATAAACAAATGCAAACCACTTGGAAAGCTTACCACATAAGGTTTGACCACAGGTGGATTCAGAACAATACATGTCTGTGGGCAGCAGAGCTCTCAATCCATACTATCCATAATTATTTTGACAACAGTATCCATGGGGGTGTAGGTGTATTTTGACACACTTGTACTGACATGGCAAACTAGCATGAAAATCGTTCTAATCAACAGGTCTTGGGCAGAGAAAATCTGCATAGCAGCCCCAAGTAGAATCGAGCCCACATATCCAAAGATCGCTCTATGTTCCAAAAACAAAAACAGTTTTGGAACATTTGCAAGTGTACCAGGGCTGTCAGCAGTCACTAGGTGCAAAATGCAGCAATCAGATCCTTTTACCTTTAGTGTCCTGGGGCTTCAGCTTACCTTTGAGCCCAAAACTGAGTTCCATGTTCACTTATTTACCACTTTGCTCTCAGTGAAGCAAAGATGGGAAAAACAAGGCTTTTGTAGGAAGAAGCTGTGGGGTAAACAGTCAGAACTTAATAAAGTGAAAAAATTATTGTCCAACCAATGCTTTTTCTGATGTCCTCATCTAACCCCCCTTCTATTTTCCCTTTTATTGTAAAGTACACATTTTCTCTCAGAATATATGCAGTTATTTTTTTACATATACTTTTTTACAGTACACCCTTATACACATACCAGTAAAATCTCTTTGCTTTTCTCCAACTGCTGCTTTCTATCTCTTCTCTCAATATTGTTAATATCTCTTTTTAGTGCAAATCTCAAATCAGAAATATAGCAATGCTCTTCTACTCTCAGTACAAAAGTACCAATAATGGCTACCCTTCCCACTCTCCTTTCATTCACTGATACTGCTGTAGTTAGCAAATCACAGGCTTTCTTTCATCCATTAGGTTTGCTATACCACTTCTAAATGGTCACTACTTTTTAAACCTTTTCATGTTTTTTGTATAGAAGCCCAAGTGTTTCTGGGCGGATCTGCCGTGGCACTCGTCGCGCCCCCCCCCCCCCCATGTAAATTCACAGCAGATCCACATGGAATCCCTTACCAGCATTTAACAATGCACTGTTAATGCTTTGTATTTATATTTTACATTATAAAAAATACTCAATTAGAAGCCAAACACTCCCTGGGAAGCAATCTTTGTACACCACCATGCTTTTCAGTTTCACAGTGAAGTCTCTTCTGTTCCCTTCCCCACACTCTTTAGGCTCCATTTCCATAGTAACCATGTTTGAAACACTCTCTGTTAGCACTAGGTCACAAGTTCACAAGACTTTCTATAAACAGCATATTAGTTTCACAATAACTGTAGCAGGTGTGCTTGACTGTTAGCAATTCCAAGCATATCCCAAACAACATAACTTTATTTATTTTTCCGAATCCAATCACAGTGGTAGATACTTTTCTTTCCTTAAAGTCACTACCTACGTTTAGTCCCCTGCACATCTCCACAATCCAACCAAATATGTTCCTTTATATTTTACTTACTGTCCTCAATTTTATCTGACTTCAACCTTCAAGACTGGCTCATTCTATTGCATGTGTTTCCTGTGTGCTACTCCAGCTTGTCTTCAAAATGGCCAGAGTGTGGCTTGTGGGCCATAGTTTTGTTTTTTGGGTTGGAGAGAGTACTAGAAAGAGTGGCATTGACAGGGACCTAGGTTCACCTAATGTAGCCATTCCTTGGGTTGGCCAGAGGGAGTTAAAGTGTGCTTCAATTGCTGCCTTTGGTTGAAAGCATTATGGACTTCCAGCATCCAGACCTTATGATTGTGCACAATGGTGGCAATGACCCAGGCACAATTACTGGGTTAGAACTGGAATTCCTAATGAAGAATAATATTGGAAAATTAATTACACTTTTTCCACATACTGCTGTGGTGTTTTCCAACATTTGCTAAAGACAGAAATGGAAGTGGTCAACTGAATGTTGTCCACCGATAGACAAAGCTAGGAAATAAGTCAATAAAACTGTGCATTCCTCTGAAACCACACTATGGACTCTATATACCACAACTTATGTTTCAATATGGATGGAATATATAAAAAAGAAGGAGTCCATTTCACAGACAGAGGCAACGGAGTATTCCTCAAAAACTTGAAAGACTGTGTCCTGTTCCATTTGTAGTTATTATCTACACATCATAAACACAAAGGCTCTTTTCAGAGCCAACCCTTTTCCCAAACACTGGTTCATTTTGTTTTCAAATCCTTTTTTAATTTCTCACTCAGATCTGTGGATCTCAAACCAAAAGCATACATTCAATATAGAATAGCAATACATCTTGGCCTCAACACAGATCAGCGGACATGTTTTCAACCAAAAGTACTCATTTTAAACAACAACAATAATACAGTGGGCACGTGTGTGGCTCTATGGGTCTGTGAGTAGATGTATTAGTGGTTTTTGGGGTCTGTGAGTAGCTGTTTGAGTGTGTGAATGGGTGTTTGAGTGGGTATGTCACTGACTATGTGGGTCTGTGAATGGTCATGTGAGTGGTTGTGTGACAGAGTGTGTGAGTGGACTGTCAGTGGGTATGTTGGTGGCTGTATGGGTCTGTGAGTGGGTGTGTGAGTGGTGGTCTGGGTTTTTGGTTGGGCGTTTGAGTAGCTGTGTAGGTCTGTGAGTGGTTGTAGGAGTCTATGAGTGGATGTGTGAATGGCTATATGGGTGCATGAGTGGGTGTGTGAGTGGCTATATGTGTCAGAGAGTGGGTGTGTGAGTGGCTGTATGTGTGTGTGTCATTTGGTCTGTGAGTTGCTGTGTGGGTCTGGTGGTGGGTGTGTAAATGGCTGCATGGGTCTGTGAGTATGTGTGTGAGTGGCTGTATGTGTCGGTGAGTGGGTGTATGGGTGGTTGCTTGGGTATGTGAGTAGGTATGTGAGAGGTTGGGTGTGTCTGTGAATGTGTGTGTGAGTGGCTGCATGGGTGTATGAGTGGCTGTATGGATCTGTGAATGGGTGACTGAGTGGTTTTGTGTGTGAGTTAGTGGGTGTGTGAGTGGTTTTAAGGGTCTGTGAGTGGGTGTGTGAGCGGTGGTATGTATCTGTGAGTGGGTATGTGAGTAGCTATGTGGGTCTGTTAGTGTCTGTATGGGTCTGTGAGTGGATGTGTGAGTGACTGTATCGGTCTGTGAGTGGGTGTGTGAGTGCTAATGTGGGTGTGTGAGTGGCTGTGTATGTCAGTAAATCGGTGTGCAATTAGCTGTATGGGTGTGTCAGGGGATGTGTAAGTAGGTATGTGGGTCTGTGAACAGGTATGTAAGTGGCAGTGTAGGTATGAGAGTGGCTGTCTAAGTGTCTGAATGGGCCTGTGAGTAGGTGTGTGGGTCTGTGAGTGAATGTGTGAGTGGTTATATGGGTATGTGAATGGGTGTGTCAGTGGATGTGTGAGTGGTTTTGTGTGTGTAACTAGGTGTGTAAGTGGTTTTGAGGGTGTGTGAGTGGCTGCATAGGTCTATGAGTGGGTATGTGAGTGGCTGTGTAAGTCTGTGAGTAGGTGTGTGAGTAGTGGAATGTATGTGTGAGTGGGTGTGTAGGTCTGTGAGTGGGTGTGTGAGTGGCTTATGGGTCTGTGAGTGTCTGAGTGGCTGTGTGGGTCTGTAAGTGGGTATGTGAGTAGTTTTGTGGGTGTGTGAGTAGCTATATTGGTCTGTGAGTGCATGTGTGAGTGACTGTGTTGGTCTGTGAGTGTGTGTGAGAGTGGCTGTATGGGTCAGTGAGTGGGTGTGTAAGCCGCTGTATGGGCCTGTGAGTGTGTGTGTGTGCTTCACTGTATGGGTATATGAGTTGGTGAATAAGTGGTTGTATGAGGGTATAATAGAGTGTGTGTGAAAGATGTATTATGCAACAACATAAGCCCAAATCACGACGACTTTTATAATGAAGGCATTACTACGAAGCTCGCATTCCCACGCCAGTTTCTACAATGAATGCAATCATCGCTCCGTACCACACTGTACAATTGATAATGCAGCAACAACGAACGCCATGCAAATGCGCCCAACTACAACGACTATCATTACAACAACTAATGTTAATGTACAGTAATAATTATTTAAAAGCAATTTAAAGTCAAACAAACATTTCCCTTACCTTTTCAGATTGGATATACTTTGAAATCAGAAAAAGTACGTAACCACTTTGGGGAAATGCATTAATTAGTTCAAAAGCACCTTTGTAACGTTTCTGCCCTTATCGCATATGCCGTAAGATAATGGTCTTGTAGTCCTACCTTACTGTTTACTGATAATCATCATTGAGTTCCAATTCAAAATGGCTATGTTATTTGGCCCCTTATGAAAAGTGTGAGTTTTAATCTAATTGAGGGAATCCTTATTGTGCCGTGGGCTGTGTGTGTTTATCCTTCACAGTGTGCTCCGTTTATTTTTTTCTCATAATTGTTTATTTTTATTAATACAAAATTGAGCTACGTTTCGCATATCAGAGCAATGCCTCTAACCCGTGACCCAGTTTCAAGCACTGCCCTGCTATCCCATGCAGAGAAACACTCCTCCTACAGACAAAAGAGAACAGTCTGTCAATCTAACTTGACTTTTGGTGCAGGTGAAAGGAATGGATACAGTCCTGAGAATAGCTCTGACCTCTCCTCTGTGAGCCTCCGTGCATCTTCATTTTCTCAGAAGGGTATTCCCGGCCCTTCTTCTTTGTCTCATCTGTCAGTCCCGCAGTTGTTAATCGTATATTTTTAGCGAAGTTTAGTATTGCATAGGACATGAGAAGTACAAATATTTTTACCACGTAAATTTGCCTTTAATAAAACTTCATTGTAAAGGCATGCATGATAACAGCATATTCCTTGTAAAACTCTGTGTTGTAAAGGCTTGTGTCATAAAGACGCCTGCGTAATTCAGCCTTCATTGTAAAGGTATGCGTGATTGAGCCTTCGTTGTAAAGGCGTCATCCCGTGTGTGAGTAGGACTGTGAGCTGGTACATTTATTTCTATTGGGTAATGGATCCGCAGAACTGTCATAGATTCACACGGGAGCCATGCTGAGCGCCGCCATGGATCTGCAGATCCTCGCACATGGAAGAAAATATTTTTGGCTAATTTGCTGCTGATCAGGGGTCCCTCATAGGCCATTGTATTACACCCTTGGGGTCACCCTTCTATTACATTTCATATATATATATATATATATATATTCACTGAAAAAAACATAGGGTTTAGGGACGTTATAGTTAGTTTGACATTTCATACGTACAAAACCAGAGAAATTTGGTGTTATAGTTAATTGAGCTAACTATAACTCGCGCTCCCACAATGCACTGCTGATGACGTCACATATTATATCACTCATGACATGGTCAGTGACATCACTGATGACATCACTGATGATATCTCAAATAACGTCACTGATAACATCACTGATGACATCATCAAGTGAGTGTGTGTTTCTGAACAATTTAACTATGATATATATATACGTCAAGATGTATTGAAGAATGAGTGGATGTATGAGTGACTGAATGGCTGATTTAGTAGGTGCGTGACTGTATAAGTGAGTGATTAAACGTGTCTTACTGAATGCATGGGTGAGCGACTCATTTTTGTGAATGTCTGTATCAGTCTCTTAGCTGGTGTGTAAGGGGCAGCATTGGTTGGTGAGTAGCTATATGAGTGTCTATATGGGTTAATGATTGGTGGTGTGTGTATAACTGTATAATGAGTAAATGGCAGTGTGATTGATTCTTTCGGTGACTGACTAGGTGAATGAGTAACTCTATGGGTGAGTGGCAATGTGTGAGTATTTGTATAGGTTTATGAGTGCATATATCAGTGGCTATATTGATGAGTAACTGCTTGTATGAATGACAGTATGGGTGAGTGGATGTGTGGGTAGACCTATGAATCAGTGAGTGGGTATGTACTAACTGATATTGGTGTGTCTATGATTTCGAGAATGGTAGTCTGTATTTTAGAGTAGGTGTATCAAAGGTTATATTAGGGTGTGAGGAGGTGCACCAGATATTAAGTGGATGATGTCATCAGTAATGTCATCAGTGATGTCATTTGAGAAGTCATCAGTGATGTCATCAGTGATGTCACTGACTGTGTCATGAGTGATGTAATATGTGATGTCATCAGCAGTGCATTGCAGGTGCGCGAGTTATAGTTAGCTCAACTAACTATAACAGCCAAATTTCTCTGGTTTTGTACGAGTGAAATGTCCAACTAACTATAACACCCCTGAAACCTGTGATTTTTGCAGTGAATCTCGAAGGTTTTTAAATGCTAATTTCTAACTATAACGTCCCTGAAAATTATGGGTTATTCAGTGAATTTCTATGGTTTTTAAATGCTAATTTCTAACTATAATGTCCCTGAAACTTATGTTTTTTTCAGTGAATTTCTAAGGTTTTTTAAATGCTAAATTCTAACTATAACGTCCCTGAAACCTATGTGGTTTACAGTGAATTTCGAAGGTTTTGTAAATGCTAATTTCTAACTATAACATAGTAGTCACATTTGCAGGGTGGTGCAGAAATGAGACTGGGCCTCCGACCAGCACTCAGGAATTCTACTGTGTTGGATTTACAGGAGGTACCAGAAGGGCTACTTGGCCCCCAAAGTTCCTCAGGAGTAAAGTAGACTTCATCCCCCAACCAGTACTGTGCCTGTGGTGGAGAAAGGTGAGCATGGCCTCCGAAGACCTCTTAGGAATCCCACTGTGTGGGACTTACTGAAGGTAACAGGAGGTGTAATTGGCCCCCAAGGATAACCTTGGGGGCCAACTACCTCTCCTATTACCTCCAGTAAGTCCCACACAGCAGGATTGCTAAGTTCTCAAAGCAGGCCACGCCCCCTTTGCCCACCAGTCTGGAAATGCGCTCCCAGTTGCACTCTTGGATGCGGGTTGAAGTCCCCTTCACTGCTGGGGGGCTGTTAGGGGCCAACTAGCCTACCTAACACCTCCAGTAAGCCACAGATAGTGAGACTGCTGAGAGGTGGACACAGGCCACGCCCCCTTTCTCCACCATTCTGCAAACGTGTCTCCTGGCGTGCTCTTGGTTGGGGGATGAAGTCCCCTTGCCTCCTGAGGATCCCTGGGGGCCAACTAGCCCTCCTGTTATCGCTAGTAAGCCCCACACAGCTGGATTGCTGAGAGTGGTCCGTGGCCACGTCCCCTTTTTACACCACTCTGCAAACGCGCCTCCTGGCGCACTGCTGCTCGGGGGTTGAAGGCCACTTTAGTCCTGATATCCTCAGGGCAAATGAGGACCTCATTGCCCCACCAGCAATGCACCAAGAGGCTCGTTTGCATTGTAGTGTAAAACGGGGCATGGCCTCGGACCACCTCCCAGCAATCCCACTGTGTGTGGCTTACTGGAGGTACCTGGTGTCCTAGTTGGCTCCCAGGGATCCTCAGTAGCAACGGGGACTTAATACTCCAAGTCAGAGCACACCAGGAGGCACGTTTGCAGAGTCATGCAGGGAGGGGGCAGAGCCTCCGGCGAGTTGCCGCTTTTTCATTTATTTTTTACTTTAAGAAGGGGGCTGTGTGGCCCCCCTTCTTCTGAGCCTTTTGGGTCACGGGGACCCCATCCCCGGGACCTGTTCCATTTTTTATTGAAAAGGAGGGCCCCCCCTCCCCAGGCTGATTTCAGTCAGGGGGACCCCATTCCCCGGGGCCTGGCTAAAAAGATTTTGGGGAAGGGGGACCACGTAGCCCCCCTTGCCTGGGCCTCTCTAGGCCCCAGGGACCCCAACCCATGGGCCTGGCCAGTCTTTAGTTTTTTTTTATTTCAGAGGGTGGCCACACGCCCCACCCCTCCTGAGGCCAATTTTTGCCCCGTGGACCCTACCCCCGGGCTGACCTTCCATTAAAAAAAACAAATTAAAAGGGAGGGGGCAGAATGGCCACCCTCCCGGGCCACTTTTAGCCCCGGTGACCCCATCCCCCGGGGCCAGGCCTCATGCTGGGGACCGCCAGGGGAGCACCAATGCTCCCGAGGTTTCAGCCGGCATTGCTTTTGGACAAGGGGTGCTGCTGACATCCAGCTCCCGGTTGCCGAAAAGCAATTCTGCTTCACTTCATGGAAGCGAGAGCAGGTTTTCTTCTCACCCTTCCATGAAGCAAAGCAGTGTTTGCAATGACAGGGTGGGAGCAGAGCTCCCGCCCTCTCATTGCAAACTGCAATGTCCTGGGGGTGGGCATCCCGGGATATTGCTGGAGCAGGCCCTGGGGGTGGCTGTCGCTAGGGCCATGGAGGGCTCCAGGAGGAGGGGCCGCGCTGCCCCCTCCCAACATGTAAATAGCCCCGGAGAGGTGGTGGTCTGCAACTGACCCCCCTACATTTAAAGACTGAAGCCCAGGGGAGGTGGTGGTCCCCCGGGCAGCGTAGGGGGCAAGACATCCCCCACACTTATTTTAATAAATAACCCCCGGGGGTGGTGGCACTCGGGGCTGTGGCGGTGCCGCATGCCCCCGCGCATAATGAATAAAGTCCCAGGGAGGTGGGGGTCCCTGGGATTGCAGGGGCCTGCGCGGCCCCCGCATAAATTTAGCATATTGCCCCAGGGACCTGGCCTACCTGGGGGCTTATTAAAACAAAGCGCGTTTTTACAAAAATGCTTTTTTGGGGCCCTGGGAGCCCCTGTGGGACCCCCTGACCAGGCCTAGGGGGTCAGGGTGTTTCTACCCTGCCCCCTTTTCTTTTTTTTAAACTTTTTTCTTGCAACTCGGTTCTACCGAGTCACAAGATGGCTGCCAACACTTCCTGGTTTGAAGTGTTGGCAGCCAATCAGAAACAAGCTTGTGTACCGGAGGGTTCAGCCAATCAGATCTCACAATTCTCAAATATCGATATCTGTAAATCTTTAAATATCTCAAAAACTACTGAACGGATTTACACCATTTAAAAAAAAGCGTGCTTTCTGGACCAAAAGCTACCTTTTTGCCAAATTTGGTGTAATTCAGTTCAGCAGTTCGGACTGTAGCTGTGTCTAAAGATTCCCATGGAAATGAACATGGAGAAAATATGTTTTGGGACCCTCTTTTTTCTCGGCCCCGCTTGACGAATCACCCCGAAACTTTCACGACAGGAGCTGACCAGGGTGGGCCATTAGTTTTGAAAATTTCGCACAGATTCGTCAACTCGCGCCATAGATATTGGCAAATCAAAAAGTGCTTTTTCTATTGTAACTAGGTTCTAGCTATAACTACCTACAGACGACCGTCAGTAAGTAATGTATAATAAAAATGATATTTTTGTGTGTTTTTGGACGATATTAGTGTAAAATGATATTTTAATTCTGATATTTTTGTACTTACCATGATAAGTATAGGGGCACAATATTTTGGTAAATTATATTTTTGACATGATATTTGTGTCACACGATATTATCTTGATACTGAGTGAGTGATCTGACCCAACAGCCTCTGCTAGCACAAATCTTATGGCGACAGACTTAGGGGCTTTGGTGTAAGTATGTGAGACTACCTGACTATGGCTGCACCTCTTCTGAAGGCATACAGATCTTCACCAGCGTGGTGGACATCTCTAAACATGGCAAACTGTAGTCCACCAGGGTACCAGAGGTAATGAATTAAGCCACCCTGGCAAAAATAACCATGTAAGCATAACAGATGTGAAACTGTTCTAGAGGCCCAGCAAGAGAATCATGATTAGACAACTTGTGTGAGCAATTCAATTTATAATGTACCTATGCCAAGTGTATCTATGATTATAATGCCACAAACCTTAAATCAGGTATTGCTTCAGAGCTCTTGTGCAAATATCCCACGAACATTTCAGAGATAACGTTTCTCCCTCTTCAGTCTTCACATGTTTTCCACAAGTGCATCATAAGCAAATGTTGCCTGTGCAACATTCAGTTTGCTTCCGAATGAATGATGCTATGGTGAGAGTTCTGAACCAATAAGGGCAGTGTCTCAGTATTCATTAAAGTAGCACTATAAGGTACCTCTATGTCAGCTGTTCATCCCCACAGCTCAACGCTCAGTGTTCTATGCCCAAATCCATACCTGTTACCCAACGAAGACAGGGCCTTAGCAGGCAACAGCTGGTACTGTTCAGGGCACAAAGGGGAAGTAGATAATTTGCAGCCCACCGAACGGGAAGGCTATGTATTCTCTTGGAGCTTTTCTGAGCCTCTCATGGGCAACCTTGAGGGAACAATGCTATGCACCACTCTAGCGATGAGGGAGCCAAAGATGTGACATGGGCGCAAAGCATTGCCTCTAGTGTAACATGGCATGGTATGGCCTGTGCTGGGTGCGCTTTATTGGGTCTGAAACTGTTATTTCTTACTATGCTACCAGAACAGACATCTTCTTCAGAGAAACATCAACTGCAGTACGCCTTCCATCTTCTTGTTGTCTTTTTATTGTCCAGTGCTCAGATCTTGCAAGACCAGATGGTCACGCGGTAGCCAGATCCATCTGCAGCTATCGTATTTAGCAGTCTATAAAGCAGCAGCCAAAAGGGTCTTGATGTTTCGTATTCAGGAACCATGTCAAATCCAATTTCCCCATATGCCATGTTTTATGACATCCTTGATCCCAAGTTGTGCATATTGTTAGTTTGGTCTTGAGTATAGATCTTTAGACATTGGACTCTGAGCACAAAACGTATGGGACAGTGAGGGCTGTATGACTTTATATCAAGAACATGAAAGAGTTTTTGTAATTCTATGTTTTTTACATAAAAAATGATAAAAATATAAAATGAGAAAAGGGTCTTACGGATATTAGGAAGGCAAAACAGGAAGGAAGAGAAAGACAGTAAAGCAGAATCAAAGCGAGAATGGAAATATTAAATAGAACCTTCAAGAGTGCGACAATGAAACAGGGAGTGTAGATAGGTGAAAGAAAGACGTGTGCGGTGGAAACAAGAATCGGAAGCCTTGGAGATGTGCAACACCTATATTCGGCCGTGCCAGCGGTGGCCTCCTAAGAAAATCTTTAACCCCTGCACTTATGTGGTTTTTTTACAACAAATCAAGCCCTGGTTGACAGTGAACAGTCGAGATTTCGGTTTTAAGAAAGTGAAGATTTATTTGAAGGAAGTTAGACATAGGGTAGCAAAAAAACTAATGTTAATCGGCAAAAAAAAATTACAAAATAAACTCATTCAACATGTCGTGCATTGCCTTCTGCTTAAGGGTGAGCAGGGATGGAGATGTAACTCAAAGTAACTCACTCTCACTCTTTCTCATGAGCTCCTGTGGCTGACACCGACAGGTGCAGTTGCAGAGTTACAAAGCTCAGGCTCTTGTTTCCTTTAGAAATGGTAAACTGAAACAATTAGGCAACTTCTTAAAAGGATGTTCTGGTCAAACTGGAAATGAAGATATTTTCGAGTAAGTAAGAAGGATAAAAGCTTGACAAGTCTAATTTTAGCTTTTGATAAATGGAGATGCCCCTTGGACATTTTGTACAATGGGATTAAAGATGTACTTTACCTTCGCTCCAATTTAGCAAGCCTTGAATAGATAACCCTTATACTTTTTTCACTTAATGCATTTGCCACTTGTGTAAGTGCACTGTGGGTTTGTTAGGAGCTGTCATTTGCCAAAAGTCATAGGCCCCTCCCACTGAGCGCACCATGTCCGTGTTTTTAGCACTGACTCGTCAGCATTTTCCTTTCATATTTCAAGTGCTGATTGCTCTCTGTGTCCAAACTGCAATACTTTTTTCAAATAAATATGCAAAATCTCAACAAGATGATGTTTGCTTCCACACTGTTTTTGTACTTCTACTTGTAGTGATACTGGTATCAATCTGGTTCGAAATTTGGATGAGCTGATCAGTGTGCAAGGCCTGATTTTACACTTTCAACTCACAATGCTATTTCAATTAATTAGCAAACTTGCAGGCTTGACGTATCACTTATTCTACACATTTTCGAAGTCAGAGCTTCAAAATGTGGCAGGCTTTGAGAGAGTCAAAAGGAAAGACACTTAGGGCCCGATTCTGATGCGGGTTGGAAAACCTTCCCGACCGAATCGGTTGGGAAATAGTTTCCGACCCACTCGGATCGGCAGAGTCCGACCAGCGGAGTACGATGCATCCGGATGCTTCCTGATACGATTTGGTTGGACTCCCATTGACTTCAAACACGTTCCCAATCCGATTTGGAAGGAGCAAATGCCGTTAGGAGGCCTTCCTAACCGCATCAGGCCTTAGGTGTGAATGCTTTCCTAACCACATCAGAATCAGGCCCTAAGGGGCCGATTAGGATGCGGCTCAGAAGGCTCCGAGCGCATCGTTATGGCCTCCTCGGTTTACTTTACGACTGCCTAATAAAGATATAGGCAGTCGCAAAGCAAACTGGCTGGTCATTCTGTCTGGCTTCCAATGGGCTCAGAAAGCCCGTCAATCAGTCGGAATCCAGCCAGTGATCTCAAGGGCGGGCCTTTCCGCCCTTGACATTACAATGCACGGTTCCCAACATGGTTTCCATGTCGGCGAAACCATGTTGGAAAATGTGTTTGGGGGCCCCCAGCAGGGCCCCCTTTGGTGCACGGCCTCCAGTTGGATGCCGAGGGGGAATCTACGGTGCCCCCCTGTTGATCCCTGCACCCTGTGGCAGGCACCTTGAGGTGCCTGCCAAGGGGTGCAGGGATGAACCACAACTCCCATTTCACTAAGGGAGCATGCATTACGGCAGGTTTCCGGTCGTAATGCATGATCCCGTAGTGAAATGTAGGAATGTGACCAAACAGTGTTCGTTCGCATCCTAATGAGGCGGTCAGGACCGCTGACCGGGTGTGGGTCGGTCCCAGGACCGACTCAGTTTTGGGCAGAAGCAATTCCGCCTGACATAAAAATCAGGTCCAAAGTGTCAAAGCAGCATCCTGAGTCACAAAAAAAATTGGACTCAGGATATCTAAATTGTGATTCCGTGGGAATAGCAAGGAAACATTTATTAAATAGGACTTTTCGACCATTCTTCTAATTTGCAAGGAAAAGTATGAATGGTTTGTGTCAGAGCCCCTTTCAAAGGGCCACGGGACACACAGGGACTACTGGGCCCAACGGTAGGGGTTGAGGTCTTTCACTCTTGATGTCCTGGGGCCCAGCCTAATATGGTTCCTGAGCAACTCGGCCAAGTACCCCGTCTGTGCTTGACTCAGTGGTAGACATGAACAAGCAGCCTAAGGCTCCCACAGAGTGGGAGGTGCAGATAAAGATTAATGAACACAGTTCAAAACTCAAAGAACGCGCAGCAATGAATCAATGCTCAGCCAAATACTAATTTTTGTACAAAAAGAAGTATTTTATTTTTAACTCTATTCATGCAAAGGAAGGTTACGCCTTTCATAGATAATAACACATCCCCCCTTTGAGGTTGAGCTCTAGTGTTTTACTGGCAAGTCACCGCCCCACCCCCTCATCATAATGTGATCATAGTTATTGACCATTCACTGGTGGCCGCATTTGGGGAATGCTCACTAGTAGGCCTTTAACACAAGAGTCAAGTCTGACTCTTTAATTATAGCCAAAAGTGTCTTAGTGTTGCCGCACTCTTACCAACAAGTCTCCTGGAGCCGCGTAGGCCCGTCACAAGTCTTACCCGCTCCAGAAGAGAGGAAGCGTGCAGCATCTTAGAGGGTGCCACATCGGCAGGCACTCTCAACAGCTCCAATCCTGTTCAGGTAAGTCGGCACATGGTGGCACAGCAGCACTCAACAGGCGCAGGCTCACCTATTCGCCTACGTAGTAGTTCTCCGGCAGCTATGAGAAGTGTTTCAGCGCTACTCCTGCAGGGTACATGTTCATGCTCCCTCCAGGGGCAGGTTGGGTGATTTAGATGCTCCTGATCTCGATGCTGTTGAGACAGCGGTAATTTCATGGTGTCCTCACTCGATCCATTGGGCCAGGTCAGATGCAGTCCTCACTGCTTCTGGCAACCTGCGGGTCACTGCTGCTCAGTTTGCAGGCTTCTTCAAGATCCACATGGCATAATTACTCCCGGCAGCCTCATCTGGCATATAGAGTTACCGCGCTACTGCCCCACAAGGCTATGGCCTTTTCTGAACAGCAGTCCTTATCACGGTGGCCCCTCTTGGCATACTGGACCAGTGTTATGGCTTTTCACACGCTCCGGCCTTTTTACGCAAGGCAGTCTTTCCACGGCCAACGCTCCTACCACATGGGGTAGCCACAATAGTGCTGCACAGGCCTCACCACTACCACACAGCAATCTTTACACAGTAATCTTCACAAAGGCCCTCTCTGGGCATAAGGGGGTTGCTGACCCATTTGGTGCAGCACCCATCTTCTCACACCTCGCCCGGAGAGTACACTTGTCAGGGCTGATTACTTGATCCTGCTCTCTTCAACGCTCTCCTCATCCTCACAGGACACACCGGTCTTGGCAGGCAGACAGGTGCTGGTGCTCCAGGCTCCAGATGTGCCCTCACCCAGCAGGGAGACTCGCAGGCCTTAGCCTTCAGTCCTGGGTACAGGCGAAGGTCCTGGAGAGCGTCCATTCCTCACACAGCCCAACTAGCTGCTGGCAGATAAAACATTTTGGGATCTCAAACTCCCCTTCTTACAGTCCATTTCCAGACACCAAATGTGATTTAGGGCCTAGGTCTTTGAAGTTTTATGTTGGGGTTCTGCTTCTTTTCAAGTAGATGCTTCGCTCCCTCCTGCTCTTGAAAAAGCAGTCTGTCAATGCAGGAGAGACTCCGATGCTGACAGTCCCACAACAGAGGCCTTGGAAGTGACTGGAGTTCACACCTGGATATCAGCCACAGTAATATGTGCAGCAAATGGTTTATCCTGGGCTCCTAGCCCTAAGCTTTATGATTCCCTTATAAAGCCCCATCTCTTTCCTAAGATGTGTCCAGGCCTTTCCTTTGTGATCGCTCACTGAATCAAAGAGCACCTTTTGAAGTGTACAAGGGGAGCCTCGCTCTACCTCCTTCAGTGTGTCCCACCTAGCTCACAGGAATGCAGCAATACCCAAATTTGTCTGGGGAATTCCTCTACGGCATGTTTTCACCAGGCAGGGCTGGGCCTCCCAAAATGTCCTCCATGTAATGTACCATTACAAGCACACTTGCACTATCCAGCACTGTTACCCCCATGTATTATGCCCCCACAGACACATTTACATTCAGAACACAAATTCACTCTGCAGGTACTGTTCAGTACTGTAGCCTTTCTGTGTTGCCACTTAAAGCACACATGCATCCACCACACGCATTCACCATGTGTGCAACATGTGTGCAGTGCACAATACTATACTCTTCATGTAATGTACACCTCACAGGTACACATACACCCTGTACATGCACTCACCATGCACATGTAACCTAGCACTACATCTCACATGTACTTTACTCCTCAAAGGTACACATACACCCAGTCCATGCATTCACCATGCACTTTCTGTCTAGCACTACATCTCCTATGCACTGCACTCCTCACAGGTACACATACGCTAGTGCATGTATTCACTATGTATGCACTGCACAGTTTGGCACTATCCATATCTTGTACCCTTGCCAGTAATTCACATCTAACTGATGTAGGTCGAGGTTAAATTAAGCACACAGCAGCTGCAATTTCAAAAGGGAGTGAGCCTCACGCCTCACTCCAGTGACACAAAAAAAGGACCTGTTCACTCCTACTGATTGCTACATGGTATGCTGCCACCACCACGGTCGCACTGCTTAACGCCAGGTGAAGGTGGCAGCCTTCCACCACTACAGTAGTAATGCTTGGATGCCCTTCCCAGTCCAACAAGACGGCAATCTCTGAGAAAGACCTATGTCATGGTGCACATACATGATCTGTATATGCATGTAACAACAAAAATCAGCATTAATCATCCAGACATTGGAACAGTTGGACATTCAGGGCAGGGGTAAACATCCGTTACCATGCAAAGGACTTTTCCATCCCAACAGATGCCCCTCACAGATCAGAACACCCAGAACCAACTCCTAACTTGGAGATGATGTGTGGTCAGTTCGGTAAATCTGAAGGGAAAGTCCATCAGTATTCCAGTAGTTTCAACCCAGCTCTGTGCTGGGTTGAAACCACTGGAATGTAGACCATCTCAACAACTTAGGATTCTCTCCCTTCATAGACATCAACCATTTCAATGTCTTATGATCTGTTTGCAACACAAACGTAGTGCCACACAAACATGGGAGCAACTTATGCAAGGCCACACTATGGGAAAGCACTCCTTCTCTATAGCCACCTAGTTCTGCTCTCTGGAAAGTAGTCTCCTATTAATTTAGGCTACTGTGCGCTCTCTGCCTTTGTCAACAAGTTGGCCTCACATCGCTCCAACTTCTTTGTCAGAGGCATCCATCTGTACAATGAAAGGCTGACTGTAGGGAAATACTTTCAGTACCGATGCAGTGTATAGTGCAATCTTTACTTCCTCAAATGTTTTCTAATACTTTTATATTCATATTAATTTCCTGGGCTGTATCTTAGAGGTAAATGCAGTCAATGGGGCAACTACACTTCCATAGTTTGATCTGTAATAAGGAAGTGATTCAAGACCTATACAACACAATGTGTAAAACAGGCTTAACCAGGGTGGTGAGCGATCCCTCACCCGAGTAGTGTGAACGGAACACACCCCAAATTGCACACCCAGATATCAAACCTGTAAAGAAAACAGTCATGAATAGTAACATGTAGACCCTGTAAAGCCCAAAAAAAAATTGCAATGGCACATCAGATGGAGAAATGTCATTAGTGTTGGAAAAAATGTCAAAACTGCAGAAAAAGATTAAATTCAAAACGAATATGTGACATACGAAACTGCAGCGTGTGAAGTCCGAAATTACACAGGTAGGATCTCGCTCGAGGAATCCCTTGAATTCTGACGAAAAGTACAGTTTGTAGATGGACAGTAACAGCATACGTACATTAATAGATACATGTGACGAATGAAAGGGGAAAGCACGGTGTCGGCTACACAGCTGACAGTCTTGTGGAGTACGCAAAAATGAAGCGATGAGAACGTACACCTTGCGTTGTCCCCAGATGACATTAAGTTTCACTAGAACTTTATTGAATAAACAAAACTTGGTTGGCAAAGCAGGCTGGATAAAGCAGACGTAACCCCAGATGGCTCCCGGCACGTCTGTGGATACGAAATGCCAATGAAGCACTGCGACCATGAGAGCACCATGACCGGAGGAGTCTAGAGGCAACAGCACATCATCACAATGCAGGTGAGACACCGCGCGCCATTGCGAGCTCGTGTCCCAACAACTTCAAATTTGAAAGCGGCGGTTGACACTGCAAACATCAGGTCAAAAAAAAATAACCAAAAATCAAAGTTAAAAAACAATGATAAGTCTCACCTGACATTGCCCATCGTAGTACTGCAGTAGTATTGCCCTTAACAAGCGCTGCCACCCAACAACAGACAGCCAACCAAAATGAGGAGAAACTCTTACAACAGTAGCTTGTCCTGAGACTCTGAGCTAAATCCAGAACTCTCCGTCATGCACAGCAAACGAATGACTTTTGAGCATGACGAGTGTAGGGTCTCTATACCTGTAGTATGAGAGGACAAACTGGACCAAATAAATGGACGTTGGGAAGAGGGTATCCCCAATCCTAGTGTTGACTTGAGGCACTGTAGACATTTGTTGTATCGTAGGAACATCTGTACAACGTAGGCAGCATTGAGATAGGCTGTAGGAACAGCATGAACAGACTATTTGGGACGCTGTAGGAACAGCAATAACAGCCCTTTTGAGATTCTGTGGAGACTACATCACACGAAGCATAGATAAACATAAAATATTCATTAGAACGACGTAGATGGGTGACCCACCCACTACAAAAACATGGGACATGAACCCATAAGAACCATGTAGATGGGACTAGCACCCACTACAAACACATGGAACTCACATCCATTAGAACTAAGTAGATGAGTCTGACATCCACTACAAAAACATGGGACTAAACTCATTAGAACAAGGTAGGTGGGACTAACACCCACTACCAAAACATGGGACTCGTACCCAATAGAACGAGGTAGGTGGGATTAACACCCACTACAAACACATGAGACTTGTACCCATTAGAACGAGGTAAGGGGGACTAACACCCACTACAAACACATGAGACTTGTACCCATAAGAACGAGGTAGGTGGGACTAACACCCACCACAAACACATGGGACTTGTACCATAAGAACGAAGTAGATGGGACTAACACCCACTACAAACACATGAGACTTGTACCCATAAGAACGAGGTAAGTGGGACTAACACCCCCTACAAACACATGGGACTTGTACCCATAAGAGACAACATGGGACTTGAACTCATTAGAAACACGTGTGCAGAGGTTGAAAAAGTGAAGACACAAACCACAAAAATGGGACTAATACCCATTTGAACATAAGTGAGAGCACTGCACAATAAGGCACTCATGTCTTGCATAGACAATACCATTAACAATAATGCGGCAAAAAAAAAAATTTGAGTACCTCACCAAATTTTTTAAACCAACATATGTGTGTCTTGCCTTGCCTGCATCAGAGTGGAGAGTTCATCTGGACATCCCTTCACCTTCTGCCATAGCTCCTCGCCGGACCCGCTGCACGGGTCCCGCTTCGTTCTTCCCGGTTACCTGACTGGTGGTGAGCCTGCCTGCTGCACTTGAGCTGCCCCAACTGATTCAGACTGCTGCTGTCAGTGTGTGCGTGTGGACGGGACCACAGGGCTGCGAGCTGACCCGCGGGGACTCAGTTTACCAAGAGTCCCTGCGGGAGACCGAGACCCGCAACACCTGGGTCGCTCTCCCTGCATGCCCCGCCCCCGCCTCAGCAAATAAGTGTCAGCTGCTTTGTGGTAATCGCTGGGATTTTCGTCTTGCCTTGCCTGCATCAGAGTGGAGAGTTCATCTGGACATCCCTTCACCTTCTGCCATAGCTCCTCGCCGGACCCGCTGCGCGGGTCCCGCTTCGTTCTTCCCGGTTACCTGACTGGTGGTGAGCCTGCCTGCTGCTCTTGAGCTGCCCCAACTGATTCAGACTGCTGCTGTCAGTGTGTGCGTGTGGACGGGACCACAGGGCTGCAAGCTGACCCGCGGGGACTCAGTTTACCAAGAGTCCCTGCGTGAGACCGAGACCCGCAACACCTGGGTCGCTCTCCCTGCATGCCCCGCCCCCGCCTCAGCAAATAAGTGTCAGCTGCTTTGTGGTAATCGCTGGGATTTTCGTCTTGCCTTGCCTGCATCAGAGTGGAGAGTTCATCTGGACATCCCTTCACCTTCTGCCATAGCTCCTCGCCGGACCCGCTGCGCGGGTCCCGCTTCGTTCTTCCCGGTTACCTGACTGGTGGTGAGCCTGCCTGCTGCTCTTGAGCTGCCCCAACTGATTCAGACTGCTGCTGTCAGTGTGTGCGTGTGGACGGGACCACAGGGCTGCGAGCTGACCCGCGGGGACTCAGTTTACCAAGAGTCCCTGCGTGAGACCGAGACCCGCAACACCTGGGTCGCTCTCCCTGCATGCCCCGCCCCCGCCTCACCATTGTCCTCATTACTGGCCTTTCTCCCCGCTGCGCGGGAGCGCGCGGGAGCGCCCGGGGCTAAGCCCGGGCAAAGGGTGGGCCGTCTAAGGCCGTACAGGGACGGGCCGGGCCCATTCTCTTTCATTGTGGACTTGAGGACTTACTGCATGTCTTAATGATGTATGCGAGTAGATTTTCTTAAGTAGTTATTTTTTGGAATTTAATATTTATTCTTTTGTTTACTTAGTATTTTAAATAGTATATTCTTTTAATAATGCCGCTATTAACTAGGAAGGGTAGGCAGGTCACAGTAAAGTCAGGCAGTGGTAAAGCCACCGGAACTTTAGATGATTTTATTAGTCGGGCTACGGGGATACTGGAGAAAGAAATTGCCCTTACAGAAAAACGTTTGTCTTTGGATCTTGTTACGGGCAAACGCTCATCCTTGGGACGGATTGGCTTTGTGGCTACTCCGGAAAAAAGCATAACTAATGATCTGGAAGCTAGCCCCAATCTAGTGGTAATCCCAGACTCCCAAGAAATACCTAGGGGGGATGTTGTAGTGGATTGTCCATTAGAAGATCACACTGCATCGAATATTAGCGGGGACGGCAAGCTACGCACTAACTCGAGCTTGTTGGAGCCTACCCCCTTACAACCTCAAGTTCTGGACCATGCCCAAGTAGTTATACAAACCAGTAAACGTAAAAGAGGAAGGGGTCAGATGAAGGGAAAGGGAACACGGTTGGGGGATCCCGGTTATTCGCCTATTTGCTGTAAAAATCGCAATAATGATGACCTGTTAGGACACATTGAAACTTTGTTAAAAAGCCTCTTGATGCCCCTCATAGAGAGAACACAAATTGTCAATCTAAAATTAGACCAATTAGAGCTCTTATTATCAGTTAATACACACTCACTGGAAACTTTGGCTAAAAACAGTAAATCTCTTGAGTCCTCGGAGATTTGCATTGCTACAAAGAAGGGTTCTCAAAAAATTTCTACCCAAAATTCAAGCAAATCATCCCAGTCTATTATATCTGGTGATACCCAGCGAATCCCCGTTCAGACAGTTTTAACTAAACCCACATTGGTGGCTGATGCGGCCCTCAGCCAATGCCTGAGATAGCTATAGCAACAACACCGATCCCAACTATATCTATGCCGGTGGTAGCACTGGGAGCTAAACCAACTTTATCAAGTGGATTATTAGTTTCGGGTAAAAAAGCTCCTCTAAGTAAACCAATTTGTGTGAACATACCCCCCGATTCCGCCCCTTTTATGGTAATCCTGACAGGGGTCCCGGTGGTTGCACCGAATAAACATGAATCAAGTCAGGACTTATTAAATAAAGTTATATTCTAGCTTAACAATAATAGGCCACTTCCCCCAAACTCTGCTACAAAAATATTAGGTGTACGAAGGGTTCCTTGGGTTGGCCCAAGCAAGAAGGATTTAGAGGGGGACTGTATTCTTATCAATTTTAGGGACAGGTGGGTTAAAGACCAAATTTGCAATAGAGCAAGGTTTGCTAGAATGGGGGACATTCAATGTATAGGGCTTGAATATTTTTATCCCAATCTGTATCATGTTTCACCAAGTAATTGTTACTCTGGGCCAGGATTGTAGGGAAATGGCTACTCTGGGTCAAGACTGCAGGGAAATAGTCACCCTGGATGGATACAGAACAAAACTGTATTTCGACCCTCCCAAAATCATCCTGGTATGAGGTACCAGGGTGATGGATGCCCCATGGGGCCTATAAGCTTTAGTAACACTATGCAATTACCCTATGACCAACCAGAAATGAGAGTTCAGGGGGAGGAATACCTAGGGTGGATGCCAAATAGCAACATTCCCCTAAGAAATCGTTTTGACCCATTGGTGGGAATGGAGGGTTTAGATTGACCACTAGACAAAAAAAAGGAAAATGCATCACCTATATCAGACTTGGCTATAGGGGAAAACTAGGGGGAAAGCCAGAAAGATAATTTGGTGGTGGATGTCACCGATCACAATGCAGGGTCTAATATACTTTTGGATACACAGGTGATCAGTATCTTAGGCCGTGAGACAAATCCATTGATTACTGAGCACGACCAGATAAGTTTAAAAGAGCATGTGGACGACAACCAAGGGGAACCTACGTTGTGTTTAATTTCATGGAATATTGCCGGTCTTGCGGGTAGACTAGAGGATGAAGGTTGGTTGGACTATGTGGGTAGTCAGGACATTTTGTGCTTCCAGGAGACATGGAGCAGAAAGGGTGAGGAAATTGACGGTTTTCAATCTTTTAACATCCTGGCGGTACCATCACCAGCGGGGAGGGCTAGGGGCAGGATAATGACAGCACTTTCTATCAGACTTAAGAATTTGATAATTTTAAAGATAGCGGACACTCCTTGGTTCCAACTGCTATTGCTTGAAAACCTGTTCCCCGAGCCCTTGTTGTTAATCAACTGGTACCACAATGTTTTTGATAGGAATGATGTAACCACAATTCAGAGTTTGGAGGACGCAATAAGCAAGGCTCGTAGTGAACGACCTCCATTATTCGTTGTTTGGGTTGGCGATTTTAACTCCTCATTGTGCAAATTTGGTGGTTCAAATGTGTGTGGCCTTGAGGATTTAAATAAACAACCTTTGATGCATTTCAAACACACGCCCCAGGGGGATGCCTTAAATAATATTATTGTTCTAAATGATCTATGTATGGTAGAGCCCTGGGTAGCCCCAGATACTTCGCAAATACCAACCTTTCACGGATTAAGAGGTGCAACGAGCACTATTGATTTTATTTTTGTGTCCAGTAATTTCCTGCTTTATGTCAATAGACTTGAGATAATAGCTAATGCTGTAAGCGATCATAACCCTTTAAAGCTATCTCTGTGTATCCCTGTTAGTGGGAAACACTCGGTCTGGGAACAGCCTATAAAATATAATAAGAACCAGGGCGTCATCATGAAGTGGGGTAAAATAGATGCTGTAGGTCTAGAGGCGAAGATCTTTAACGACTGTAAGACTGAAATCGACTCATGTCAAATGTCAATATCAGACACAGAAAAGGTTATTGGGAGCTTTGAAAAATTATGTGGGCATGTGGCTGAGTATCTTAAAAAACCAGCAGGGAAAAAGAATATAAAGTGCTTCAGATGGTTCGACTCCGCATGCTCCGCCTCACATAAATCCCTAAAAGCGGCCCTTATGCAAAAACCAAGGAATAAAGACTTGGTAAGATCAACTAGGAAGGCCTATAAAGAGACTATTATAAAGAGGAAGCAGGAGTTAAAAAACTGTGCCTGGAAGATCTAGAAAAGGCCTCTGAGCTAAAAGATAGTAGGCTCTTTTGGGACGTAGTAAATCGTCCCCTGTTTAAAAGTGACACCAAGGAAAGTATAGTGATGCAGGTTACTGGTGAATCCTGGGAACTTCATTTTGGCAAATTTTTTAATCCCAAGGCATTATCACCCTCGGATCTGTTGGATGACCCAGGAATTTTGGTAGTACCATCTACAGCTCTGCTCCTTAGCTCCTCGCTTACACTGGAGGAGGTTGAAGAAGCTCTGAGGAAAGGTATATCATTAAAAGCTCCGGGCCCTGATGCTGTTCCTTTGGACTTTTTCAAGCACAATATGGAAGTATGGGCTCCGTTGCTGCTAAATGTTTTTAGGGCTGTGGTTGTTGGTCGCATTCCTGCATCATGGAAGAAGGCAGTGGTGGTGCCGATTTTTAAGAAGGGCGATAGGTGTGACCCCCGATGCTATCGACCTATATCCTTGATTGATGCATCATGTAAGTTATTAGGAAGGGTCATTTTGGCCAGACTGGAAACGTGGGCTGATTCTGTTGGTTTAATTGTGAACTCCCAGTATGGATTTAGAAGTGGGAAGGGGACGGTCGAACAGTGTTTAAATTTGGCGCTGATCCTTGGCAAGTACATGAAGGCAAGGAATTCTGCAATTTACCTTGCCTTCATGGACTTGTCTAGCGCGTTTGACACTGTTTGCAGAAGTAAGCTATGGCAGATGATGGATAATATGGGCTTTGAAGAACCCTTGGTTACGCTACTCCGCAGATTGCATGCTGCAACATCTGTGGCCATAAGGTTTGGACCTGGGGGTGAAATAACAAAACCGATTCCCTCAACTGAGGGGGTCCGTCAAGGGTGCATTTTGGCACCTTTTTTATTTTTGGTGTATACAAATGGATTGGAGAAGCATTTGTTGGACCATTGTTGTAATTTTCCAAAGGTAAATGGTAGGAGTATTCCCATATTGTCATATGCAGATGACACTGTTTTAATGACCCTCACTGGAAACAGCATGCAGACATGCTTAGATGCTTTTAACACCTTCATGTTGGACCTTGACCTAAAGGTAAATTTTGCAAAATCCTTTGCTATGGTCTGTGGTCCAAAAGGGTCAAAATCTAGGAAATTTGTGGTGAATAACTTCACCGTTGAAAAGGTGGATAACTTTAACTACCTGGGAAATCTCTTCAACAACAAATTAAGTTGGGCCCCATTAATGAAGACTCGAGTCCAGAGTACTACTCGCTCTATAGAAGGTCTTTTCCGTTTTTGTGGCAAGTTGGGTCAAAAACCTGTTGCGCATCTCAAAACCCTATATATATCTAAATGCTTATCTGTGGCCACCTATGGGGCAGGGGTATGGGGGACTGAGAATCCCTCAGTCATACAGGTGATGGAAAACAAATTTTTAAAACGGGTATTACTGATTCCATCGGGTTCATCAAACACCTTCTGTCATAACGAAATGGGAATGACCAAAGTGACTGATATTATTCGTCTGTCGCCCTTATTACTATGGTGCAAAATATGGTTATCGGACGATCTCCAACTTTCTAGAGAAATTCTTTTAGATTGTATGAGCCTGGATAATGTAAAACAGATTCCCTGGCTGTCATATGTTAATGACATGTTGCATAAGATAGGTTTGGGTTATGTTTATGAAAATCCTGAAAATATTCGGGGAAACATAAAAACCCAAATTAAAGCATGTTATTGGAAATTTTTAGACATATCTAGTTCGGGAGGCCTAACAAGTCATGCATCTAAGGTTCAGCATCAGTTCTATTTAACTTTTTCGACTAATGTCCACTGGCGGTTTTATCTTACAAGGCTTAGGCTAAATACACTCCACTTCCTTTTTGCCTTCCCTAAACAAGGGGGTTGGTGTGAGAGGCTACCCCCCTGTCCTTGTAATAATAGAGTCAGTCAAAGTACCATACACGTTGTCGTCTTTTGTTCTTTATACCAGGAACCTAGGATTAGATTCATTAAGCCTATCCTGAAGGGGCGGCAACCATGTACCTATAATGAAGGCTATGACTACCTGTTGTCATTAACTTCTGTTGAAGTTTGTTGTGCTATGTTGAACTTCATACGAGTGTCGCTCCGGATTAGGAAACGTTATGGATAACCTAGCTTTAGATCTGTATTTTCCCATTGGATTTTTTGTACTTATGCTGTATGACGGTCTCTCAATTAAAATTTTGTTTCATTGATGGCTCATTTTAACCATGTATCTTATGCTTTTAATTTTGTGCTTTTATGAGTCTCTGTATGAATCGAATAAAGATATTGAACGAACGTGTAACAAACTTCAACACCACGACCCAAGAGTCTATGTAAATGCGATGCGGTGTGCATGTTACCATATATTAGCAGGAGATTGCCTGTAAATATCAAAGGAATTGCATGCAGTGTAATACTACCTTTGGCTGAGAGCCGTAAAAAAAAACATAGCACAGTCAATGTATTAATTACCATTTTGCATGAAAACATGGTCTCAACACAAGAATGTAATTTAGAAAACGTCTAATCTTACACGCTAGACTTGTAGTTTGGCAATAAATACATTTTCCCTTAAACTAAAGCATCTGTGGCAGCCTGAATAAAACAATTTAAAAGCATGTACCCTGCAGTGACATTCAAGCAAAGTATCCACGACATGACAAGTTTTCTCCATGGTTTTTTAACACCACACCAAACCAATCCTTTGATCAACAGAAAAGCAGTCCACTTTGATACATCGACGTACCCGGTCTCCTTCTGTGTCATTTACAACTTTAAGCAGGTCTAGGGTCAACACTTGTCATGCTTACAAAACGTCCGATGAATGCCACAGCGGAGATCCAGCATCTGGTCTGCGGGTGAAAAAAAATGGCAGTCTTAACTGCAGAGCGCACCACGAAAACCACAACGTAGATTGTCAGCTGCACGCTGAAGAATAACAAAGATGGTGGCACGCTGTCATTACCACGCCGCGTGGCTTGCGGTAAAAGCGTGCTCTCCAACATTGCACAGCAGCAGGAAAGATGGTGGCACGCTGTCAGTACCACGCTGGCTGGCTTGCGGTAAAAGCATGCTCTCCAACGTTGCACAGCAGCAGGCTGTGGCGCGAAGAGGAATGTCGTCACAGAAAATCCGTGGCACGGAGAAGGACGAAGGTAGGTGTGCACGTGCTATTTATGACTCGCGCCTCCGTTTTTAAAAGAGAACAAAACGGATCAACTGGCACTGTCGGCGAAAAAGCTCAAAAACACCAAACAATAAAATACAACATATGTCTCACCTCAAACGTCCAATGCACAGACATCATATCAATATCCTTATGAAGTTGCCTCCAATGTAGCAAGACTTGCCAAGCAAACACTACCAAACACTCCTTGCCAGGATTAAGATCACAATGTGTAGAATAGTTCCTTCGAACGCCCACACCATATGGAAATGATGATTGATCCCTTTGTGTTTGTTAGAGGTAATCAAAACACACTTTGCAGTTTACAAAGATGATAAAATGTCTATGAGAATCACGATGTGCGCAGCGTCGACAAAATCAGAGTTACCATCTAGAACAGCAAAGATGAAGTGGCTTACTTTATTTGAAGGCGCAATCCTTGTTGATGAGGCCACGTGAGACAGAGTGCTGCACGCTTGAGTAGGATGTGATGGGCAATGGTGGAGTGCTGAGGGTCACACAAGCTGTCACAGAAACTGGAAAAGACAAGAAGTACAAGCAGGCTGGAGGTGTCGTCTTAAATTTCTGTAGGTTTCCTTTGAAGATGTCTTGTTTCAAGAGTCCTTTTTAAAACACGCGTAGTTTCTTTTGATGAATCCTCACAGAAATGTTGATGAATGGTTGGCTTACACTCACGAAGGCACAGCTCAGGACCAAGGTGATGTAGAGTGCCAGGCTTACCCTCACTGAGGGCACAGCACGAGAACCGACTGAAAACTGATGCGGGCGACCGATGTAGGGGTCACTGGTGGGGCTGACATGGCAGTTTGATGGTAGTACGCAAACAGGTACAGAAGAAGATTGCTCGAGGTTCCCAGACACTTCCACTTGAACTTGAGAGGTAGAGATTGCAGGTTCTTTTTTAACTCGTCGCCAATAAAATGTAGTAATCAAGTCCACATCCAGAATGTAGTTTGAAGTAGATTTGTTGAAGTTGGTTACAGGATATAGGTTCAGGAGAGAATCAGCCCCACCAGGAGCAGCCAGCAAGGCGCTCAGCCCTTCTCCAACTGTGGGTTTCATAGATGAACATTCCACATTACATCATCTCCACAGTGTTCCAGTGGAGAAGCAGTGGATGACATGAACAGCACTAACACCAAGATACCACAGTTTGCCACTAAGGTCCTGTGATAACCGTCCTGTAAGTCCTAAAAAGGCCCTCACTTCAGTGTGGGCAGTAGGCACTTCCCACTCCATCACAGACTGAATCTTGGCATCCAACGGGTGAATAGTCCCTTTCCCCACCTCATGAACAAGGTAGCCTACAGAGGACTGCCTCACTTAACATTTAATTGACTTGATGGTCAGTTTGCTCTCCTGTATGAGTCAACACCTTCTCTATGTGCTTTAGGTGGTACTTCCATGATTTTTTAAACACTGTATTGTCATCCAGGTGATCCACACAGAACTCTTGTAACCCTGTGAGAACATGCTTAACCCGGTGCTGAAGAGTGTGCAGGAGCATTATTAAACCCAAAGGACATCACCTTAAACTGGTACAGCCCCTCTGGCATGGACAATGCATTCCTTAGCATTTGGTGTCAATGCGATCTGCCAATATCCCCTGGTCAGATCCAAGGTGCTCAAGTACTTTGCAGTACCTAACCAATCCGAAAGCTCATCTGCTCTTTGGATTGGGTGGACATCGGTTTGGGTTACCTCATTGAGGGCTCAGTAGCCCACACAGAACCGCAAGTCAGTACTTGTTTTGGTACTAGAACTACAGGAATAGACCGAGAACTACAAGATCTCTCAATGGACACCAGGTTAAACATCTTGCGAACTTCCACCTTAATGCACCCCTGAACCTGGTCATACACTCAGTATATTCTGCCTTTTACTGGCAGACTGTTCAACTGTTCAACTGCGTCTATGTCATGCACACGGTGTTAACACCTCTTTACACTCTCTTTGCTGCTCGGGTGTTAACTCAGGGGCTAACGGAACCCCTTCCACTGTGCCATCCTTCATGCCACTATGCATCAAGTCAGGAAGAGCCTCACTGTCTTCCTCAATTTCCTCTGCCATAGCCATGAAATTCACTGTGCAGTCTCTCTGAAGTTATGCCTTCGGTTCTCTGGCAGAGTTCCCATCATGGTCTTCAGTGTTTTGTTAAACCACTCCACCAAATCATAGGTTTATGGCTGGTATGGCACGAAGAAATGGTATGTCACACCAGCTTGCTCCCACATCTCTCCAATGTGAGAAGAGATGAAGTTGGTTTCACAGTCAATAAATTACTGTCCTTGGAAATCCAGCCCTAGAAAAGATCCCCAGTAGAGCTCTCGATACCAGCTTTGCAGTCATGCTCTTCAAAGATACAGTTTCAGGGTACCTGGTGGTGTAATCCATCACAATCAAGATATACTTGGTGCCTGAGTGTGAGGGGGGTCCAAAAGACCAACTATGTCTAATTCCACCCACTGAAATAGAACACCCATTACTGGTAGAGGCACTAACAGTGCCTTAGTTCTCCATCCTGTTTTACAACTCATCTGGCAAGCGGAACAGGTACTAAGGAACCTCTCTGTGTCTCTGCGCATCCCTGGCCAGTAGAATAGAGAGTTCTACCAATCCTGGGATCTTCTAATCCCTGGGTGCCCTGCCAAGGGAATTCATGGGCCAGTGAAAACAGGAAGTTCCTGTGCACTAATAAAACCACTAGCCTCTTGCTTGCTCCTGGCTCAGGGATTACCAGTTCACTATAGAGAAAACTATTCTCCCAGCCAACATAGTATTCTCCAGCCACTCCTTTGATGACCTGTTCTTGGGCTTCCTTTCAAAGTCCCACAAGCTCAAGGCACTCCTATTGCCATGCAGAAATCTTTCCATGAGGCCACCCCAGTAGCTAGCAAACCCTGCAGCTCTGGAAGCATCCCAGACTCCAGCAATTGGACTGCCTTCGACACCTCATCTTACCCTCCATCAGGAGCAGAAGCAATGACCCCCCATTCATTGGCTTTCCGGAGCCTGCCCTTTCCTGCAAACTACCTTGTCTTGGTCCCTGCAAATCAGAGATGATTCCGGCCCCACTCTGAGACTGATGTGCAGCCAGTGCTATGGTACCACAGCTGATGTTGTTGAGACCATAAAGACTTCTAGTTCTGGTACCAACCAAACATAAATCAAATCATTGCCCAAGAGACATCCAGTTCCTTGTTTTTCCCTTTCCTCAACATCAATCATGGCCACCTTGCCATTGAGCTGAATCTCAAACCTGACAAGCCGATACTCCGTGCGCTCTTCACTGGCTACCATACCTGTATCCTTGGTTCCAGGGAGTATCTCCTCAGCCTTAAGGCACTTACTCTAAACGATAGTGCGGAAGGCCCCAGTATTCCTCAAGGCAGATACTTTCCTCTCATTGATACTAACTTCCTGCACAAATACCATTGTGTCAGGATGAATGTGTTTCAGAGCATCTGGGCCCATCTCCCAAATGTCCATAGTTACAAGGTAAAGCATAACCGGTCACTCTTGGGTACCTTCACCACATGTAACATGCTTGGTATCACGGATGTCGCTGGGATAGGTTCTATCACCTGACAATCTTTCTTAAAGTGTCTCCGCTGGTGGCACTTGAAACAAGTCACCACATGGACTTGGAAGGGCTTCCTTGCCTTCCCTTCTCCTTATGCTTCTTCCCGGGTATGCCTTTACCATTACCGTGCTTCATGTGCCCTCCTCGAGAATTACCCTGGTACTTACCCTCTGGTTTGGAACCAGTCTGTGGAGAGTTCTCCTCCCCACTTGGCTTAGAATTATGCTGCTGTAGCCCTCTGTGAAACCTGTTAGCTAACCACTTATCAGTTAACACTGCAAGTTTTGTTGGATTCCTTTCCACCAAATCAGACAGGTATTGCCTAAGTAGGGTAGAGCACTGCTCCTTGAGTCGCTCTGTCACCATCAACTGGTTAAGGGACAGAAAATCCTTGTCCTCCATCCCTCTTACTCACTCATTCCAATCACACAATTCACCATGAATCCAAGTCTCAAATGGAACACCATCTGCCCTCTTGCAGTCACGGAATCTGTGCAGGTATTGAGCTGGTTTCAGCCCAAACCACCTAATGAGAGCTTCCATCATTCATTTATAGACCATCTGGTCTACTGTAGGCATTCCCCCAATGACTGGTGTCCCTTTAATGGCATTTGCCCCATTGTGGTAGCTGCATTACACACTTCCTTTAAGGCCTGTGCCTTACATGTGACCTCAATATTCACATACCATTCCAAAATATCCTGGCCATCCACATACACATGGACAAGATCTTTCGGAACCCTGGCCTCAACCTGTACCGAACCAGACGTAGAGTTAATTATCCCAGCTGGAGTTGTCATTGCTGACATCCTAAGTTTCTGCTTCTCAAGGGCTATAGTTTCCCTTTCCAGCTCTTTTTCCTTTTCCAGCTGTGTGTCTCCTCCCCCTATTTCTATTTTTCCTTCCCTTTTCTCTGATTCTCCTTCCTCTCTCTCAATTTCTCCTTCAGGGCCTATTTCGCCTGTCTCTTCCAACTCTTCTCCTCTTATCCCCTCTCAAACTCTCTGGCTTTTTCATCTTCCTCAGCCTAAGTTTTCTGAAGTGTCAACTACAAGCTCAGGGTCTCTGCTAAGATCAACGTACCCAAGGGATTTACGCCATGAATTGGTGACAGTGGTACCCCAGAAATTTGAGGTGGTATACCTACCTAGTGTGTTCCAGAAACTAAAGGCGGTGATTGTCTTGGTGAAACTCTGCAAAATGCATTAGGGACACACTCTGCGTGTGTCTAGGATAGATCTGTTTTAAGGGCGTCCTAGAGCCTGAGTCTGCAGCGCTTTCTTACTGGGTCACTACCATGGTTCAAACCCCTCTCGACAGACCTCCCCATTGGACCTTACGCCCTCCAATGCGCTCCTCTTTGGTGGACACTGATCTTGGCAAGCAGGCAGGTACTGGTGCTTCAGGCTTTAGAGCTTGTGGTCTTGTTTTTCCTGGGTGGGTCCCCTCACCAAGCAGGAAGACACACAGAGATTGGCCCCCAGTCCTGGTCACTGGCAGAAGTCTTTCAGAACTTTCCCTCCTAACCCAGCCCATCTGGGTGTTTGGCAGATGACAATTTTAGGACCTCAACCTTCCCTTCTTATAGTACATTTCCAGACGCCAAATGTGATTTAGGGTCTGTGTCTTTGAAGTTTTGTGTTGGGGTTCTGCTTCTTTGTAAGTACATGCCTCTCTTCTCTTGAAAGCCGTCTTTCACAGCAGGAGAGACACCTAAGCTGATAGCCCAAAAACACAAGCCATGGGAATGACTACCTTGATGACAGCCTCAGTGATAACTGCATCAAAAGATTAATCCTAGGCTCCCAGCCTCACTCTTTATGATTTCCTTATCAGCCCCATCTCCTTCCTAAGATGTGCCCAGGCCCTTCCCTTTTGATCTCTCACTAAATCAAAGAGCACCATTAGAAGTGCATAGAGGGAGCTTTGCGTTTCCTCCCCTAGTGTGTCCCACACAGCTCACAAGAATACAGGAATACACAAATCTGTTTGGGGGGATTCCTCTAACTCCTCATCTTCAACAGGCAGGGCTGGGCTTCCAAAAATGGAACCTAGGGTCCTCCATGTAATATACCATTACAGGCACACTTGCACCAGCAAATGTTCACAGCGCAGACACTATCCAGCACTGTTACTTCCATGTACTGTGCCGCCACAGACACACATACATTCAGCACATACATTCACTCTGCACGCCCTGCTCAGTACTTTAGCCTTTCTGTGTTGCCACTTGCAAGTACACATGCAGCCAGCACACAGACTCACCATGTGCGCACTGCACAAACCTGGACCCTTCATGCACTGTACTCCTCACAGGTACACATGCACCTAGTACATGCACTCACCATGCATGCACTGCCTAGCAATGCCTCTCCCATGTACTGGATTCCTCACAGCTACACATACAATCAGGACATGCACTCACTGTGCATGCATTTTCTACTACGACATCTCTCATGTACTACACTCCTCGAAGGTACATGTGCACTCACCATGCATGCACTGCACAGTTCTGCTCTATCCCTGTACTGTGCCCTTCCTAGGCACACATACAACCAGTGCAGAGTCATCATTTATGCACTGCACAGTACTTCACATTTAATGTTTGTAAGCTAAGGGTGAGTTAAGCACACAGCAGCGGAACTTTCAAAAGGGAGTGAGCCTGTAGGCCTCACTCCAGCACAAAAAGATTAACAAGCATTTGCAATGCATTAGGTCTCGCATTTACGCGAGTTTGAGCTATTGACATTGCAAATAACAATGCCTATTGGCATTGTCATTTACAATGCCAATAGCTTTAACTCGTGTAACTGCGAGACCTATTGCATTGCAAATGCTTGTTAAGATTGTGCTCCGAGGTATGGGTGCTTGTTGCAGGTCAAGTCGGTGTGTGCTGATCAGTCAGGTCGTGTTAGGAAAAGCAGAGGAGCAAGGGAACAGCCTGCTTTTAAAAGGGCATGTCTAGCGGGACACCAAATCGAGTGAAAAGCCCTGTTAGCCATTTTGTAATGTTAGACATGCGTAGGGATCATTGTTATTTGTGCCTATGGATCGTTATTCTGTCCTATAGCAAGGTGCAATAAGGCTGAGAAAAGCAATAAATCATTACATTCATGTACTTGCCAGCCGGCAACCTGAGGCTCGTGTTAAAACAAGCGAAGACCGCCGTGAGAAGTGATCTTTGCTTATGCTGATTGGGTAGTGAAAAAGTTGACACACCCCGGAAAAACGCACCACGCGGGAGTACTGGGTAGAACTACAGCAAAGCCGGAGACAAACTTCAATCCCGGGAGCATTATTGATTGTGTGCAATGCCTAAATAATCAGTTCCACAGGAAAACAAACTAACCATGCGTTTGCCATGCAATCGCGGCACTCGCACTTTAACTGTAAACATCTTAAGCTAAAGCGCGGGTGCCCTGATTGCTTCAAAAGTAAAGAAATAGAAAACAACGTTTCTTTCTATTTATTTACTTTTGAAGCAATCAGGGCACCCGCACTTTAGCTTGGGATATTTACAGCCAAAGCGCGAGTGCCGCGATTGAAAGCAAAGTAAATAAAGTGAAAAAATAGCGGACACACTTTTTTCTCTCTTTATTTACTTTGGTTTTATCGCCGCACTCTGACTTTAACTGTAAAGATCTTAAGCTAAAGCGGGTGCCGCAAATGGTTCAAAAGTAAAGAAAGAAAACGATTTTTTCTATCTCTTTACTTTTTGAGCAATCATGGCACCGTGCTTTTGCCTAAGATCTTTATAGTTAAAGCGCGAGAGCCGCAATCGAAACCAAGATGAACAAGCAATGGCCGCTAAAGCACTTAATGAGCCATGACGGCTGGTAGATAAGAAAGGCAGATGGCGGCTGGAGCCAAATCTATGGAGAAGGGAGGGGGAAGTGGGTGCTGAGGAGCCATTAGATGCCAGCTGTGCACGTGCATGTGATCGTGCACTCAAGCTTTAGGCCAGCCAAAAGACTGTGGGTAGCACTTTGAAAATCCCACTTACAAAATATCTCGCACAAAGCAGCGCAAGCCATAGCTCAGGCGAGACCTTAAAAGGATTCAAATAAATAGTTATGAAAAAATAAATACGTATTATTTCTAATTATACGTTGGCAGCAGGCATCAAAAGAGCCATACAGTGGAGGAACAAGGTAGGCTTCTTATTGGCTAGACGTCAAACATCAGAATTACATTGGTGGTACTGCACTTAGCAGGCGGAGCTCTTAAGGTGATGGGCTGGGAGGGAGGTCTGTACGGTGGGTTCCTTCAGCTTTCTTGGTGCTGTGATGTTGCAGGAACTTGCTATGGGAGCAGCAATTGGTCTAGTGGTACAATGGGGTGTTTGGGGCCTCTCTGCGCTGCTCAAAACAGAGAAATTCTATGACCTTTCGCTGGAGTACCGTAGCGAATTTGTTGATCTCACTCAGAGGTTGAAGTGTGTGGGGATCTCTGGGGCACAATGCACCTGTACGTTTTTAATTTAACATAAACAGCTCCTCCTACATTTTGTTAAAAAAACATAAAACCAACCCGGAATGGTTAATTCCGACAGTTGAGATGTCTTATCAGATGTGGAAAGGAGGGAACGTTCTGTTGAGTGAAGCAGAGGAACAGACAGTTAATAAACAAGCCTTACCAGGGTGTTTGCTTCCTGAAAGCGTGATCTTCTAAACCATTTGGGACATTCCCATCAGCTGTCCTTACGTGGACTTCCAACTCTCATGCGCATCTAAAGCTGTATCTCACGGATGGTACAGAACTTCTTTGCCCACGTCACAGGTATACGACTTTCCGGCTGATCCAGTACACCCCCCTCCATTCTGAAGTCTGACCTGGATACAAAGTAGCTCAGGGTCAAGCACCCTGAACTATTCACCTGAGAGCTTTTTACTACTTTTCTTAACTTATTGAATACTTGTCACATCCCTTTCGGTTAGATTACTGTGGCTTTTCCTGATGAAGGAGTTATATACAGTAGAAAAGTGCATCACTGTTGATTACAATTTGTGTTTTTGTTAAATCATGTGGAGATGTTGTTGCACTTACGCTTTCTGGAAATTGTTGGAACCATTAGGATGATATTAAAGAATTTCATATCAAATAACTGAATTTTGTAATAATTTGATGTATATACTGAGTCCTTAATATCAATTATGTGTTTTGCTAGGTCTTACAGATTACATAGACCTATAGTTGCCTAGGGGTTTCTTTTCAAGTCCTTAGGTCGAGCCAGCTCTCACTCGAGCCTCAAGTGGCTTTCCCACGTCTAAGAGAGGGTAAAGTTTAAACCCAGATAAGACTAGAGTCCTACCTCCAGGATCAATTCTGCATTTTCCGGGATGCGGGGGTTTGTTGGCTTGCTCATCTGACCAAAGATAGGCACAGAGCGGTCACTATCCTAGGGCAGATGTCTAGCGGTAACAACCGCAATACTTCTAATATGGTCTTGACTAGAATCTCCTTGTATAGTTTCACGTCTCATACGAATCTTAAACTCAATTTATGAAATGTGTGTGCAAGCTGAAAATCAGGCATCCGTTAGACAAAAAAAAAATGCTTTTCCAACACACAGACATAACAGTAGCACGCTGTGATGCGTTTTAAGGAAGGACTGTTATCTATATGGTTCCCGCTTTGCACAACTTCAAAAAATATGAAACACCAAATAAAGCAATATCAAGAGTGAGAGCAATTGGCGTAACAAAATAAAAGGAGTTTGTCCTATAACTATGAAAGACGTTTAATATAGGGAGGTTCACGGCAAACATCTCACTCGGGCTTAGCCACTGACCCATGAAAACAAAGACTATTTTACAAAGTATATCTCAGAAAATATATAAAATCTGGGTTTTGCATACTTCAATTTCATACGAAGAAAGCACAGAGTACAAAGGCTTTCCTATACTCTGGCACGTACTTCTTAGTCCAAATGCAACTCTTTAGCTCTGTAGACGGTTCAGCAGTACAGTCTGGTTTAAATGCAAATAACCTCGTAACCCTTTAGCGGTCAAATGCACATTACCAGAATGCTTCTCTGTTACTAACCAACAGAAATTATCAAACGGCAACCGGGCAGTCAATTGCCTAGATTGCTTTCTAATGAAAGCACACACCATGGCCGTGGGCGGGTTTTATCTCTCCTGTCTTAACGGCCGGAGAGAAACACATTGGCTAAGGAAGGGCATCTGTCCGAAAAGGAACGCACGGTTAGCATGAACTGCACTGGCCGTTTGAGGATATTCTCACCATGTTTGCAAAGTGCTGTAGGTCCAAGCCCGGTGACTGCCCGCATCCAGCAACCGGCACAGGATACTGTTAACAGTCACGTGACAAACACGTCGTTCTTTTAGCCGCGTGCGCAGTTACTCTACTCTCACGCCCGCCCTCTGTGAACAGCGCCTCTGATATTGGGGCGCGTTTGGCTGGTCTTCAGAAAGATGGAAGTAAGTTAAAAAGGCAATAGGACGACTCTAATACGCTTGGAAAAATCCCGTCCATCTCATGGTCTGCGTATCGCCACGCATCCTGGTTCCTTTTACATGCATCACATAGATAGAACAAGCATTGGCCGCACGCGCGCCTCGCGCTTAAAGTTAAAAAAAAAAAAAAAAAAGACAAGCCCGGCGGAGCGTGGCGCGCGCACGCTTGGGGGAGCAAACTCTTTGAAGGGCTCCCAAAAAGCGGAGTGCATGGCGGCACCAAGCGCGTGATTGTGCGCGTGCTAGCAATGCAATCCGCTTTTTGGGAGCACTTTGAAATGCCCTTTTACAATAGTCTCGCTTTGCGATCGCTTACGCGATAGCAGGGCGAGACCTAAAAAGGACCTGTTCACTCCTAATGACCACTATACTGCCACCACTGTGCTTCTACTGCTTAACTCCAGGTAAAGGCGGTAACCTTCCACCACTATGAAAGTAGTGATTGGGCGCCCCTTCCTGTTCCACAAGACTGCTGTTAGAAATGGGGTTTCAGGTTGGCTAGGGTATGCACCTAAGCCAGGCAGAACCCACCACTCTAGTCAGAGTAAGGGAATTGTGCACACAAGATAACCCTTGAGAACCCCCTTGGTAGCTTGGCAGAGCAGTCAGGTTTATCCCAGAGGCAATGTGTAAATCATCTGCGCAACACACACACACCAGTGACACAATAGGCACACCACAAAAAGAGACTCCACACAAGGTTATTGAAACATATCCTTTGCATTCTACATAAAACACTTTAGACCACAATCACATAAACCACTGTGCCACTAGGCACTTGCCGTGACATCACATAATTCATACCATCACTTTGCTCTAGGCAATGGTGATAACAGCACTAGTAATGCCATCCCGTAAATACCATATAGTGTGTTATGCTATGTTAAAAGGGTTTTATAAAACGCTCGTACACCGATTGGTTTCATGGCGCTGATACCAGGAAATGCCAAACCTGGAGCAGTTTATTCGTAGGCCTGGATGTACAGCCATGTTTTGAGGGATTTTCTAAAACTCAATAGATCAGTGCTTGACCTGATTACCAGGGGGATGGAATTCCACATTCTGGGGACCAGAGTTGCAAACCTACAACCCCCTTGGCGCATCAACTTGAAGGACGGGACAGTCAAAAGTTGGAGATGAGCCGAGCGGTGGTTGCGTGAGGGGGTGTAGCATGATATGAGGCTGTCTATGAATTTAGGGCTCCGGCCATTCAGGGGTTTAAACACCAGACAACCAATTTTGAATGCGCAGAATTGGGGAATAGGAAGCCAGTGCAGCTTTCTTAGGAGGGGGAGGCATGTTGCCACCTGGGTTTGTTTGTAAATGGATCTTCTCGCTTGGTTCTGTACCATCTGTAACCGTTTTGTAAGGCAGAGTGGTATACCAAGATAGATTGCATTGGCGTAGTCTAGATGTGATAGGACCATGGCTATCAAGACATGTATCAAAGCTGCTTGGGTAAGCACATCACAGAGCCTACATGAGTTTTTTAGGGAAAGGTCATTGTTTATAGTGACCCCAAGGCTTTTTACTGAGGAGGTGGGAATTGGGGGGGGGTCCTAATTCATTTGGCCAATAATGTGGGCTCCACAGATTGCGACCGCCACCTGTCAGGACTAGTTCGGTCTTGCCTGGATTTAGTTTTAGGTGGCTGTGGTCCTTCCAGTGCATGGTAGACTGAAAGTCAGATATTGACTGGGGAGAGTTGTCGATTGTGAACAATAGTTGAAGGTCATCGCCATAATTGAAGGTGACCACTTTCCTTTCCTTCAGAGACTTGATCAGTGGGAGAAGGTAAAGGTTGAACAGGTGCAGGGAGAGCGAAGAGCCTTGTGGGACCCCACACGTAGTTTTTAATTTGGGGGCCGTGAACTGGCCAATACGGACTGCCTGAGAGCGGTCTTTCAGGAAGGAGCTGATCCAGCTAAGGGCTGGGCCCTGGATGCCTGCCTCTCTGACATGGTCTGCCAATATACCATGGTCGACCGTGTCGAAGGCGGCCGAATGGTCTAACAGCACCAGGGACTGAGGAGTGCTTCTGTCAGCCTTTTCCCGTAGGGAGTCCAGTACCGCTAGTATCACCGTTTCCGTGGAGTGAGCTGGATGAAATCCAGCTTGGTGTGGGTCAAGAAAATTAGTTTGTTCCATAAAGTTGGACAGACATTTTGCCACTTGGGCCTCCAGCACCTTGGCTAGATGCGGGAGCAAGGAGATGGGGCGGTAGTTTGACAGCGCCTGAAGGTCAGCCCCAGGTTTCTTTAAGAGGGGGACCACTATTGCCTCTTTGAAGGCTTTAGGGACACAGTCCTGGGATAAGGAGTTGTTCCGGAGGGTGAGAACAGGGTCCGGAAAGGCGGTGAAAGTAGCTTTTAGGACATGTGGGGGGCAGTGGTCCGTGGGGGATCCATATCTGACTTTCAACAACAGATCGTGAAAGGTCTGGGTGTCAATGGAAAGAATAGATTCGAGGGAGTAGGCATTCCTGGGCATAGGAGAGGAGATTTCTTGAGAGGTATGTGTGGGGAATACTGGCTTTGATGGAGGCAATTTTATCAATAAAAAAGTTGTTCAGAGAGTCGCAGACGGCCTGAGACGGCATGGGCTTACTTAGTACTCTATCTGGGTTGGATAGTTCATCTACAATTGCAAAAATTCCCTTAGCTTGGTTTTTAGAGGTTAAGATTCTGGAGTAGAAGTGTGCTGCTTTAGCTGTGGAGATCGCCTTTTTCTATTCCCTCATAGCTGTTAGGTAGGTGATTTTTTCTCTTTGTGAGTAGTTCTGTCTCCACTTCCTTTCCAATTGACAGAGAGTGAGTGAGCCTCAATCCTGGTTGGTTACCTCTCATTGAGGGTCCAGTTCTGGATAAAGAGGAGGTGGGTGCTAAAATCAAGTCTTATCCAGAGAGGTACAATGAGAGATTTGACTTTAAGAATTCAACCAAAGTCACAACATGGAAGGTGGGTGACTGGGTACTTATTAAAAGACCACGTGGCATAGGAAGGGTATCACTGAGTTTATGGGCCCTATTGTCATCACTTCTGTTTATAGGAATGTGGTCACTGTACATAATGGTAGCAAATGGAGCATGTCTCGCCTGGTGAAATTTCGGGGTGACAAATCCTTGTTTCCATGATTTTCAGACAACTTGCCTGGTCTGAGTTTGCCCAAGTGTGTTCCTCCTCCGAGTTTTCATTTGCGAGGTCCTTCTCCAAGGTTTCGTTGTCCCCCAAAACCTTATGAAGACTATGAAATGTATTGATCTCTTTTGTGATGTTTTTAACTCTTTATGCTATGTTTTCACTTGTGCATTTCCTTATTATCATGCTTACATTCTTTTTCTTCTTCCTTCATTTCTCCTTTTCTTTCTTTCTTTGTATTTTAAGAAAGGGGAATGTGTTATGATCATTCTAGGAGCTGCACGAGCCTTACAGTTCCATCTCCATGGTAGCGTATTGTGTGGAGACAGTTACTACCAGGAGAACTGACAGGCTGGTAGCTGGAGTTGGTGGTTGAGCATTATAAGAAATAAAAGCCTTCTCAAGAGCATTAAAGAAACCAGAGCAAAAGTATTCGTGTATAGAAAGGGAGGCTTTGGCTACTGTCTGGGCAATAAAACACTTTAAGTTTTACCTTTGGGGCATTCCCTTTTCAGTTAGATCTGATCATCGCCCCTTAGTTCAGGTTTTCTCCTGTGTGGAGAGTGAAAGACTCACCCCTAGACTTAAGCGTTGGAGTGAGGGGTTGGAAGAGTACAATTTTCAAGTACAATATCTTTCTGGCTCTTCCATTAAGGCAGCAGATTGCTTATCGAGACTCCCCATTGACTGTTGCAATGATACCTTGGACTGTGATGCTGTAATTGTTTGCTGGGTTAAGGAGCCTGCTGTCCAAGAGTTAGATTGGGATCAAGCTTTGTTGGAAGATGTGTTGCTTCCTATTGTTATGGATTTTGTTGTAAAAGGGGGGCCTGACAGCAAGACACTTGATTTTGATCTATTACCCTTCTGGTCCATTAGAAATGAACTTACTCTATGTCAAGGTCAACTCATGCATGGTGAGAGAGCAATACCCCCTGATGCCTTGAGACCTAAACTGGTGAATCTCGCTCATGAGGGGAACTTAGGGAGAAATATCACGAAGTCTCGACTACGTGAGAGGTATTGGTGGCCCAGGATGGATAACCATGTGGAGAAAGTAGTTAAAGAGTGCTGTTAGTGTGCTTCTAGTGATAAATCCCAGGTCACTAGTACTGCTCCCTTGTCACCCGTTGATGTTCCACGTGAACCCTGGATCAAGCTTGGGTTGGACCTTATGGGTCCCATTGAGCTCTTAGGTCCTTCAGAACGGTTTGTAATTCTCTTGGTGGACTACTCGTCCAAGTGGGCATCCACCAAATGTGTGAGTTCTGTCAGCACCAGGGTGGTTATTGATTTCCTTAAAGATGAGTTTGCATGTGAGGGCATACCTAGGTTCTTAATCACTTATAATGGTGTGCAGTTCATTTGAAGGAGATGCAAGACTTTTTGAAGGACTATAGCATCACTCATCAGAAAACCACGCTCTATGCACCGCAAGCCAATGGACTTGTGGAGCACATGAACAGGGTAGTGAACGCATGTGTGCAGAGGGCAATTGGAAGGAAGGTTCCTCTCAGTGGCGTCCTAAGAGATACTTGGTGGGCACATCGCACTGCTCTCAATGCTGTGTTATAAAAATTTCCCTTTCAGATATTGAGAGGGAGAGCTGCTTTATCCAAACTCAATCCTGGTTGGTTACCTCTCATTGATGGTCCAGTTCTGGATAAAGAGGAGGTGGGTGCTAAAATAAAGTCTTATCAAGAGGGGTACAAGAAGAGATTTGACTTTAAGAATACAACCAAAGCCACAAAATGGAAAGTGGGTGACTGGGTACTTATTAAAAGACCATGGTGACATAGGAAGGGCATCACTGAGTTTATGGGCCCCTTTATCATCACTTCTGTTTACAGGAATGTGGGCACTGTACATAATGGTAGCAAATGGAGCATGTCTCACCTGGTGAAATTTCGAGGTGACAAATTCTTGCTTCCATCATTTTCAGACGACTTGCCTGGTCCGAGTATGCCCAAGTGTGTTCCTCCTCCGAGTTTTCATTCTCGAGGTCCTTCTACAAGGTTTTGTTGTCCTCCAAAACGTTATGAAGACTATGAAATGTATTGATCTCTTTTGTGATATTTTGAACTCTTTATGCTATATTTTCACTTGTGCATTTCCTTATTATCATTCCTACTTTCTTTTTCTTCTTCCTTCATTTCTCCTTTTCTTTATTTCTTTGTATTTTCAGTAAGGGGGATGTGTTATGATCATTTTAAGAGCTGCATGAGCCTTACAGTTCCATCTCCATGGTAGCGTCTTGTGTGGAGACAGTTACTACCAGGAGAACTGACAGGCTGGCAGCTGGAGTTGGTGGTTGAACATTATAAGAAATAAAAGCCTAAGAAGCTTACCAGTGTGTCTCTTCTTAGCAATCTCATACAATCACAAGGTTGGGGAAAATATGTATCAGGTTTGCGCTAATACAAAGCATGAGCTTGCAAAATGAAATGTTTAGTGATAAGTCAGCTACCCCAAACCACCCTATTCCAAAGATAGAGTAAGAATGTCCCACTTAACACTGGGCTACTTGTCTGCACTTATTAGCCTAGTTAACAGGGACTTTATATTGCAGAACAATGATGCATTCAGGGGAATCCGGATATTTAAAAACAGATATAATGTGATCACCCATCAATAATAGCAATCTGATCCATCTTTTTTCAGGTGTCTCAATTTATCCACCACCTGGCCATGGTTATGTCAAATTAGACTATCTTTGCTATGATTTACATTTATCTCCAGGTATTTCATACAAGTCTCATTCCATTTCAATGGGTATTCTAAATTTGGTATTGTCACCATGGGGTAGAGCAGAGAAAACCCCAGATTTGTCATGTTAATAATGAGCCCAAGTAGCCTCCTTATTGTATAGCCCCCCCTTTTAATGGTGACAGATTTTCATCTAGGTGTTTAATGACGAGCTGGATGTCATCCTCATACAGACAGATAATCATCCTTCTTAACAGGGACAAATTCCCTTTGTGAATGATGCTGCTGAATTGTACAGGCCAAGGACTCAAGAGCTAGAGTAAATACAAAATGGGACAGGTGACACCCCTGGTGTGTATCCTTGCCTGTAAGGAAACTTGCAGATAGAGTATTACTGATGCACACTCTGTCTGTAGGTTCTGTGTATAAAAAGTGTAATAATGTAAGCAAGGCACGGCTTGGCCCCATGCTCTCTATGATACCATATAAGAATGTCCACTCAAGGTGGAGGCAAAGGTCTTATTGGTGTCCAAGCACGCCGATTGCAGCAGTATTTTGGAGTTGTATTTTGCATATGATGGGTGCACCAAGGTATAGGCAGTTGGCATAATCAAGCATGGTGATTACAAGTGTGAAAGTAGCTTATAGCTTTTGTTAGTATCCGAGGAATAGGGAAATGCAATGCAGTGTTTTCATTATGCAGAGGTGGTCTTTGTGGCTTCAAAGGATAGGTCTGAATCCATGGTTACCCAAAGGTTCATGATTACTCTTGATCTTGTTGGAGGGGCCTCAACTTCTTCGAGTCATATAGCAGTAGGCTGGTATTTTTGCCATTGTCTGCAGGTAATGCTCCCTGTCTTTGTGGTGTTGTGCTTTGGTTAATTACTCATCATCCATGCTTTTTGATCGCAAAGGCAGTCAAGTTTTGAGTGGCAGAGGTGCTCTGGACCATAATTTTTAGAATTATTTGAGTTTCATTTGCATAGTTGTAACAGGTATGGTTGAATGCTATAACGAGACCTGGTGACGGAGTTAGGCAAATATTGAATAATAGAGGACACAAGATGGACCCTCCAAGGGACACCACTGTGCTAGGTGTGAGAAGCGGAGGAAACATGGTAGATGGGCTATGCTTTGTCTGTCTCTAAGGTAAGACATCATTCATTTTAGAACACTGTCATGTATTCTGGGATCCAGGAGTCTTTGTAACAGTGTGTGGTGGTGAGCAGTGTCAAAAGCTGCTGATATGGCCTGAAGCAATAGGGCAGCCACTACATTCTTATCCAATGGGTGTTTTACATGATTCCAAATGGATATGATGGCTAGCTCTGTGCCCGGTCTGAAATCAGATTGTTGGTCTCACATTAAGTCATTTTTCTCTTTGAAAGTTGAGTAAACACTGCTCTTGCGAATATATTTCCTAGGAGTGGGCCATTAGATAGTGGTCTGTTGTTTGCTGGGCCGTATGGCTTAAGGTTTTTCTTTTTGAGGAGAGGTCTGATGTAGGGCATTTTCAGTTCAGGTGGGAATTAACCAAATTCCAAGGACGTGTTGACTATTCTTTGTGGGCGCGCTGGTGCTATCGCTTAGATAATCTGCATAATACTCATGCCCAGATTGCGGGCTCAGGCGATGTTGACCTTCAGAATAAATTAGATAATCTGTCCCTAAGGATAAGATTCAAACAGCATTGCAAAATACGGTCAATAAGAGGAAAGGACTAACTCAAATGGAAATTTGAAACCAGGAATGCAGAGAAAACCATTAAGCTTTATTAAAATATTAGGGCACAATACACAATACAGAAGGCAAAAACATATATAGGTAGCACATTTCAATATTTCAATCGCAGGGCACAGCAAATCATTTGCCATAAAGGCTCTCAGTAGGAGAAATAAATGCAATAATGACCAAAATCAGGAAAGCACCCTAAGTCTAAAGTATGCAGCAAAATGACAGAGATTCAGGCCGCATTCCTGTTAGAGACCAAAAAGATATGACTAAACCCCAAAGTCAGGAGTTTTCTTATAATTAATTTAATCATAGAAAGAAATGAAGAGCTTTACAGTCAGCATCTGATGAGCAAATGTATCTTTCTCTAACAAATCATAATTGAGAATTATGAAACATCATATAAATCCAGTATCTAAGCACTAATCCACAACCTGAATATTGATTTTACCTTTCTGACCTAATGTATTCAGCTGTAACTGAACAACTTTGTTACAATAAGCAATGGAAAGTCTCATATATGTTCAGTCTAACGTATTCAAACATGAAGAACCTTGAATGTTGCAAAGAATTTACTGGAGTTCTTTGCAAACAGCATTTCATTACAAACAGTGCTCATTTGCTGCACACACTGCCAATTGATTGGTCCCGCTTCGTCCTAACTCTCACCTGGTTTTCGCCGGCTGGTTGCCTCGTTGTCGCCCCAGGAGGGGTTTCGCCTGCTGTTTGTTGCTGCGCCTGGTGACACCATCGTGGGGAGAAGGCACTACACGGGACTCCGGATCCCAGGATCCCAGGAGCCCGTGCGTTGCTGCACCTGTGCTTCTCCCCGCCCTCCCGCCACAGAAAACAGTGAAAAACCTCGCGGAACCCGCTGGCGCGGGTCCCGCTTCATACTAACTCTCACCTGGTTTTCGCCGGCTGGTTGCCTCGTTGTCGCCCCAGGAGGGGTTTCGCCTGCTGTTTGTTGCTGCGCCTGGTGACACCATCGTGGGGAGAAGGCACTACACGGGACTCCGGATCCCAGGAGCCCGTGCGTTGCTGCACCTGTGCTTCTACCCGCCCTCTCACCACAGTCCCGTGACGCCCCATTAAAGACGTGACGGCAACCGCTACGTGGTACGCGAGCGGGACGTGCCGGACGAAGCCCGGACAAAGGGCGGGCCGTCTGTGGCCGTCCGGGGCTGGCCAAGGCTGGGCTGGGCAATCCCTTTTCCAGTGAGTGTCTGAAGTAAGTCGGCGGCGGGAATGTCAATTGAACGTTGTCGCCTGTGTTGTTCAGCTAATCCTATTATATATTGGGACGCCACTATCATCGTGTCATATGGCTGGGAAGGGGAAGCGCGTTACGGCCCCAACAACAGTGTCTGGTACCATGGACCAATTTATCACCAGAGCAGTCTCGGTATTAGAACATGAAATCGCCATCACCGAGAGGCGCCTTTCTATAGACCCTATGCATGCAAGACGCTCCTCATTAGGCTTACTGGCTTTGTCTAAATCGCCAAATAAACCAAGGGAGCTGATTCGGGGGGACGCACCCTCGCCCGTCGAGACCGAAATGCCTTTCAATGTGTCAACATCCCTAGAGAGGCTGCCCGAAGGCTCTGACATGAATGATGATGTATCCGCAGTGGCAGAAATGGCCCCATTAAACACCAAAGCTATTCGCCCTCAGACAAGGGCTGCCACCAAACCTTCTAGACCTGTTAATTCGAAAAGGAAAATGGGAGGGGCTGTCGATGGTGTCAGGCAGGCGAAAATGCCCAAAACATCTAGAAATATTGCATTGCCTGACACTTTGAGTCCCCAGGATTGTTCAATTGTGGAGGATGTTAGCATAAGTACCCCTCCCCTGTTAAATAGTAGTGCCATGATTTCTCAGTTAGAACAGGCTGTTCGTTCTCTAATTTTACCACTCCTAGAAAGGGTCAAAATAGTCACTGAAAAAGTCGACCGCCTGGAACAAACCATTCTGGACAATTTTTGCTCATTAAAGAATGTTGTCAAATTGTCCACTAGAGACATTGTTAAAACCAACTGCCCCCACACTGCAAACTCTTCGACTTTTGCACCGCCCCCAATTGATAAATTTTCTACATTAACTAATACAGGTCTAGGCACTGGTTCACTAAATTCTGTGTCAAACACCCACCAGTCGCTAGGGCGGGCGGGAGTAATAAGCAATGAATCTATGGGTAATAATACAAAGCTAATTGCGGACGAGAGTGAAATTGTTAATCTTGCTATTCCCGTTAATCCTTTAAGATCACCCTTAGTTCAAATCCACTTACCACCTGAATCCCTCCCTTACGTTGTAGTTTTAACTGGTGTTCCCGAACTACCTGGTAGTAAAACTGAATCTTTCCAGGAACTAAAAAATAAAGTAAGCCACTGGCTAAACACGAACAGGCCAATTCCTAATAACCTGAATGGGAGGATTTTATTCGTAAGAAGAGTAAATTGGGTAGGCTCAAGACCAAAAAATATTTCGGGCGATTGCATCATTGTCAATTTTGAAGATACACGAATCCCGAGGTTTATCACTGATCATACACCCTATGGGCCCAGGTCAGGGATAGAGGTGCACAATCTACACCATTTTTACAATTTAGGTTCTCGGTATTGACATTTGCACTGTAAGCCAAACATCGTACTATTCAAAGCTGTGAGGGCAACTGAAAGTGATCTCCCTTGTGGGCGTGATGTTGTCCTCCCGGTCCCAATAGGTGCGCCTGCTTCACCCAGGGTTTCCTTGCCAAGCCAGCGTAGGATGAGTGTGAGGTTAAGTGCGCCAAGTCAGGCCGTTGCTCACCATGATACATTGTTGGGTAACAGGTTAGGTACTTTGCAATCCTGGAATTTAGCTGGCATCAAGACTAAACTAGACTCCCCTGAATGGGTCGGCTTTGTTAATAAATATGATGTTTGCCTTCTGCAGGAAACATGGACTAGTGAGGCCCAGTTTCTCCTGGGTTACTTGAACTTCCATGTTCCAGCCATTAAAGGTCCAAAAGGCCGTCCCATGGGTGGATTAATTATCTGGGCCCAACAGGACTTATTTTCTAGAGCTGTTGCGATAGACACGGGTTCCCCGGATATCCAATTAGTGAGACTAACTTTTGGTCTAACGGATACATTAGATATTTACAATCTATATCTTCGTGGGACAAAAGGGAAAAGGTCACGGGTATTGGATATTTTGACCAGTCTAATAGAAACCACTTCGAGTAACAGGGATTTGATTGTTGCGGGTGACTTTAATGTTACGTTCGAACCCCTTCTAGATCCGGACTCTGAATGGGGCCTTGACCCCGAAGAGGACCGGCTGTGGGGTATACCCGCCCTGCCGCTTGCTCCAATCAAAAGATGGTCTGCAGTAGCAGTCCAGGTAAATGCATTTTGCTATGAGAAAGGTCTAAGAGCCCTGAACGGAAGGACTTTAGGGGATAAGAAGGGTGCATCCACCTTTGACAATGGCCGCTCAACCAGCAGGATTGACTATGTTCTTTGTTGCATGAGGTTATGGCAGCATATTACCGACATGGTGGTGAAATTAAGAGTCGAGAGCGACCACAACCCCATTTGTGTCACTCACTGCTGGTGGGGGGACCGTAGTATGGCGGGAGCCGATCCAAAATTGCTCCCTCCTGATTGTGTCCCTACTAACGACATGCGGAGACTCAAGTGGTCGCAGGTCAAGACTAAGGCCAACGTTATTGCTAGCATTGACATTGAGCTTGCCCAAACCATTGTGAAATTGGAAGACGTTCTGGTGACTAAAGAAAGTAGCGAACAAATCACTAGATTACATGAGTCCTTCTTTAAGGGACTACGTGGGTTCTTCCACAAGCCAATAAGTAAGGGCAACAAACCTCTCCTTAAGCGATTAAGGTGGTATGATGGGGAGTGCAGACGAGCCCGAGGCAACTTGACACGAGCGAGCCCTTTCTAGTGGGAGCAAGACAAGTATTCAATTAGCCAGACATTTTTATAAGAAGTGCATTGCCCAAGCGAAAAAAAGATGGGATGATTTGTACTGGCTAGATTTGAAGGAGGCATGTTACGCTAGGGACACTAGACTGTTCTGGAATGTGATTAAGTGGAACAGAGGCGGTACGCCAGATAGTCCATCAAACTACGTTACTCAAGAGGAGTGGTTAGGGCATTTTAAACCTCAATATGCACGTAACTCATTATACAAATGCCCGGGCTGATATCGCACGTCTTTTACACGCACGGTCCCTTTAGTCCCAATGACGTTTTAGCTGCCTTGGCTTGTGTAGCATACAACATCAATAGTTGTTTTTGAATTAATCTCTCACAAAACGACACCAAATCAGTAATAAACACAGTAAGCCTTCACACGACCTATTGAAATCTACCAAGCCTCAGCCGAGGTCTTTATTTAATACAAACTTTTTTGTTAAATCACATATAAAAATACATTTTTGATATATACACAACTCCACTCTTTCTTACATTCGTAGTGCAAAGTGAGCCCCAGTGAAAGAAACCATAACCTCACAGAAATAACAGAAAGTAAAAATAAAAGTGTAAAAGGTTATTGGAAAGAAATATAACAAGGACAGTTTATAAACAATATGTAATAATCCAGTCAAGGCTGTCTCTTATTTTGTTGTCGACGGCGTTTCGACCCACTTTTTATTATTACACTTTTAGCCGCTAGAAGATGGCTGCTATTTTCGCCGTCTTTTTCTCCGGGATTGGCAGATAAAAAAACTGGTTTGCACTACGAATGTAAGAAAGAGTGGAGTTGTGTATATATCAAAAATGTTTTTTTATATGTGATTTAACAAAAAAGTTTGTATTAAATAAAGACCTCGGCTGAGGCTTGGTAGATTTCAATAGGTCGTGTGAAGGCTTACTGTGTTTATTACTGATTTGGTGTCGTTTTGTGAGAGATTAATTCAAAAACAACTATTGATGTTGTATGCAATAGATGATTATTTTCAAATCAGTTCCTTGTGAACATTGTTTTGTAGCCCGGTTCGCAGGGACATAAGGGTTGCTCTTGTAATCTTGAATATTGGCTTGTGTAGCTGCTGGGCGGGCACCGGGTTTGGATGGGGTCCCATCTGATCTCTTCCTTAATAATAAGCCTTGTTGGAGTAAGTATATTGCATTAGTGGCTAATGCTGTGGCCGAAGGCGCCCCAGTGCCTAAATCTTGGGAGGGTGCTATCATAATCCCTATCTTCAAAAAGTGAGACAAAACCCTCCCAGGAAATTATAGACCTATTAGTCTAATAGATACAATCCAAAAGGTCATCGGGAGGATGGTCATGAACGAGTTATTGGTTTGGATTGAAGACAATAGGATTCTTTCCAGTTTTCAAGCTGGTTTTCATAAATTCACCAGCACTGTGGACCAGGTGTTCCGCTTTGTCCAACTGCACTGGAAGGTAGTAACGTTAGGTAAAGGCAGTCTCTACGTCACTTTTGTGGACCTAAGAGCTGCCTTTGACCTTGTTCCTCGAGAGCAGTTGTGGAGGGTCCTTGAAAAGCTGGGGCTTTCCTTGGAACTTTTGACTCTAATCAGGCGACTCCATGAGCCCAATTTTGCAAATATTCAGTGGGGAGGCTCGGGTGATATTACCCCTGAGTTTCCGGTAGAGCGAGGTGTGCGCCAAGGCTGTGCCATGGCACCCACGCTCTTCTCCCTGTACATCAATGGAATAGTAGATTATATGCTACGAGTCAACACCGACGCTCCCAAGTTGGTTGGCTGGTGTGATTACTCCAATATTGATGTTTGCTGACGATACTCTCATCGTATCCAAAACTCCGAGCGGCCTGCAAAAGGCACTGTTAGTTTTCGAAGATTTTTGCAGAAATTATGGCCTAGAGGTTAATGTGTCCAAGACTAAATTCATGACCTTTAACCCGCATTCAAGTTACAGACCAGGAAAGCTTTTTATAAATGGGCAAACACTCGAGGAGGTTAAAAACGTTGTTTACTTGGGCATGCATGTGACACATGACAATAAGTGGAATAGACATATGGAAATGTCTACACTGAAATTTAGGCAGATAACGGGAGCTCTGATCAGTGAGCATAAAAAATCTTACACTAAGCCTATTAAACCCGTGCTTCAAGTATATGAGGCAAAGGCTTTAAGCTCAGTGTTGTATGGGGCCGAGCTATGGGGTTTCGACTCATTGACATCTTTAACAGTCGCTGAAAACAAATTTTTCCGCAGCATAGCTGGTCTCCCACAGAGCACGCCCTTGGTACCACTACGGTATGATCTAGGTAGGAAGGCTATCAAGGATCTAGCCAAACTCCGCCCGGTCTTATATTGGAGGAGACTCTGGACCACCCCGGAGCTTCATTCATACGCAATGGGCCTTATGGACGTAATACAGGCTGATACGTTCCATAAGATTGGATGGCTGAGGAACCTCCGGGAAACTTTGATAGACCTGGGTCTGGAGGGGCTATGGAGTGACCCAGTGGCTGCCGGGTTCCCTCCAAAGAGACTCCTGAAAATGCTCTATTGGGAATGGGTAAATAATCGGGTTTGGAGTGATTCTAATTCCCCTACGATGACTAGCCGATATTTGGAGGCGAAGGTTATCCCAGCTTTTGAACCTTATTGGGATCTGATCACCCAACCCAGAGATAGGAAACTTTACTTCCAATTCAGAGCAGGTTCTCTTCCACTTAGGGCCCTAACTAGTGGGTGGTTTGGTGCAGGCGTAGGAACATGTCCCGCCTGTGGTTTTCACGAGGAATCAACTGCCCATTTTCTGTTTGTTTGTCCTGCATACGCCAACCCTAGACGAACATGGCTGTCTCCTATGTGTAAAACCTTGGCCACAAGGAGTTCTGCTGTTGCTCTAAGACTTTTATGCACAAGCACTCTTCCAGTTGTTTCAATCGCCCTAGCTAAATACTTGGGTTGGGCTTGGTCCTTAAGGCACAAGGCTCTTAGGGAAATTGTGGGAGTACCCCCCTAGGGCTTTGTGTTCTTGGGATGCTGGTTGAAAATTTTCTTGTATTAATTGAAGTTCAATTTTTCTTTCTTGTTTTGTATTTTAAAACATGTTTCCATCTTTAGTCTGCCGATATGTTTAATTCTTTTTTAAATTGCAACTTTTAGGTATTTATTGGATGATTTTATGTATTTTATAGCGTCTGTGATTAGCGATAACTTTGTGTGTTGTACATGTTTGTGTCTTGTATGAATTTTTTTTTAATTCGAATAAAGACTATGATGATGATGATGATGATGATGATGATGATGATGATTGAATATAAACACTAAATTATTACTATGAGACAGGAGCAGGCATCTTTTCCAAGAATGGGTCAAGGCCTAGTGAAGGCTCAGTTAAGCATAGGCTAGAAATCATATTTCTAAATATCTCAGTGTTTTCATTTCATTTGCGGCTACTTCATATTAAGACACACATATAATTATAATTAGAAATAGCTCCAACAGCTTCTTGCTACCTCTCCTACACAGGTTGAGCGAATGATATCTTTAGTGGTCTTTGGTCTGAAGGTGATCCTGATGGTCTGCTTGCAATGATAAATCTGGAAAAATCTTTTTCTGAAAGGGAATTGAAAGTATTTAGGTGTGAATGATTGCTTTTGTCTCTTTCTATGATGATTGAGTCATGTGTTAGGATGTTTTTTTGTGTGACCTCCATAAGTTATTTGTTGTATCTATCTAATTGTTTAGATCAAGTCCATGGAGAATTTTATTGAAGAAGGGTTGCGATTGTGGTGTTTCTTTGTTTTGGCACTCAGTATTGTGAAATTCTGCTAGAACATTGGGAGTTCCTTAGAAGGGGAGTCTGTTTCAATTATTCTTGTGGACTTGTGTTGTTCTGATATTTTTCTGCAGGCTCTGTTATACTGGTGTATTATGAGTTTTCTTTTTTATCTTTTGATTTCCTCACATTGCAGTGTGTTGAGTTGTGTTTCCATTATGTTGATGGTGCTGTTAATCCATGTGGTTTTCTTTCTGTGGTTAACTCTGGATGTGGTCTTTATCCCTATCTGCTTGCCCAGTGCACCTGAGATCCAGCTGTAGAAGGTCTTATGTTTATTGATGATCTTTCAAGATGGGAGTTGAGTTTTTTTAGTTGAGTTTCCATTGTCTAAATGTGTGTTTGTTGTTGGTGGTTATTTGTCTTTGAAGGATTGTTGATAGGGATGACGATCTTGGAAGTTATGATATTGTGGTCACTTCAGATGACTAGGGAGTTGTCTGTCATTGTAGCCTGTCCCGGGACACCCAGAGTGTATCCAGTGTAGTGAATTGGGACAGAAACAGTTTGTTGGAGGTTGAAGGCCTCAAGTTTGGTGTGATAACTGTGGTTATAATTAGACCATTTTTCTTAAACCATATGTTAAGGTCTCCTAGAAAGTATAGCTTGGGACTGGGGTGGTTTAGATGAGTCTTGGTCACTGTATCTAGTACATTTTTCTTTCAAATATTAAATGTTGCATTGCTAGGTGGAGGTCCATATAATAAGAGGAAGGAATAAGTGAGAATTGTAGTGTCTGGACATCTTACCAGCAAGGATTCGCAGTAGTCCATGGTAAAGTTCTGATGTGTGTTGTCTTAAATGATTATCTATGGATGACTCCTAGACCTCCTTGCAAATATGACTTTTTTGTTGATGCCAAAACCAGAAGGATGGCTTTGTGGCATGTGAGTATGGAATCTTTTCTAAGATATGTTTCTGTAATGAAGGTGAGGTCTGGTCTGCTTTTAAGAGTAGATTAAATATGTTAAAGCAGTGCTTGGTCATAGACATTGCATTGAAGAGTAAGCAACGTATTTGTTGTGTCTCTTTCCTCTTGATGTGATGGGGGTTTGAGAAGGAGATGTGGTCTAGTATGGGAGGTGGGGCAAACAAATAGGGAATCTGATGAGGGTAGATTGGAAAGGTAAACAGTTTGTATTTTGTGGTGAAGGTGGAAGGTATTTTTTGGGTTAGAGACATTTGAGGTTTGAGAGGTGGGAGTGTGGGCTTTTCATGGGAGGTAGTGGTGTAACTGATGGGTTGTAGGGTGATTTGAATGGTATATGGAGGATTCTGGGTTGAAAGTTCAATAATGGAACCTAGTAATCATGCATTTGCATCATGCCTTTAATTTAAATTTTTCCTATCATGTTAAATTGTGTGTGTCTGTCGTTTGGGTTGTGGTCTTTCAGTTAGTGCTTGATTGAATTAGTTGTAGATTACGTTTTGGGTGATGTGGGTGTTAACATGAGTTCTTTATTTCCTTGTGGGGTGCTGGTTTTAGATCTGGAGCGGGTATTTGTGTCTTGTGGAGCTGTTAGTGGGTGATTCCCTCTCTGTAGAATTGAAGGTGGGTTGCTTCTGAGTTGAGTTTCTGATTAGCTGTATGTATGCACAATATTAGCAAAGTGGCTAGTAGTTTTTTCGTGGTTAGTTGTGATAGTCACCTGTAGCTTCAGTAGTATTTTTATTGTCCATGTGAATTTATATGGTGGTGGATATTTAGGACAAATGACCTTGAGGAGGTAGTAGTAGATATTGCCTGTTTGGATGAGTTGTTGTTTACCTGGAGTTTGAAGATAGAGATGCAATTTTCTGATCCTAGGCCCTTTCCCTGCCAAAACAGACAGCGATTAAACCACCGCCCTCCTAGAGAGCCTTCGCAACATAGGACTGAAGCAACTTGTCACCTCCCCCACGCAGACAGCGGGACACACAATTGACCCCGTCTTCACAGAAGGAAACAGCGTCTCCTACAGCCACACCACAGAACTCCTCTGGACAGACCACCACTGCATCCACTTCTCCTTCAGAAAACCCACCGAACCCAAGCAGGCCCACCGCTGCCCCCATAGATGCTGGAACAAAGTAATCGAAGACCAGCTCACCTTCGCCCTCACCAGCACCCCACCACCAACTACGCCAGACGCTAACACAGCGGCATGCAACCTCCACCGTTGTATCATGAACTGCACCAAAACCCTCGCCCCCCAGGGCAACACATCAAAAAAGCAGGCTGGTACACCCCTGCACTCTAAGAATCCAAACACTCCTGCCGACGACCCAAAAAGGCATGGAGGAACAACAAAACCCCAGAAACATGCACCACCTACTGAGCAGCCACCACAGCACATCACCACCTCATCAAATCCACAAAAATGAACTTCCTCCAAGATAGAAATCCTCACCAATGCCCACAACTTCAAAGAACTCTTCTCCATCATTAAGGAATTCGCCAAACCCGGCAGCAATACAACAGACGGCCCACTCTCCCAAGACCTCGTCAACCGGCTTAGCACCTTTTTTCACCTCAAGATTAAGACAATCTACAACAACTTCAACAACCAAGAACTCTGCACCGCCCCAGCTCCCACCTCCAGCGATGCCACCAAATAGACCCGCCTCACTTGGACCCTTCTCACGACAGAAGACACCTTAAAGACCTTGAAGATCATCCACTCTGGAGTACCCTCAGACCCCAGCCCACCCCACGTCTTCCACAGAGTCGCCACGGCCATCGCATCCGAACTACAACAGACAATCAACTGCTCCTTCAAATCCGCCACCTTCCCTGACGACTGGAAGCACGCCAAAGTCAACCCACTCCTGAAGAAACCCTTGGCATACCCGAAGGACCTCAAGAACTTCAGGCCCATCTCTCTGCTTCAATGCGCAGCCAAAGTTATCAAAAAAGCCATCAACACCCAGCTAGCAAACTTCATCGAAGCCAACAACGTCCTCGACATCTCCCAATACGGATTCCACAGCAACCACAGCACCGAGACTGTCCTACCCACCGCGACAGACGACATCTGCTTCCTCCATGACCAGGGCCAAACAGCAGCCCTCATCTTCCTGGATATCTCAGCTGCCTTCGAGACCGTCTCCTGCCACACACTAGCCACCAGACTATGTGACATCGTCATCCGCGGAAAGGTTCTAGACTGGATATGCTCATTTCTCACAGGCAGAACTCAGCGAGTCAAACTCCCGCCCTTGCTGTCGGAACCAACATAGACCAGATGTGGAGTGCCCCAGGGATCCTCCCTCAGCCCCACCCTCTTTAACATCCACATGGCCCCCCTTGCAACCATCGTCAGAAACAGCATTCTCAACTTCGTCACCTACGCCGACGACACCCAGCTCATCCTATCTCTCACCAAAGATCCCAACATCACCAGGCACAACTTCCAAGAAGGGATAAAAGCCGGGCCACCTGGATGAAGAATATCTGCCTGAAACTCAACTCCTAGAAAACAGAACTCCTCATCCTTGGCTCTACCCAATCTGCCTGTGACGACATCTGGTGGCCCCTGCCCTCGGAAACCCCAACGGACCACGCACGAAACCTCGCCATCATACTAGACTCAGTGCTCATGATAAACTGCCAGATCAACGCCGCATCCTCGGCCTGCTTAAACACCCTCCACATACTCAGAAAAACATTCAGACGGATCTCACCCGAATACAGAAAAACAGTCACAAACACCCTCATCTGTAGCAGACTGGACTACAGCAATGCTCTCTAAGCCGGGATCAACAAGAAACTACTTTGCAAGCTCCAGACCGTCCAGAATGCCAGAGCCAGACAGGTCCCAGACACCCCCTGCCAACACCACATCACCCAAAACCTAGAGATCTCCACTGGCTCCCCATCGAAAGAAGAATAACCTTCAAGCTCCTCACTTACGCTTACAAGCCCCTCCACAACATTGGACCAGCATACCGAAATGACTGCCTCTCCTTCTACGCATCCAAAAGACACCTCCGATCAGCTGACCTCTCTCTGGCCAGCATCCCACGCATCTACAAGACCAGAACGGGAGGAAAGTCCTTCTCCTACCTCGCAGCTAAGGCCTGAACGACCTCCCCATCCACCTCTGGCTAACCCCCACACTGCCCCAGTTCAGGAAGGACTTCAAGACCTGGCTCTTTGGATGACCCCAGCACTCAATGGAGCCTCCCCCCGCACCTTGACACCCCTGGAGGGTAAGTAGTCGTGCTATACAACCCCCTGATTGATTGATTGATTGATCGATTGATTGATTAATTGATTAAGTAGTAGTAGCCAATAAAAACACTACACATAGGAGGCAATAGAAACTTAAGCCCTGTGCCCTAGAGCCAATAGAATCCTACGGCCTGGGCACCAACTAAAGTCCAGGCTCTAGAGCCAATAGAAACCCTATGCCATTGAACCAAAATAAACCCTATGCCCAAAAGCCAATACAAATCCACACCACACCCTAAGCCCCAAACCCAATAGAAATCATAAGCCCTAAAACCAATAGAACCCTTCCCTAAGCCATGATACAGTAGAAAACCAAGCACTAAGAAATAGAGCCAATAGAACCCTAGGTCTAGGAACAAACCACAATTTAAGCCCTCGAGTCTGTCAATCGAAACTCCAATGCCTGGCACTAGCCCTAGTATTCAAGAGACATGTCCAAAATGTTAACTTTAATTCTAGTGGTCAGATGACCGTCACTAAAAAGGCCCCCCAGAGTGCCAGAGGAGGACAGAGGCCTGACTCAGGCAAGTCAGGGCCCTGCTCACTCAGCCTGCAAGTGGTGTGACTAGTGGCAGGAGCTTCTGGCCTGCTCAATTTCCCTAACTAGAGACAACTCCAATACACTTTCATCTCCTAGGTGGACTGAAGGTGAGACAAACTATAAACTTTTTATCCTATCATACACTTTACAGCATCCTTCTCCTAAGCAATAAAATGACTGGGCCTTGAGACCCTCACGCTGCGTAGTTGAGCTTTACCAATCCTGATTGACTGATTGATTGACTGCTATTCAAAGTCAACCTCATTTAACACAGGTAAACAGATTACATAGGCTTTAAACATTTAAACTGAAATCTTTTAATCATTTTACTTTGGTTGTTTTGTATTTTTCTAGACAGCAAGCCTAACACAGACACTCACAAAGAAATTACTCAAATAAGAATCAACCTGCACTCAACAACTTCCCTATGGTCTAGATTCCTGGGCTGCCCAATGCTCACAGAACCTACAGGGCACCAGATAAAGATGGCTATCGTTGTTCCCCTTTCCAAACGTGAAGGGCTTGTTGCAATGGGTGGTGTGGAGAGAGAAATGATTTGGGTAACACTGGTCCTTGCCCACTCACTTAACCTGCAGCTGGAGGGCGAGGGGTTAGGAACTTCTGGTATGTTCAGTTTCTTTCAGGTAACTCCAATACATTCTTAGTTCCTAGGTTGGACTCAGAGGTGTAGCTGGATCAGTAAGATTGGGGGGGGTGATCTTCAGATTTCCAACAATCATGCTGGCACATATATTTAAAATACATTATACGACAAGCAGGGTGCACAAGAGGGGCTTAACGGGCAGTCAAAAGGGAGAGAAATGCCATTTGGTATGGGTACTAACTGAGAGAAAACACATTATTTTGAGAAATAACCAACATTTTCAAAGTATTTCCAAACAGGGAGAGGGAGAGTGTGTGTGTGCGTTGTTATTGTGTGTGTAAACGTTTCTAGTGAAATCCAACTCAGACCTCACCACATGTAGCTCAAGACACACAAATGTATACATAGCATTCGTAGCAGTGAATACAGAAGTTTATTAAAAAGAATTGTCAAGATCCAATGATACATTAACAAATAATTAAAACAATCTCAAGATTCGTTATAAATCTCAAGATCCAAGAATTTACTGAAGGTTCATTAAAACAATCTCCTTATACATATAAATATTGTAACTATTTAAAAAACTACTCAGATATATAACATTGCATTAAGTCAAATGCAGTCCTAAAAAAATCTACAAAACTTATCTCTGCCACATGATAAAAACATACATCGGCAATATGTTATCCTGCATAAGATGTTCATTAGTTTACTTGTCTACTTGTTTATTTATCAGATTTTGAGGTACTTGGCAGGCTCTTCACTAGTCAATGCCATTGCACTACTACCAGGCTGTGGAAGACAGACAGTGGTAACATTAACAGATTACAATGGCAAGACTGGAATTTTTACTTGTCGCTTGCCAGAAAGAGTTGTGTGCTGGAATCTCCTATTTTAAATCAGCCTGTCAGTCCCCTGTAAAATGGTTCTTTGTTCCATCCATGTGGTACATGGGTGCTACACATATCATTACCGCCTATATGTGCAATAGGATGTACTTGCAGCATGTGTGGTGTACATGGCTGTGGCAGCCAAGGGATCCATTTTATTCCCTGCACATGCGTGGTACCTAAGATGTAGGGTGGCAAGAGCCTGACAAACAGCAATGTGGATTACAAGGGCATCCCCAAAGGCCCTTTGTAGTGGGCCATAACCTAGTTATGGACAGAAGGCAGTGGGTCCCTTTGAAATATGGGGGCAGTACATACTCTTTACTTGATCTGTTCTTTTCCAGAAGTGTTACCCCCAACAGACTGGGGGGTTGTTAACTGTGGAAGCCTCTCTCTTTTCTGCCTTTGTTTTGGGTCTTTCCTAACAGGGAGCCCAGCCCCCACTCCACCTTCCCTTTGACATGAGAGGACAGAGACTTTCGCTTAACCAGTCTCTGGGGAGTGCACAAAAGTCTAGAGATCGAGCTGTGAAATACACAAATGATATCTGTAAACTTGGTATGAGTATGGGCCAGAAACCATAAGCCTTTGTGCCAGGATTTATCAGCAAACAGTAGCTAGTGTCTCAAATACCTTTGAGCTCCAGTGTTGGCATTGATGACTGCCAGCTCCCATTTGTCAAGTTAAGGAACAGAAACCTGGAACTTCTGCATCCTGCCAAGAATGCTGCCTTAAAATACTTTGAAGTAATGAGCCCTCTAACTGCTGGAACTGGCTATTGGATATCTCCCTGCATTAACAAAACGTTTATAAGAAAAGAATGGACTCAAGGAGCTGTGCAGGAAGAACTAGCCTGGAGTAACCCAGGGAAAGATCCTTATTACCTGACAATGTGTTTAGGCCTTGTGGGCTAGGTTATTGCTGTAGCATACCAAGGAGCAAAGCACTTTGCTCCCTGAATCATACTTGCACTCTCTCCCTCCTCATTGTTCCACAGAGAACGGCGGAAGCCAACCAGAGGTGAGGAAAATTACTACAAAGGATAGATTACTGGGCAAAAAAACCTCTGATGGCTTGGCGCTAGGAAAGTTTTCCACTGCGATTATAGGTTTCATCCTTTTAGTCCAGTGTTTATTAAAAAAATCTGGATAGATTGAATCGTAGGGCGTACAACATGGCGCCAGCAACGTTGTAGGTTTGGAATCTATTTAATGGGTCTCCTGAGTAGTTTACTTGCATGTACAAAAGGTTCCTTTATTACCTCTTTACGGAGTTCCGTATTTATAAGGGTTTATCCTCCTCAGCTTAATACGAAGCACCTATTTATGTATGTGGGATAATCAAGCTTGCTTTTTTTTTTTTAAAGGATTATCCCCCTATAGTGTTTTCCTTTCTTTGAATTTCATTAAATAAATATTGCACAACAAGTGATTATTCCTGTTAGTTGCAGACAAGCTGTAACCTCTCACTTAACTAGATAGGGGTTCGACAACGGCGGTAGAGAACTTACCTTTGTTGTTGAGACATATGAAGCGTACAAATGTGAAGTCGTTGATTTTCCTGCAGTGGATGCCATTTCACACATTCACTGAGGCTGCAGTTCCAGCTGCGTATAGCCCTTATGAATATTTAGAAATACCATTAACTTACCAGGAACACCATCATTTGTTCCATGACGCCCTGCAACATACACTTCAAAATGTCAGAGTGGGCCCTCTCAGTAATTATGGCGCAACCTGGCCAGTCTTAGCAGGCTATACTCCTTATCTGACTGTACAGGCATTACACGATTTAAGGGTCTTTACAGCCAAAGACAGCTTGGTGCCAAAGAAATTTGAACCATGATCTGTGGTTTAATCTCATCTGATAAAAAACAGTGCGGAGTTGGGTGAGTCTTCCTTTGTCTGGGTTGGAGCTTGGGCCAAAGAAAGACTCAAAGGAGACCCCACACCCGACATGGACGAGTGTGGCTTCGTCAGGACCATGATGAAATTTCACCACACTTTCTTTGGTTGTCTTTTAGAGGCTTAACTTCACCAGGAAGACAGCAGAGCAGAAACTCTAGATTGGGTAGCTGTACTACTAATATTCCTGGTGGTGTTTCCACTACATCTTTTCAGGTTCTTCCTGAGACGACTCTGCCAGTGGAATGTTCCCCAATGGAGAAACTTCAAATAGGGAGTTTCAGTCACCAGGAGTATGGACAGAGATTGTGATGCTTTTATTGGGATCTTCATTTCCACTCTATAAATCAGGACATATTTTTTAAAAGTCTAGTAGAAAATGTTGCACCCTGCTCATTATTGTTCAGAAGACTGTCCCAGAGCATGTAAACATTTCATCCACACACAGATAGATGATTACATGATTTCATTTAATCCCAAGCTGCGGTTTTATCTCTTATGTTTACAGAGATGAAGGAAAGTATTCCATAGCAGTCTGGTAGTCAAGCTATGTAAAGGAGTGGTGCACTAAGTGTGCCCCTCCAGACCATTCCAGCTCTAAGTCACATTCCATGTCACTGCAGACCTTCAGCACACATGCGTGATTGTTGGGTGTGCTGAGCCACATAAAATTAACATAAACCACAGAGTTGCTGTCGGAAATGCAGGACAGAGATAAAGACCATAAAGGCACTGTTTCTATTCTCACATCCTCTGAAAAGTCACCTACTTCTACAGTCAACTCCACAACAATGTTTAGTTATATTTGGGATTATTACATTGCATCTAATTTGTTTCAATCAATAAATTAAAAAAACTTGTGGGAACAACTAAATGTCCTGACCACCAGCACAACTACCAGCTACCCCATGGGAATACTGTATCTGCAGTATGAGTATTTCCGTGGATTTAGGAGCCCATAAACTGTCCATAATCGGAAAAAATGAGGAATCTCAAGACAAAGGATCCATTGAAAGAGATGGAGCACCTGTCAAAACCATTGGGGACTTTCTCATCATAAAAGCTTTCCCCTTCCATATTAGACTTGAACCAAGAAGCTATACACCTCCAGGAGAGTCTTGCTCGTCTAACTGGATGAAAATCCTCAAACTTTCATCTGAATATTTGGTATCAGTCAAATCCATTCCCTTTAAAGGGATGGTCTATACCAGAACAGCTTGGGATTTCCCCTTGTCATGGTCAACAGTTATCTCAAATGTTTGTGATTGGTTTGAACAGTAAAAGTGGAACAAAAAAGTAGGGGGCCACCCATTTGCCAATCAATAGCTAAGCATTTTTTTATCTATCACCATCCCAGTTCTTCTCAATGGGCAGCAATTGTCAGCTAATGAAAGCCTCTAGGTGTTCTCAACCCTTATTGTTGAGATGGGTCAGGGTGGTTGGGGGTCTCCTAATTTATGATAACCTAGAGGTTGGCCATGAGATGTTCCATTTCACTTACTTCGGCCCATCTATGTCTATGGTAGGTTACTAGGCCTTGCCCAAACCATTTCACTTACTTCGGCCCATCTATGTCTATGGTAGGTTACTAGGCCTTGCCCAAACTGTCACTTAAGTGGTTGCCATCACTATGGGTCTGATTTTCTTCAGTGTCTGCAACACCTTCTTTATGTGAATGAGGTATTAATGAACATTAATATGTCATCACGGTCGACAGCCCCAGAATTATCCATGTCACCAGGATGTGATTTCCCAGCTTCAGAAAAATTATAGGCACGCTCTTTAATCCAAAAGTGTCACCATGATTGGGAACAGGCTTCTGGGGATGAGAATGTAGTCTTCTCCTAGGCACTAGGTGTCTAGCAATTTGTTACTACCTAGTGGTCAAGATGAAGGTGCTCAGAAATTTGGCAGCCTCCAACCTATTGATGGCTCATGAGAACTGGGCTATGGTGAGTGAGTCAAATTTTGTGATTGTAATAAGTGCTCTCTATGCTATATACATTCAGAGATGTGGTAACCCCTGAATGTTTAACAAGCACCACTGGGCTATCCACGGGCTTTCATAGACCCAGTAACATCTAGGTTCAGCACCTTGGACTTAATCTGATATTTAGTAAGTCCTTGACTTCTCAGGCCTACTGTAGTGGAAAACTGTCTCAAGTTTCTATACTGTGAGTAACCAACAGTGTAGGACCAGGCATCAAAGAAAGTAGCATAGAGACCAGCCCCAACAAAGACATTAACTACTGCTGCTGAAGGGATGTCACAGGAGGGGTGAGTTGTACCTTGCTCAGTGCCACACATTCTAATGCGAAGAGGCTTACTCTACGCCTCATCCTTGTTGGAGATAAGAAGGAGAGCTGTGACCTCAAGCCACATGGAGTAAGAATTAGTCCACTTCTGTTGAAGCACTCTTAGTAACTTATGAGTTGATCTCGTGTCAATTAAATATTTAGCATAACTGATCTTTTTGGAAACAATGCAGTGAATATTCCAATTGTTCTGTAAAGAATGCAGCGTTCAAGACTTCATGATTAGGATCTCTAGACCTTCCTTGAACCCAATCAGATGGGCCCTTTGTCGTATTACTCATGATGAGTTCCTGGTTAGCCTGAAATCCATTGTCGGCATGACCACAGAGTCCTAAAGAGTCACCCTATTCCCATCAATGGATGTACTTTGTTCAAACTGTTGAGAGTTCCTCGGCACCTGTGTAAGAATGGCTGGGTTCTCTGCCCACACTTCATAGACATCATGACCCTTTCATTGGGCCGTCGTTTAGGTTTTCGAACAAAGCTGAACAACAGAACAGAACTATTTACCCCTGATGCTTTTTCAGAGCTGGGGCTGTTGGGTTTTATGGCCACAGCCCCAGCAGCCATCCTGGTACTCACTCTTCCCATGCTCTAAATGCTTTGCAGCCAAAGGCTTGGAGCCACAGCTTGGTTTTCTCCTGCCCTTTGATCTATACAAACCTGGCTGCCTAGTTAAGGTTTTCTTGGTTGACTGTTTAGAATGGTAACTCATCTTTTTGGTTGTCTACTAAGTTGTACTTCCTAGTTATTCCTGTTGACTTACCACTGGTCCAACAATAAAGCCATCTTGGCTATGGGTATCAGCAAGGTAATGCTGCAGCTCTGGAGAACATGCATTTAGAAAATGCTCTGTTAACAATAAACCAAGCACATCCTCAAAAGAAAGTAAGTTCCCAATAGCTACAGTCATACATGGCTTCTGTGACTCTTACATTCACATCATGGTTTCTTTGATGTTTAACCTGTGTTGGAGAGGGGTCTATTTAAACCTCATAATCAATGTCTCTCATACTCCTATACGTTTGTCTTTGACCCTAATCTCTTCAACTTGACTGTCAGGTGATAGGCTAAGTACACTTTCTGCTCTCTTCTCAGAGATAGACCAACGATCCCAACACATTCCTAAACAAATGTTTAGGAATTTCCATGAGGTGTAAGCTCATAGTCACATGGAAACTCACTAACACCACTTAGGCCCATCAGATGGCATGTAGGCCAACGAGTACTAAAAGGCAGTGTTGAGGTGTCCAAAATCAAGAAAGGGTGGGAGAGGGAGAGACTGTGCTTTCAAAATCGTCAGAGGCAGCTCAACACACCACAAATACTATAGTTGCAGCTATCTCTACACTCAATGGGAGTGTCACGGGGCCAAGAGGGGGTCGCCTTCAAAAATTTAGACAGAAAGGCCTCAACCACATCATTGTGGTGCACGTCATGATTGACCAGTCTGCCCAACCCTGATAGGATAATTTCATCGAGGTTGCCCTGCTGTGATGTAGTGTAGTTCCTATTTCCCTAATAGGCTCTGCCCATTGGAATAATATACCCTATAGAGTAGGACTGAGGTCAGTATGTCCCTATCGAGTATATTAAACTTAATTAATTTGACTCCAGCTAACTCAGAGGCCACTAGAAACTTCTAGTAAACAAGAAGGGAGTAGTTTCTGGCAACCACATAAACATGACAACTTTGTTTCCCTTTAGAATCGGAACACTCTCAGAATCAAGGAAACAACAGATAACAGTTTCACTCAGCTAATCGTGCATGCTTAGTTTCTTCAGAGTTACACAGAAAGAATAGACGGACGTTTCAATAAAAGGATTTATTGAACAGTCTTGTTTCTCGTGTAAAAGATATGAGTTGTTATAATCACAAGACAGTATGCAAGATATATTATGTACAGCGTAAGCAGTAGAAAGAAATAATACTGCGCTAGCATTATCTTTTAGCTATGACATATATATTCATATACATAAATAACATAGGCTAAAAATGCGAGTACTCCTAAGATGCTTCTCTAACTAGTTCTACCTCAGTGTACCTAACCTAAGTGTAGTACAAGGTAAGAAGTAGGTGCTGTATTCTATAGGATGTAATTCTATAGTTTAGTATAGTATGCCAAGTCTGGTATGCCAAGAGTCCATCTAGGTTCTAGCCAACTCCATACTTTGAGAATGAGAGAGGTGGGAATCTCTTTCCAGGTCTCGAACTCTAACACCCCACGAAGGGAGTCAGAACACTGGAAGCTGGATTCTCTGCGAGCAGGGATGACAGCGTCTCTTGTCAGTGCGTCAGGCCGGGACACGGGCTCCTCTAAAGTTGAGGTCTTCTCCTACTTGCTTGGGCAAGGGAAGGTATATTTATACCTGGTAGGTGCCTTGGAATGTTAGCATTGATGTAAGGTCGGGCAGAGGAAGACGTCAGGAATGAACCCTTAAGGAATAGCGGTTCATGCATAATAAATGAGTTCTTGGAGAAATCAATAATCCTGTGCTAGGCGAAATTCCCAAGAGCTTAAAGGTCTGGTTTCTAAGAACTCGTTGTGACGTTGGGGTGGATGGATGTAGGTGACCATGCCTGTATTTGGATAGCATGGCTAATGCCTAAATAAGGACTGGGACCTCATGCCTATATAAGGGCAATGCGAATTGTGCCTATATAAGGACATGTATCAGGAAAACCTATATACGGACACCTAAAGCGGAATACAACACCCACTCCACTTTCGAATGAACGATAATACTAAATGCTAAACATAAAAATGCTAAACATTAAACTGAATATCACATGTTGCTAAAAACATTTGTAAAAGCATACTAAAAGAAGTTTTTAAAAAACTGTTGCTAAAACATGTAATGCAAAGGTACTGTACATTTTAAAGCAGTTTTTCATTCTAAGCATCTATCGGAAATCAATGCAATATGAATGAATAGAAATATTTACATATGACGAAATGGTAGACAGGTATTCAAACAATCAAGGCCATTTCATAACATGGTACTAAATGAAATTGTGGTAAATAAGGTGACAATGTATCCCTGGAAGTATTCAAAGAAGTCTATATGAATAGTTCTACTGTAAGCAGATTGAATTGCCATGTATTTTCAAATTTAGAAAGAAGTCAAATTTAGGAAGAGTTCCAAGTTTTGTTCTGTTTTGAAAATATGGAGGCCAAATTCATTGCTTCCCTGGTACACTGTGAGCCGAATCATAGTCAGTGTATGGGTCTGGAGAAAACATGAAATCATCTACTCCTGTAGACAACAGATCGTCTACCGATGTCGGTGACAGTTGGAACACATCGTTTAGAAGGTTAACTGCACAGAAATGTGAAGCATCGCCTTCAGCATGGGATGCCGCAGCAATGTTTGCGTCAGTTGTTACCTGTGTGCTTGTTGATCCATCTCGTACCTCAGCAGCAGCAGGAAGCGTCTGTGAGATCTCAACGAATGTCGTCATCAGGATTGGTAGCCTCTGGGGACAGCAGAGTATCGATATACATTTAACATGACTGATGGGAGTGTTAGACAGATGTCTAGCACGCATTCTTCACCCCAAAGGAGGCAGCATAGAACAGGTAAGATGCAATCTTGCCAGATTGGTCTAAATGATAGAAACCATGTTGTATTGAGTTCCAGGTAGACGAGGTATACCCAAAAGTTGCACTATGCGATCACGGCACTTCAGTTCTAGGAGAGCTTTCTCCAAGTTGCTGGGAGTGACACCAGTGGATAGGCTTGCCATAGCGTAACAGTAGGAATAAAAAAAGGATTCCTGAAAAGAGTGCTAGAACTAATGGCATACCACCAAACACAGAATGTACGAAGTTTGGAATGATTCCGAGGCCTGCCTGAAAAGGTGTTAACAGTCCTGAACATATGGTCTTAAATACATGTACAATCCCGCTCATATCAGAGATGTTTAGGATACGTTCCATCATTTCTACTAAATGTTTAGGGCAGTTTCTACGAATTAGAGCCTGTATCTCAACCGAAGTCCTTGCAATTTGTAGATCATAGGTTTCTTTGGCCGAGGTCAAAGGCACGGTCTGTTGCAAAAGCATGGCTTTTATTCTGCTTAAAGTATCAAATCGTATAACAGAAACATTCAATGAAGGCCACAGAGGCAACTCCCTGACTGTGTCTATTGGGGGGAACAATACTTGCATACAACAAGTAACCCTGGAGCTAACCGTTACCAGATATGCGATTCCTGGCAACATGCCACAGTAACCTTGATCATTCAACATGAGGTAACTCCCGTTAGAAAGTTTGCCAAACGTTGGATTAATCACAGCAGCTGGTGCACCCTGTAGGTGGCAGGACAAGTTTGCCACAGAACCATTACAAGCCCTGTGTAAAGAAATGTCCTGACATATGAGAGAACTGCTCAGTGCATTTTCACAGAGTGTACCGCTTAGAAACACTTCACGACCCCCACTCCAACATCTGTATTCGTAAGGTAAAACCCAGGATGTCTTAATGTGTTCTTTACCCAACCTTTCATATTTGCCTGCTTGCATTTGTTTGAGGCAATACTGAAAATGAAAACTAGTGACAGGCAGAGGTATTTTGCCATGGATAAGCCATTCTGTAGCTGGCTTTTCTGCTACCATAAATGGTAATTTTTCCAGTTTTTCAATGCTCAGCACTGTATACCTTGCTCCTCTTTCTACCAGTTCGATCTGTTTATCTGTGAGATTGTTTTTAGAAAACAGAGACGACGTGTTGATAAACCGCCATGGCACAAAGCCTGCACACAAAGATTGCAGCGTCCAGCCTAATAACATAATAGAACGTAACTGAGATTGGCCTTGTTCTAACATGGCTAATTCTTGTTCCAGTATGTCAATAGCAGAGGATACAATGTTGTCCAGTGAACATATTCTGGATGACAAAGTTGTTAACCCACTGTCGACCACAGAGAGAGATTTCACTAAGTTAATACGATCAAGCTCACGTATTCTTTCTGCGGCCTCCGCCTGTGAAACCTTCCATATTTCATTATAAGCAGCATAATTGCCGGCATATATTGTTTTTGACGCGGTTTTCTTGGTCCTAGCAAGAAATCCCTAAGGTCTGTGTCTTCTTTAAGTAAAGATAAGTGTTGTTTCACATCCTCGAGTGTAGATTTTTGGAGCCAGTCGAGGCACAATTTTCCTTCACTGTATGTTGCTACTACCCCCGGATGCTGTTGTTGAACATAACGAGGGTCTGGCTCATGGATAGTAAAGCCCTGTATTCTATTCAGGAATCTTTCTTGACAGATGTTTGTGTCTGTGGGCCAGAGCAACATTTTTTCCCAATCAGGATCTGATCTGTTGTTTTGTAGTATTGTGCCTACTGTGACCACTTCCTGTGTAGTGCTATTACTTGCAGGTGTTGGTACAGAAGGTGTGTTCATGTCTTTGATCTTGGCTAATCCAAGGCAAGACGTTTGTTGCACAGTGTCATTCAAAAACATTATTTGCTGTGGGATTATACAGGCTCTAAACAAAGCTTCTATCCCCTGCACTTGCCAATCTTTAGAACCCCAGACAGATTTTGTGTCAATTGTGTCTTTCCAAAAGTCAAATCCTTGTCTAGACAGCTGGGCAATAAAGGCTGCAGAATAAATCTGTTTTGTATTAGTTAACATATTTTTCTGTGCTGTTTTGTTTACATTTCTATAGAAAAATGTTTCTGAATCAGATGTATTGTACCCTGAAAAATATGGAAACTTATTTGCCAATGTTTTTGGACTACTCTTTGGGGGTGTAGGACAATGTTCCCATTGGTTAAACATACATATATTTCTAGGTGTTGCAGATCTCTGCAAGAAATGATGACCATAGTGGTTATAACAAAAAAAAGCTGTTTGTAGTCTGATGAACCCTGTAGGTTTTCATTGTTAGAGAACGCAGCAGACCTTTTTAGATCAGACATGTTATTAACAGTCTCAAAGTCCCAATCATCAGAATAGGTACTGGAGGTAATAAAGTCACTTAATGAAATTTTAAAATAAATGTGAAATCTTCAAAAGTTCCGTCGGGCCGAATAAGTCGAAATCGGTTTTGTCCCAAACGATACCATCCTGTATAGGAACGGCTGTGATGTTTACTGCTGACAATTCTCTTGCTTCACGATGGGAGGATTGGTGTGGTTTTAAATGTAAGTTCACCTTTTTACTTTCATTGTCCAAACAAATATATCTGCCATTCATAAGCACGCTAAGAGTCATTACCATAGCTAGCCAAAGCAGAAGGAAAAATATTCCAGAAATAACCCATAGTTCAATCCATGGTGAAACCAGATAAGTGTCTTTCAGAAAACTAAAAAAATCTTGTACTTGTTGTTTGAAAGTTTTTAGGGCTGGCGTCGTTTCAGGCTTACTTGGATCCTCAGAAAACGTATCAAAGTTAATGAAGTAGCCAGAAGCAGTTCGCTCAATTGTTGGAATTGCATCAGAATTCATCGAAATCGCTGGAACCAGTTGATCACGTGTTACGTTTGTGTAGACAGGTGTATCTGGATGAACTGTTACTTGAGTTCCAAGAGGGATGAGTTCCATAGCATTGTTGCTTAGTCCTTCATCTCTTACTGCTGAATTCTCGATGGTTATGAGTCTTTCAGTCTGAACCTCTTGGATAGTAGCGAGAGGAGGGCGTCTGCTACTAGGTCGGAGTCCACGAGGCCTACTATTTAGTATCAGCCATATAGTGTGGTTTGATGAGGTCGATTGACACAAATCTTTTCTCCTTTTTTCCAGCAAGGGGCGGTAGAAGTACTGTTCTTGTTCCGTGGACGGCTAGGATAGGTACTGGTTGTCTGTAAGAAGGTCCAAATTCCTTCTTGTCTGCAATCTTCTCTCTGACTAGATTCCCAACTTTTGGGATCCAGACAGGCCTTGCTGGGACTGCCGGTTTTCCCCCAGTGGTGGTTGGCTTCAGGAACACGTTGCTTTGTTTCGATCTTAGCGTTACCAAAGAAATTTCCACTCAAGTGCTCTTATGTAATTGATGCGAACAACGTTCCTTTTTCTCGAATCCCCGGATGAGCTAAAGCGGTTTGAACTGCTGTCAGTATCATTTCTGTTGAAGTGAAGCGCATTTCTGCTTGTGTATACAAATGTGATTTGTATGCTATTGGTACTTTTTCACCCTCATTAAATGTTAAATAGGTGAATCTGCATTGACCCGAAATTATTCGGATCACTAAATTGCGGTTATTTACGCGTGTTTGTAAGTGATTTGTTGCTAACATGTTAGCTTGGAGTGAACCCAGGATGTCTGTGTGTTCTTGTGTCCAATGTTTTGTTGAAAAATTAGGTTTGATGAATTCGTAGAGAGGTTTAACCCTTTCTGCATAATTGAGAATGTAAGTTCTTCCAAAATTTAAGAAACCCAAGATGGATTGTGAATTTTTTTGGAGGTTGGAGCAGCGCACAATTTTCTAAAAAAAATGGCTGCCAGGCTTTTGCCTTCACTTGAAAGCTCATATCCTAGGAAAAGGACATTGAGATGGGCAATTCTGGATTTTTTAAAGTTGAATTTATAGCCCTCAGAGGTGAAGCCCTGTATAATAGTATTCAACCTGTTCAAGTGCCTATCTAGGTCATTGTCTGTCAGATAGATGTCATCGACATATGACAATGCCTCATTATCATAAATTTGTAGTAACTCTGTTACCCTTACTGAGAATAACCCCGGGCTGTTTTTTAACCTTTGTGGGAGTCTACAAAATTGACGCTCGGTCCCCATTATTGAGAAAGCTGTTAAGTACCTGCTTTCAGGTGCTATGTTCTGGCAAACTATTGTTACTTCTGCTGCACTGTCCAGCATTGTCTGAGCCCATTCTCCGTTCTTGAGCTTTGTTCCTAGTATTCTCTGCATGTCTGATCTTCAGACCTGCTACCTTCTTTTTTGTGAATTGAGGTTTTGATTTATTTTTCTGAACATGTTGATCGTCTTTGGACTTCACACGTTCTTCTTTGTGATCTGACGGCCTCTTCTTTCTGATGTCTGTGACGACATCTGAAAGGTACGAGAGGAACGTGTATCAGTATCTTGATACTTGTCAGGTTTTCTTAAATTATCCCTATTCCTGAGGGTATACCTCCTTTCAGAGGGCTCCTTTTGAGGAGACCTACCTTGGGATTGGGAACGTTTCTCTTTTGAATTTTGTTTATTAGTTTCCCACTTCTTTTTAGAAGATGTAGGATTCTGATTAAGAGAGTCCTTCTCAGGACCTTCAGACAGTTTAGGCTTCAAAGTTTTCCACCCAAACTGTTTCTGCCTAATTCTGCATAAGATTTTTCCATTATTCTAGGTAGTTCATGTTGATGTTCTGTTACATCAAATTCCCTTAAGAGTTGGGGGATCACCACTGATGCTGCCTCCCCTTAAATTTTAGATAATATTATTGTTGAGACCTGGTCGAAATTTTTCAGTAATTTCATACCTAAATTCAGAGCAGGAATCTGCCCCGTATTCGTTTTGAATTTGTTTCAGGACATCTGGTATTACTGCAATTGACGGAACACCATGTGTTTTAGTATAGATGGCAGCAAAGACTGTGCCCCAAGTGGTGCAGTCTTCTAGTTGTGGTGTGATCCCCATTGGTAAACAGATTGTTAGGATTCTGTGTTTCTCATAAAGGCTAGTATTAGGAAATACTGCTTCGATTTGAGTAATTTTTTGAGCTAACCAGAATGGAATTTGTTCACGTTTTGTGGGCATTTTACCCATGACTGCGTGTAAAGTCTGTGGAGTAATTTTTAGTGCATACCCTTGTTGAGGGGTTTGATTTGGAATGGTCATTGGTGGTTGGACTGTGAAAGTCCGCATGACATATTGGACTAATTGTCGGTATATTTTTCCTCGTCTGACATCTCTTCAATGTCAGGATGAGGTGTGTAGCCGGCTAAAGTCGGCCATGTTGCTCCTCGTCTACCTAGAGGACCGAGCCTGGTAATCTTTTTGTGATGTTTTAGGGCGCCTTTAAACCAGAGATTATGCTGCTGGTATGTGAGTGGAATTTCAATGTCCTCGAAAGGAATATATTCCTCAGGTGGTTCATCTTCTTTAAAGAAGTGAAATACTTTTTTTACTGGATTTGATTCTGGGAATACAATCCATGAATAGAATACCTCTGTCTGAAAGGATTTGTGTGCCTCTATCCCGAAAACTGCTCTACCACCTCTTGTTTTTATAAGTTTTAGAGTGATGGCTCTCCTTAAGTTTGGAGGGATGGGGGGCATGGCTTGAGGCGTCAAGATGGTGGTCGCACTCTAAGAGTGCTCCGGACCCCTCCGTCATCCGTCTCGAATCCGGCACCCATCGTCACGCATCTACACTACCTACCTGCTTGCAGTGGTGTTTCTCTCTCCGGTGGGGCCCTTCATCTGGTGTACCAGTTAGGTCTGCGGTGCCTGTGGCCTCCTGCGGCTTGCGGCCTGCACAACGAACGGCGCGGCCTTGAGAAGTGGAGCCGGGGCTTCGCGTGAGCGGTGAGGTCGCAGAGGGGCGGGCAGCGGCCTGCGTGGGGGCGGCTCGGCACCGGCGGCCTCTGAGTGGCGGGGCCACGCCCATCAGGACGTTTCCAGCTGTGCCTCGCGGCTCCTACTGGGATCGGCCGGTGCATCGGCCGGCGTGGGCGCAGCGGAGGCAACATGGACGGCTCCTGGGCAGCGGGGAATACTTCTGGCGGTGTGAGGTGAGCCGGGGGCCCGGCTGTCAGCAACAAAGGTGGCGGAGGCATGAGTTGCGGGCCCCCACCCCCCGTGTGCGAGCAGAGGTCTGCTGCGGAGTGTGGCGGAGGAGTCGGCTGGTGGACTTGTGCAGTGAGTGGGGGGACCGGCTGACGGTCCGGGAAGCAGCACGGGGATTGGTGCATGCCCCCCCACCCCATAGCTACTCCCTGTGCCTGGCAGGGACTACCATCTTCGCCCTCCCTTATCTCACGGCGGAGGGGAGAGATCGGCTGCCTTATCGGGCAGCGGCTGGCCGCAGCATAGACCCCCCTTCTGTACTGGCACTGTTGGTTCCGTGCTGGCACACGGAGCTGTGGTGGTGGCTGGATCCATCCTGAACTGGGCACAATCGGCCATCTTATTGGGTGGCGGCGGATGCTCCCTTGCGGGCAGGCCTCGACGGGGTGGGCCCTCCTACCCACCTGATCTTAAGGCATCGTTGGGCCCCCGCTCGCCGGTGCTCCCAGGTGGCGGTCGAAGGACCCCGGCTGTAGTGGGGGATCAATCCGGGCTTGCCTGCCCAGCAGGGGGTCAGGCCCCAGGAGGGGGGACTTCTCGGCCATCAAACCGGGTGGCATTGGGGGTCTCGGCATCCTTCGGCTGTCCGTGGAGTGGGTAACGTCTGGATCGACTGGTCGCCCGAGGTACCCCAGGGATGGCAGCGGAGGTACCGGGGTTCGGACGTGGGTCTGGGGTCACACCCCCAGGCTCTGCCACACCACAGGACCCCTGGGGACCCGGGATCCACATTTTTGTTGCCGCGCCCCTACAGTTGACGGTATCCACGGACTACTTTCTTCAGGATTAGTTCTTGTGTGGCTCGTGGACACTCCACATGCCTGCAGGTCCCTGGATCCCCTCCCCCTCACTGATCTCTAAGCCTATCAGTGACTTTTGCGGCCACCGTGACATTGGGTCTGGCCCCCGGCCATGGGGAGGGACAGGGGCCCCAGGCCAACGCCGGCTGCCACACAGACCAAAATGGACCGGTTTACTACATCCGAGTCGGAACCTCCTGGGAGGCGGCGGGTGGATCTCCCCCCCCTCAAGACAAGGACCTGGCTACCATCCTCCAGGCCATCAGTACCTCTCAGGCGTCCGTAGAGGGAAAGATAGGGGAAATCAAGGTGGACGTGTCCCTCCTCAGACAGGACATTCGCAACACCAGCGCCCGACTGACAGAGGCCGAATCCCGCATCTCTACAACTGAGGACGACATCTCCCAACTTAAGGATCAGGTGGCCCAACTTCGTGCTCGTACCGGGGAGCTCCACAGGCGTGCCGAGGATGCTGAGAACCATGCACGTCGCAACAACCTTCGCCTGGTGGGGTTTCCCAAGGGGGTGGAAGCGGGGCAAGCGGCCACGTTCGCTGAACAATGGTTTCGGTCCTGGATGCCGGGAGAGGCTCTGTCGACTTGGTTTGTTGTAGAGAGGGCCCATAGGTCCCTGGCGCCTAGGCCTCCTCCCGTTGCCCCGCCCCGCCCCATCATCCTTAAAATCCTCAACTTCAAAGACCGTGATGCCATCCTACGGGCGGCCAGGGAGAAAGGTCCCCTCAGGTTCCAAAATCATGTTATTATGGTATTGCCAGACTACACCAGGGAAGTTCAGGACCTCCGGCGCTCCTATACGGAGGTTAAGAATAAGCTGCACACTCTGGGCATGCAATATCAGCTCCAATTCCCGACACGCCTTCAAGTCATTTTTCAAAGTAAAACACAATTTATCGAATTTTCCCAGGCGGCGTGGGCATGGCTGATGGAGGAACATTCCCTCTGCCCTAGGCACGAGGACTCCTCAGAACATACGGTGCCGCAACCTGTAGAGCCGAGACCGCCGGGACGCCAACAGCGGCGTTGCACAAGGTCCCGTAGGGGGTGCCAATTACGTGCTTCAACAACCCGATCCCTCACTGGCCACCGCGACTCCTCCAGTCAATCAGGCTCTCCGCCGCGAAGCAGGCGCCGCTCCATAGAAGACTTAAGGGGCTCATCCCCACCGCGGGCCCAGGTGGACTCAGACCTTTCTCGCACTCCCACCCTTTAGTTGCCTTGCACTCAGGCCTAGACGCTGGACCGCTATCCAGGTGCAGGGCTTTATCGGGGGGGGAGACAAGACTTTGATGGACTTGTATGCTCTTTTTATTGCTTTGTGCCGAGGCTCAAATTAATCCGTGCTTCTGAAGGGGTCCTCCACGGTATCGATCCAAGCGTTTTAGTTTGGTTTAATTGATTAAAGGGTTGACAGATGCTTCCGTTCTTGAAGTGTAGGGCGGGGAGGGGGTTGGGGGTTGGTTGGGGATTGGGTTCTTCCTTTGTTGTTGTTCTTTTACTTGTCTTACTGTTTCAGCCTCCACGGACAGATAAATGCCTTCTCTGCAGAGATAGCACTAGCTCTTAAAGCGCGCGACCAACCGCACACGCACTGGCCCCAGCTTGCGCTCATATTGCTCTATGCGGCGGCGCGGCCTAGCCCCAGACTCCATCCGCCATGACTGATGATCCCGTGACCGGGGCTTCCCTTCATGTCCTGTCCTGGAACGTTAACGGGCTCCTGGACCGGCTGAAGCGCACCGCTGTCCTGCCCTATGCACAATGCCTCCATATCAATATCCTTCTCCTCCAGGAGACACACTTATTGGGTAACTGTTGCCCCTTTCTTGCCCGTTACGGGTATGACAGAGTGTGGCACTCCGGCTTCTCCAGGGGTTCCCGGGGGGTGGCTATCCTCATGCGACGCAGCTTACCCTTCGTTCTCTCCCGGGTGATCCACGACCCTCATGGCACATATGTGATGGTATGCGGCTCTTTGGCCAGCTCCCCGCTCAACCTTATGTCGCTATACTCGCCCCCCTTGTTGCTTACCTCTACACTGGCACAGACCTCCACCCTCCTAACCTCTCTCTCCCTGGGCGTCACGGTTGTGGGGGGCAATTTCAATGCGGTCTCCAATCTGGCCGTAGACTCATCGGGCCCTCCTTCCGCTGTCCGCATTGCACAAGCCAAACCATTGAGGTCTTGGTCCGAATCGCTGGGCCTCTGTGATGGGTGGCGCACGTGGCACCCACGCGCCACCCATTTCACTCACACCTCCGCAGCCCACCACACGCAGGCACGCATAGACATGATCTTTCTCCCTGCCACTGACTGCTTGACAGTTGTAGATACTCGTATCCTACCCAGGGGAATTTCAGACCACTCGCCGATACTCCTCAGTACAGGGACTCCCCCTCCCTCGGCCCGTCAAACGTGGAGGATGAATGCATGGTTCCTCCAAGATAAAGAATTTCGGAAGGTGGTAGGGAAGGAGCTCGAGCATTACTTCCTCACCAATGAGGGCTCCGTATCCTCCCCCGGGACCCTATGGGAGGCCGGGAAAGCAACCATTCGGGGGTTCGCGAAAGGGCAACTTAAAAAGCAGAGGCAGGAGCAACACCGGGAAATCACTGCCAAGGAAGCGCAGGTGCTTCGTTTGGAGCAATCCCTTTCCCGGCTTGACGACGCAGTCCAAAGCCGACAACTAGCCCTTCTCCGGTCCGAGATTAGACAATTATCTCTAGACGTGGCTAAGCTACTGTGGAGGTCCTCAGTGGCAAGAGTCTATGGTTGGGGAGACAAAAACGACATGATTTTACACAGGCTGGCTACCTTCCCCAGGGCAAACCGAATAATTCCGGAAGTGGTCGACGATCAGGGTTTGGTATGCAACACCCCCTGAGTGATGGCAAGCACATTCGCCAGCTACTATCGGCGCTTGTATGACGCACAAACACCCGAATCATCGCTCCGTGTTCTCCTTGGACGGGGCCACGTCAGTCTCCCCCAGTTAGAGACGGCAGCCTGGGAAGATCTAGACCGCCCCCTCTCTAAGAAAGAAATTGAGGAAGTCATTTCTCTGATGTCCCCGGGCAAGACTCCGGGACCAGATGGTCTCCCCCAAGAATACTACGCGGCCTATCGCGACACACTGGTGCCCCACTTGGCTGGCCTTTTTCAAGAAGCCCTTCATCAGGGCTCCTTCCCGCCGGAGACGGACATCGCCACTATTGTGGTCCTTCCGAAATCCCAGCTTCCCTCCCGTCATTGTGCGGACTATCGTCCCATATCCCTCCTCAATACCGAAATCAAACTCTATGCCACCATCTTGGCCCAACGGCAAAAGCCATATCTGCCCAAGCTGGTACATCCGGACCAATGTGGCTTCATGCCCGCCCATGCGACCAGGCACTGCCTTCGGTGGGTGCAGCTGGCTTTGGCCCACCGACACCTCCTTACTCCCTATTTGGCCCTCCTCCTTATAGATTTCGAAAAAGCTTTTGATTCAGTGGATTGGGTGTATCTCCAAGATGTGTTGACTGAGATGGGATTTGGGCCCCGGTTCCGGGAACTGGTCCGAGTGCTGTACGCGCAGCCGCGGGCACGGGTGCTGGTGAATGGCGTCCTATCCGAGGCCTTTCCCATAGCGAGGGGTACGCGGCAGGGTTGCCCCCTTTCACCCCTGTTGTTTGCCCTGGCCATGGAACCCTTGGGGGTCCTGGTGCGGGCGGATACCCATGTCAAGGGATGGGAGTGGCCAGGCACCGAAACGGACAAGATCGCACTCTACGCGGATGACGTCCTGCTCTTTCTGGCAGAGCCCGCCTCTTCAGGGCCGCGTTGTCTCCAGTTGTTGCGAGCGTTTGGGCAGGCGTCAGGTCTTCGGCTGAACCACGGGAAATCGGTATTGGTCCCACTTCACCTGTCAAGGGACTGTTATGATTGGCAGTCTAATATTCAGTTTTGGCATAACTCCTTTAAATATCTGGGAATATGGATTACCACGCTCCCGGAGCTGGGCTGGTGCCTCAACGTAACCCCTCTGGTCAAAAAGGCTAAAGAAGACCTTCAGAAATGGAGGACGTTGCCTCTGAACCCTCTGGGCCGGGTTGCCTTGTTTAAAATGTTGATTCTCCCCAGGTTCCTTTATGTCCTCCAGAACACCCCGTTCTGTGTTCCCAGACCCTGGTTTAAGGAGTTGGATGGGCTTGTTACCAAATTTTTATGGAGCGGTGGGAGGCCGCGTCTGGCTCTCTCCACATGTCGGATCCCTTCCTTCGATGGAGGCATGGCCATGACGCATCTGTACCTCTACTTTTTAGCCACACGTTTGCTGGTGGTCCACGATTGGTTTAACAGGGGATGGTCTGACCCGGCCTACCGGCTGGAGCTGTACGAACTGGGATTTTCTAAAGTACAGGCCATGTTGTACGGGAGACCTGTCCCGCTTCACCTGTCTGAAGTAACGCGTTCGGTATTCCTGGCCTGGCGGGCTTCGCTGCGCCACACCGGCTGGACCGGCAAATTGACCCAATGCACCCCCCTCTGGCAAGGGGCTTGGCTACGGGAAGTGAGTGGTCTGCGGGGGTTCAAAACCTGGGACCTCATAGGCATATCACGGCTTGGGGACGTCTGGATGAGGGACCACATGCTATCTTTCCAAGATATGTGCAATCGTTATTCCCTGTGACCCTCCCAGTTTTATAAGTATTTGCAATTAAGACACGCCCTTCACGTACACATCGCAGACAACACTCGGCTCCCTGAATACAGCCCCACGGAGGCCCAGACACTGCTGGGGGACTTGGGAAAGGGGGGTATCTCCCGGATATACCGTACTTTAATCAACAACACTCCCACCTCGTTGGACAGACTGAAAGAACAATGGGTAGACTGGGTGGAGCCACTGGATGAGGTGGATTGGCGCGACGTGCTCATGGCGCCTAAAACCATTACCGCGTCCACCAAACTCAGACTCATCCAATTATACTACTTGCACATCGCTTACCTCACTCCGGTATGCCTTCATCGAGCGGGCCTTCGCTCTGACGCGTCCTGCGCTAGGTGTGGCCAGGCCCCAGCAAATTTTTTTCATGTGGTCTGGACCTGTCCCCGGCTGGCAGCTTTCTGGAGAGCCATTGAGGGGGAACTTACAGAGGTTTTGGGGTGGACAGTGCCTCACGACCCACGACACTCATTACTGGGGATAACAGAAGGGTTACCAGTCTCGGAACGATAAGACCTTTTTTAACACAGCAATGATAGTTGCCAAGCGCGATATAGCGGTAGCATGGATTTGTCCTGATCCACCAGCTCTGGGAAAGTGGCGTAAAGGAGTGGACTGGTGCGCGACACAGGAGAAGGCTTTATACACGGCGCGCGGATGCCCCAAGAAATACCAATTGGGGTCACGGGATTTTTGAAGATGTAAATGAATATCTGCTATCCGTGATTTTGCTGAACTGTTTGTAAGTATTTAAAATCAATAAAAATTTGATTATCAAAAAAAAAGTTTGGAGGGATGTTTATAACACCCTCATCGGTTTCATTTAAACCTGTAAAATTTAAATCTGTTACGACTGGGTATGCTGCAGCTACACTATTCTCAGTGTTAGTATCCCCGTTCAGGGACATTGTTTTTGAAAAATGTAGAACAAGTTTCAAGGAAACAAAGATAAGGTGCACAATATTTTGGAACACTGTATCCTTCAACGTTGAACAAACCAAACAGCTAATATATAGGATTGTTGTCCTATTCAGCTTTGGCGGATACTTAACCCTACCCACTCCAGACGTCTTATGGAGTATGTGAGTAAGGATCTCTGAGAAAAGCACGACTGAGTTACTCAGTATCTAGCGTTAAATTAGTGCCTTACCAAACGTTGGGCGCCATGTAGTGTAGTTCCTATTTCCCTAATAGGCTCTGCGCATTGGAATAATATACCCTATAGATTTGGCATAGGACTGAGGTCAGTATGGCCCTATCAAGTATATTAAACTTAATTAATTTGTACCAGCTAACTCAGAGGCCACTAGAAACTCCTTGTAAACAAGAAGGGAATAGTTTCTGGCAACCGCATAAACATGACAACTTTGTTACCCTTTAGAATCGGAACACTCTCAGAATTGTGGAAACAACAGATAACAGTTTCACTCAGCTAATCGTGCATGCTTAGGGGCCGGCCAGGAGGGCTGAGCCACCAATGAGTGACCATGGTGACGCCACTTCTGTCCTGGGGAATCTTCACGCACTGTCAGAGGGACAGGAGGTCGTGAGCTCTGCACCAGGCAGACTGTCACACGACACGCTAGGTATGTGTCACCCTCGGGAGGGTATATGTACTCCCAGGAAGTCCTGGTTCTCTGGGCAATTGTGAGGTGATACCCCCTGAACGCAGGTGTGGTCCGGTTGTGAGGGGTGAGAGGGTCCCCAGTGGGAACCAGTGGGTCAGGGGCCGGCCAGAAGGGCTGAGCCACCAATGAGTGACCATGGTGATGCCACTTCTGTCCTGGGGCATCTTCACGCACTGTCAGAGGGACAGGAGGTCGTGAGCTCTGCGCCAGGCAGACTGTCGCACGACACGCTAGGGATGTGTCACCCTCAGGAAGTCCTGGTTCGCCAGGCATCTGACCAAAGGGTACGTCCCTCGGTTGGGGAGCCAGTAGCCAGTCCTGTAGGTTAAACAATCAGTCCCCAGTGAAGAAGGGGGGCAATGCAGGGCAGAAGGGTCCCCAAAAAGAAGTCCTCCAGGCATCCAGGGGCAGGGCAGGGCAGGGCCCAGGGAGGCAAGCCTTCCCCTGAGCCCCAGCAGCAGCACGCCCCTGGTAGATTCAAGTCCAGAATAAGAACATTTTCATGGGGTCACAACCCCTTCTTTTATACAGCATTTTCCTTTGTTCTGCAACTGTAGGGCAAGGGGAGAACCAGATACAACTGGTTCAGGAGCACTTTGTTTTGCTCAGCTCCCCTCTCTATTCACAGGACAGGCCAGGGACATCAGACACACCACAGGAGGTGGAGCCAGCATTGTGAAGGGAAGGCCCAGCCCCATTCAGGTCCCAGGTGCAACTCCTCCCTCCCATCTACATGCAGATCTCTCTATTCACCACCGGGCAGACTCACCCTGGCACCTGGAAGTTCCCAGCCCTCTCAGCTCCTGTCAATCACAAGTCAGACAGGCAATTCACATCACACGGCACACAGAAATGCCAACTTCTAGAAGTGGCTCTTCTCCACCAGTCACACTAAATCTGCGTACACCATTGCGCAGCATTTATTCTCACGAGTTCGCACATACCAAACTCGCCCCTGCACTCCTCTCACATCAGGAACTACCATGGACACACATATCCCCCATGTATTCCTATGGGAGGGCAGGCCAGTCTCACTAAATGTAACACAGAGCGCACGCACTTTACTCTGGGATACAGTGCTAAAGTGCCTAGAGGCCTAAAACTACTAACACTACATAGGGAAAAAGGGCAGGATAAATGCAAAACGTTTAGGGGTGAACCTGCCAAAAGGGCCAGGTCCAACAACTGGCGTTTCAATAAAAGGCTTTATTGAACAGTCTTGTTTCTCGTGTGAGAGATATGAGCTGTTATAATCACAAGACAGTATGCTAGATATATTATGTACAGCGTAAGCAGTAGAAAGAAATAATACTGCGCTAGCATTATCTTTTAGCTATGACACATATATTCATATACATAAATAACATAGGCTAAAAATGCAAGTACTCATAAGATGCTTCTCTAACTAGTTCTACCCCAGTGCACCTAACCTAAGTTTAGTACAAGGTAAGAAGTAAGTGCTGTATTCTATAGGATGTTATTCTATAGTTTAGTATAGTATGCCAAGTCTGGTATGCCAAGAGTCCCTCCAGGTTCTAGTCAACTCCATACCTTCAGAATGAGAGGGGTGGGAATCTCTTTCCGGGTCTCGAACTCTAACACCCCGCGAAGGGAGTCAGAACACTGGAAGCTGGATTCTCTGCAAGCAGGGATGACAGCGTCTCTTGTCAGTGCGTCAGGCCAGGACATGGGCTCCTCTAAAGTCGAGGTCTCCTCCTACTTGCTTGGGCAAGGGAAGGTATATTTATACCTGGTAGGTGCCTTGGAATGTTAGCATTGACGTAAAGTCGGGCAGAGGAAGATGTCAGGAATGAACCCTTAAGGAATAGCGGTTCATGCATAATAAATAAGTTCTTGGAGAAATCAATAATCCTGTGCTAGGGGAAATTCCCAAGAGCTTAATGGTCTGGTTTCTAAGAACTCGTTGTGACATTGAGGTGGATGGATGTAGGTGACCATGCCTGTATTTGGATAGCATGGCTAATGCCTAAATAAGGACTGGGATCTTATGCCTATATAATGGCAATGCAAATTGTGCCTATATAAGGACATGTATCAGGAAAACCTATATACGGACACCTAAAGCGGAATACAACAGTGGGCTCTGGTGAGGAAAAGAGAGAGGGTCTGTAAGTGCTATATCAACATTTCTGAACTCATGGGGCTGTTAAGGGGCCCAACACATGCAAAGTTAGCAGTAGGGCAGATTAGTAAAGTTTGGCACAACCTTCAGTATTCTTTAATGAACTGCACTCAGCTTAGAGCTCTCAAAGCCGCACAGCAGAGCCCCACGGGTCTGAAATGATGTTGGCATTTGTCAAGATGGAGAGTAGCTTCTACTTACATGTCATACCCATGACACTTGGACACCCGTGCCTTGATATTGTGCTGCCTCTGTTTGAAATTCCAAACAACTGGGGGTTTCCTTCCTGAGGGAAGTTTCTAGGAGGGCTACTGTTAGACTTGGCTGTTTCAGCAGGTTCACCCCCAGACTTTGCTTTTTGGCCTCCTGTTTTTGACCCTGTTTTTGTTGGTTTTAGGACTCTGGGCACTTTACCACTGCTATTCAGTGCTAAAGTGCATATGCTCTCCAGATAAATTATATTATGGATTGGTGTTTCCATGATTGGCATATTTGATTCACTGGTAAGTCCCTAGTACAGTCCACTGACAGTGCCAGGGCCTGTAAATCAAATGCTGCTGCTGGGCCTGCAGCACTGGTTGTGCCACCCAGACAAGCAGCCCTGTAAAGGTTCCTCGGACCTGACACTACAGTGTCTGAGTGCAGTTTATTACTGCCATGTCGACTAGGCAAGTGCACCCACTTGCCAGGCCCTAATCTTCTCTTTTATTACATATAAGTTACCCTTTTTGTAAGCCCAAGATACCCCTGTGGGCAGGGTGCTGTGTATGTTAAAGGTAGGACATACACTGGTGTGTGTGACATGTCCTGGTAGTGAATTACAGTGTATTTCGTTTTTCACTATGGAAGGCTATTTGTCCCATTGGATAAAATGGGAGTTTATTTATAACATCTTATAAATATAACTTTCCAGTGGGACAAGATAGAAAGTTAGAGTTTAGTATGCCGGAATTCAGAATATAAAAATGTATCTTTTAGTAAAGATGATTTTTATATTGTAGGTTTCAAAAATACCACATTTAGAAAGTGGGTATTTTCTTGGTTAGCCATCCTGTGTGCATCTTCTGGTTTGTGGATTGACTGTCTGGCTTTGGAGTGACAGGAGTTGGGGATGTGCATTCTTTCAGATGGCCACTAGGGGGTGGTTGATGTGTGTTGTGCCTTTCCTGAATAAGTCAGGGCTGGACTGAATAGACCTGGCTACATTCAGAGTAGTGGGAGGAGTTTTCATTAGCTCCTGAATAGGCCTGGTCTGCATTTAGATTAGTGGGAGGAGTTTTCACCAACACCTGAAAAGGCCTGGTCTGCAATTAGAGTGGTGGGAGGATATTTCCCTTGCACCTGAATAGGCCCTGTCTGTCTTGGACAATGCTATCTCCACCTCCTGCCAGGAAGCTGCACCAGAGAGGATAAAACTGTTTTTGGCTGGGCAAAGAGCTTTTCTGCCACCAGAGAACAAAGGGATTTGTGGTATACAAATTGGGGCCCAGACCCCAGAACTTTAGATTACTGCTGAACTAAGGAACCTCCCAGGAAGTAGAGCTGGAAAAGCTGTCAGGAGGAACTGTGATTTTGCTGGGTGGTCTGCTTTGTTGGCCTGCTGCTTGCTGCTTCTGTCTTGGGCAGGGAAAGGACAAGATTGTACTTTCATCATCCTGCTGTAAGAGTTTTCTTCAAGGGCTTGAAGTAGAGCTTGCCTCCTGTTGGAAGTCTCAGGGAGATAAAAGACTTCAGAGAACTCGCTGGAATCAAAGAACCTGACAAGAAGAGCAGGGAGAGCTGCCAGGAGGGGTACTGCCCCTTTGCTGTGCCTGCAGTTGCAGCTTCTGCCTTGGGCAGTGAAAGGACTGAACTGGACTTTCTTTACTTGTGCTGAGTATCTCCATGGGTTTGAAGTAGAGCTTGCCTCCTGTTCTGAAGTCCCAGGGACTGCAAAGACTTCACCAACCTGGGTACCGCTTCTGGAACCGCGGTTTCAGTTGCCACAGAGAAGGGAAAACCCCCCACTCCGTCACAGGCTCCATGTCCTAAAGGCACCGCAGAGGACACCCCGCATCTCGCACCTCAACCCTGGTCTCAGAGATAACGACGACTGCCGCGGCCACTGGGCCGCTGCTTGCACCGTGACCTGTGGTACTACGCTCCGCACCACTTCACTTCGCCGCCATGGTCTCACCAACGCCATTGCTGACTTCAGCACCCATCACCGCATCATGGCTGGGGGCACCGCTCGTAAGCTTCATGATGCACCACCTCATCCCACACCGCAGTCTGGACCGTCTGAGGCCAGCTTCCCGCAACTGGCTCTGTCGCCAGAAACCATAATCTATCAGCACCGCATCGAGCACCGCCTTCACTCCACACCACAGCCATGGTCTCACCGATGCCGGTGGATGACCATCACCGAGCGGCTGCCTGCACCACGCCTTGAGGGTACGGCACGCTGCACCGCTTCACTTCACATTGCAACTGTGCCATAACCAGCTCGCACAAATGTGTTGGCCGCAACGCAGAAGGTACTGTTTACGAGTCTACCGAAACTCCCAACCGATGCGGTCAGATGAAACTGTTGGATTCTGTTGCTTTTAGTATTGCGGTATTCCCGGACAGAGCTACCGACTTCAAGGAACTGTGTTTTTAAAGTATTCTTGCAAAGTGCATATTTTTAAAGTACTGTATGTTGGATTTTTGACGTTTTGGACTTGTTTTGGATATATAAAAATATTGGATATTTTTATAAACTGGTGTGTAGTCCTTTTGTAGTGTTTCCACTGTATTAATGTTGGTTATGTGCAAATGCTGTGCACACTGCCTCTGAGTTGGGGAGAGAATGTGGTCTAACGGCGAGGGCGGTCGACCTTGGAGCGGGGAACTCAGGTACAAGTCTTGATGGGGACGCTCAATGTTCTGTGATTCTGGGCAAATCACTTAATCTCTCCGTACCTAAAATAAATGAATGTGTCCGTCAGTAACGTAACTGGTGCTCATGTAAAGCGCTTTGATACCTTCGAGTCTAGTGCGTGCTATAGAAATATACGCAAAAATAACAAAAATAAAAACCAAGCCTGAATGCTCGTGCCAAGCTACCAAGGGGGTGAGCAGGGGTTATTTTAGGAGTGTAACTCCCTCATCCTGACTAGGAAGAAGGTCCCTACTTGGACAAAGGTGCAAACCATTGCCAACTAGAGACCCCCATTTCTAACAGCTACCTCTTGCACTCTTCCTACCATATAAGGTCCCTTACCTAAAAAGCGCCGGGACACTCTTTTTGAGTAACCGTTGCGCTATACAAAAGAATAAATAACATAACATAACATAACAAGGTGGTGTCTAGTACCTAACCACCACTAGCAAAGTACGACCTTGAGGGACCTGCTCTTGTAGGAAACCTTGTGTATTTCTGGCAGACAGAAGCTGGAAAGAAATAATACAGGAGAGAATGAAAAAGTGAGGGATTAGCCACCCTGTTGCCTTAAGTGGGCAGCATCCACCCTCCACTTTGCATGCACTATTCATAGGAAAACAATGATATTCACAATCATCTACAGCTAAAACTAATGATGGGTGTACCACAGCTGATTGAGAGCAGTCCCCGCTCACAAATGCTCCAATGTTCACAGTCAATATTTCTAAAACCATGCATATAATATTTGTGACTATCCACAACAATAGAAAAGTGATTTGGACCATTTGCCACAGGTCACTAGTCTCACATTAGAGGGAAATCTCTTTGAAATCACAGCTGGGGCAGGTGCTACACCCTAAAAGAGTATACATGCTGCAAAACCATGACATGAACAAAAGGTAAAAGGAGTGCACCTTGTTGAGATTACACACCGGAGAGACACACTCAGGATCTCCTCAATCTTAAGCAACACCATTGGTAATCACCATAGGAAGCAGTAGATCTGCAGCTTGAGGGACCCCTTGAGAAGAGGGATCCTGAAAACTGAGTCAAAAAGGGGAAATGAGGGCTATGCATGGAATCGGATGCCTAAGGCACGGGTGAGATTGGATAATGGCGTGTTAGAGTTCTTCACCATTAGCAGGTGAGCCAGACAGGGCTGCCCTTCTTGGCACTTTTTTAGGCTCTCACACTCAGCCCCCAGCCAAATGAATTGGAGCCAATGGCTGAATCAGGGGCATCAAACTAGGCGGAGGTATTTTTAAGGGGACAATGTTCACAGATTACATTTTATTGACAATCACAGATGCTGAAATCTTTTTGGGGATCATGATCGAAATGTTAGAATACCAACAAGTGTTAGGATTCAAAGTAATCTTCCTAATTAAAGGGTTTACCATCACAATGGGATCTGATGTGTTGAATATTTTTGTGAGGAATATATATTTTTGCTGGTCCACTGAGGCAATAACGTAACTGGGAATCACGTTAATGCCCACTTTGGAGGACAACAGAGCGGCCAATGACAAAATATATCAATATTTGATCAAAAGAAATCTAGCAAAATGGAGATACTAAGCTATATTTCGGGTGGGCAGGATAGCAACCCTAAAGTTGTCTATTCGGCCCAAGATTGTATATGAATTGCAGAAATCACAGTTGGGTTACGGAAGGAGTTCATGGTGCAATTGGAAAGCCTATGCTCAGATTTCATATGGCAGAGAAACAGGGCTAGAATAAAACACAGCCAATGTGCACTGTGACCGAAGAGACCTTGGAGTCCCTGATCAGTGAAATACCACCAAGCAGTGCTTCTGCTTTACCTGTCCAAATAGACAAGGCAAGTGACAAGAAAAGGGTGGTGCATAATTGACCACACACTAAGGGGGAGACTACTTTCGAAGGTGGTGTATCTGCCTAATCTCAGTGAGACCTGAAGCATTACATTCCCACATCAGGAAGGCAACCTAGTGGGAGTGGGATCACGAAATTACAGACAAAGGTCTCTTGACTCCACTCTGGGGTAATACTGATTTTGCACCGGGTTTAGAGAAAAGCGCAATTGCGGTGTGGATCGGCAGTGCTGAACCCTGAAGGATATCTTCCTGAAGGAACAGATAAAAACCTTTGAGCAAGCAAAGGAAGATTCCAGGCTAAGGAAGTAATAATGTTTTTAGTACACACAGCTATGACACTATGCACACAATACTGCAAAAAAAGTAGGAGCCACAAGACAGTCAACAACCTTAAACAAAATAATGGTGAGCCCATGTGGTGGACCCTATATAATCTCATGGATATATAACATCCTTGATGTGAGTAAGAAGGAAAACTTCCATTGAAGAAGATATGGTAAAAGAATTAGGAATATACAGAACAGGATAATTGGAGGAATACTTTGAAAAGGTCCAATAGCTTTGTGTCAAGCACAGGAGGGAAGGAAAGTCTACACAGGATTCTCTATAGATGATATTATACCTAGCATCACATTCCTACATGTGACAAAATTCCCAGCTCCTCACGTTTATGGTCAGGTCCCCACATTGCTCAGGAGGTGTTGCAGGCAATCAGGGAAGCCACAAAGCCAAACTTACCTGCTAATCCCAAAGTAATTGTATATGTGCCAAAAGGGGCAGCACAGACCACATACATGCTTCTAGGTGTGAAAAAGGCTGCTTTATTGAAGACAGGTGCACATCACAATAAATCCACCCTAGGCTTCAGCCTCACCAAACTAAACCTCACTAGACAGTACTTCACCTAACCTCCCCCTACCACTAACCCCTAAATTTCCCACCTCCATATCATCCTTATCTTGCAACTGTAACTCATCTTGTGGCATTGAATTGTTGACCTTCAACTCTTATCACCTAACTATCTACATATCCTGCCCACCACCCATTGTCCTGCTTCCCCTATGTTTACCACCATCATCTTAATATCCATGGCAAGTGAACCTGCCTACCACCTACAACTGCTCCATGCGACAACAAAAATATAAGAACCCCCCCCTTTTGAGAACCTGTGTTCAACAAAACCGCCTACAAAAATCCCAATTGCAACATCCCCCCCCCCCTTCCCTTCACTTCCACAGAAAACCCCTTTTAAAGGGCCAGGTGAAAGGGGAAAACTTTTCTTCTGACTAAAACTGGCTGCTACTGTGTCACCTACCAAAATTGTGGCTGCCAACCTGATACGGCTGGTTATATATCGAGCATGAAGCCTAAAGAGGCACAGCCCAATCAAAGCCCAAAGAAGCCCAATGTGGCCTGGGCTGCACCATTGCCCCAAACTCCCCAAGGGGCACGCCTCCTGTTGGTCCGCTGCTCACCAAAGCCCATTGGACCAATAGGGTCAGCACTGACCACACACTTGCTTCTTAGTGAGAAAACAGGTGCACATCACAATAAATTCCTTTGCCTCACAAAACTAGATTTCACTATAGAGTACTTCACCTAACCTCCCCCTACCCCTAAATTTCAAGCCCCCTTTAACATTCTAATCTTGCAACTGTAACTCAACCTGTGGCATTGAACTGTCACCCTTTACATCGATAAACACTTTAACCTACATCTAACTATCTACGTATCCTACCTCTTAACTTTTCATTTGCTTCATCCAGGTTTAACTTTATTACCAACCCCTCCCCTTTGTCCTGCTTCCCCTGTTTTCACCACCATCATCTTTATGTATAACCATGGCAAGTGAGACTGTCTGCCACCACTCAGAAAAGGCCTATCCCCTATCTCTCCTTTTTTACCCGTCAATGCTGGTTCAAGCTCTTCTCTGATCTGAACCAGATATAGCTCCACCACATACTTTGATAAATAGACACCATCCCCTCTGAAAAGATATGGTACATCGAATCTCAGCTCCAAATGTTCCACCATGCTGAACCTTTCCTTCCTGCAAAAAACCCTCATATCCCTGTTGTTTTTTCGGCAGGTTTTGTCAACGTTGGCTGGCTTAGCAGCGCCCCTCCAGTGTTGCCACAGAACAACATCCCTCTTTATCACAAATGTGCCTGCCCACTATCTCCTAATGTGCAACATGCCCCTCTTCATCTCCTTTAACAGGGCATGGCCCACAAAAAACACAACATCTTTTTTACTCAGATGCAACGCGAGTATGTCAGGACACTTGTGCCTCCACATTAGTTTATTCAAACATTGTAATAGTTCCTGTTACTTGATACCACCTCTTACATGCCACTTTACTGTAAACAGCTTTTCTCCAGCCCAAGGTTACAGCCACAGCCCTTTTAGAGCTCATGGTTTTCTGCCCATTTTATAATTGAATGTCTCATGATCAATATCGATAAACTAATTGCTTCCGGCCCATCTACCACACCTGTAAAGAACACAATTGTGAGATAATGCACTGACACCATTCAGAAACCCCCTATCTGTTCCTCGTGTACATAACGACTGAACCAATCTGACAACTAGCGTCTAAACTGCATGATGCTGTCCTTGCCCCAGCCTCTCCGAACTGTCTCTGTAGCTGCACCAATTCAAATATAATGTTTTCCACAGTCCCCTGGATGTTCCCCAGTGCTTGCCAAGGCATTCCACATGACCCAAAGTAACCAATGAGCAGTCACCTGCACCCCATGGACATGACAAAATCCTCCCCTCCTTTCGAACCCTCTAACTATCCTCCACTCTGCACCCAACTGCACTGGGCACAGGTCCCGAACTGGGAACATTCACAGCTGAACTGTCTTTCCCAACGACCTTTGATCTGTCTTGGACTGTCGGATGTACATTTCTAACCCACATCCACCTGCGCCATGTCTCCCCATTCTAGGCCCAGAATCCCTTTCCTACCCAGCAGCTCCGAAGGCCCCGGAAAGCCCCGAAAAACATCAATGACATTAGAGTCGAAAAAAGCACCCATTCTCCCCTCTCCTTTGCATATCTCGGGCTACACCTCTAACGTTTCCAAGAGCAACTTCCGTGAAAAAGGCTTTCTCAGTCGAGGCCACTGACACTTCTCGCTAGACCATCCTTCTTACATACTCCTACCCAGTTCTCCAGCCAAAGGCGGGTATCCCCAGAACAGCTTCCCCAAAAAGGCAATTCCAGCCAGTTTACCGTTATGGCGACCCCTGATAGACCGCTACCAATCAGCGTGAGGGTGTGCTGAACTACATATTCTTCCCTACCCCATTGTTCTATCCTCTGCTTGGCACCTCCTGCCTCAAATTATTTTCAGGCTAAAGCATATGCTCTCCTGGTGGATACAGCTAGCGACCCTACAACTAGCTGCAGCATCCTCTTCCTCCTATGCTCCACATGTTTGGCAGTTCGGCTGGACTGTTCCCATAAGGAACAGGGTCAATACTGAATTGCATATGGCTGGGTCCAAACTGGGGTGGTGTGGTTAGCAAAAGAATGATGGATTAAACCCAGATCCTTGTGACTGGGGGTGAATATTTGCATTGTCCAGCATTCCGTCTATCAATTGTTTCTTTTGCATATGTCGTCCTAAGTGGGAAGGGTATGCCCAGACATTGGTCCCATGCTCACTACACCATTGGACTCAAGGTAGCCTGGCGGATGAAGGGTGATGCCCTGAAACCGGTCCCAGGATGCTTGTTTCCTATCCAGGGAGGACCTTGCTTGGCAGTTCGGGCTAGACTGTTCTCATAAGGAACAGGGTCAAGGCTGATTTGCATATGGCTGGGTCCAATCTGGGGTGGTATGGTGAGCAAAAGAATGATGGATTAAACCCAGATCCTTGTGACTGTGGGTGAATGTATGCATAGTCCAGCATTCCGTCCATTTATTGTTTCTTTTGCATATGTCACCCTAGGTGAGAAGGGTATGCCCAGATGTGGGTCCCGTGCTCACTAAACCACCGGATTGAAGCTAGCCTGGCTGATGAAGGGTGATGCCTTGAAACGGGTCCCAGGATGCTTGTTTCCGGTCCAGGGAGGACCTCGCTTGGCAGTTCGGGCTGGACTGTTTCCATAAGGACCAGGGTCAAGACTGATTTGAATATGGCTGGATCCAAACTGGGGTGGTGAGCAAAAGAATGATAGATTAAACCCAGATCCTTGTGACACGGGGGTGAATGTTTGCATTGCCCAGCATTTCGTTCATCAATTGTTTCTTTTGCATATGTCGCCAAAGTGGGAAGGGTATGCCTAGACGTGGGTCCTGTGCATCTTACACCACTGGATTCAACTTAGCCTGGCTGATGAAGGGTGATGCCCTGAAACCAGTCCCAGGATGCTTGTTTACGGTCCAGGGAGGACCTTGCTTAGCAGTTCAGGCTGGGGTCAAGACTGATTTCCATATGTCTGGGTCCAAACTGGGGTGGTGTGATGAGCAAAAGAATGATGGATTAAACCCAGATCCTTGTGACTGGGGGTGAATGTTTGCATTGCCCAGCATTCCGTCCATCAATTGTTTCTTTTGCATATGTTGCCATAAGTGGGAAGGGTATGCACAGACATGGGACCCGTGCTCACTACACCACTGGATTGAAGGTAGCCTGGCTGATGAAGGGTGATGCCCTGAAACCAGTCCCAGGATGCATGTTTCCGGTCAAGGGAGCACCTTGCTTGGCAGTTCAGGCTGGACGGTTCCCATAAGGAACAGGGTCAAGCCTGATTTCCAAATGGCTGAGTCCAAACTGGGGTGGTGAGGAAAAGAATAATGGATTAAACCCAGATCCTTGTGACTGGGGGTGAATGTTTGCATTGTCCAGAATTCTGTCCATCAATTGTTTCATTTGCATATGTCGCCCTAAGTGGAAAGGGTATGCCCAGACATGGGTCCCATGCTCACTACACCACTGGACTCAAGCTAGCCTGGCTGATGAAGGGTGATGCCCTGAAACCGGTCCCAGGATGCTTGTTTCATGTCCTGGAGAATATTAGCTCAGTAGTCTACTGGTTGCACTTTCAACTTGCAACAATGGCAGAATTATAACAAAATGAGCTACAAAACAGTCAGGGGTGCCAACCTAAGAAGGATGGCATGGTTTAGCAAATGGATGATCTATTATTGTCCTGATTGGTTCCAGAAAATGTTCCCCACTATTGATCCTAGGTGCTTTAGATGTGGTCTTACAACTTGGGACTGGCTTCACGTTGGGTTTACATGCTGCCACTTAAAAACTCTTTGGCAAGATGTCATTTCTGAAATTGGTAAAAAATTGGAAATCGATCTTCCTCCTAGCCCTTTAACCGTCCTCTTTGGCGGAATGGAAATGAGCGAAGACTTGACCTTAAGTCAACATCAATTTAGTTTTATTGCAGCATTAATTGCGACATCTCTTATCCTAGCAAACTGGAAATCCAAGGTGGTTCCAACGATCCATCATGGATTAAACCCTGATCCTTGTGACTAGGTGTGAACGATTGCATTGTCCAGCATTCCGTCCAACAATTGTTTCTTTTGCATATGTCGCCCTAAGTGGGAAGGGTATGCCCAGACAAGCTAGCCTGGCTGATGAAGGGTGATGCCCTGAAACAGGTCCCAGGATGCTTGGTTCTGGTCCAGGGAGGACCTTGCTTGGCAGTTCGGGCTGGACTGTTCCCATTAGGTACAGGGTCAAGACTGGTTTGAATATGGCTGGGTCCAAACTGGGGTGGTGTGGTGAGCAAAACAATGATGGATTAAACCCAGATCCTTGTGACTGGGGATGAATGTATGCATTGTTCAGCCTTCCGTCCATCAATTGTTTCTTTTGCATATGTTGCCCTAAGTGTGAAGGGTATGCACAGACGTGGGTCCCGTGCTCACTACACCACTGGATTCAGGCTAGCCTTGCTGATGAAGGGTGATGCCCTGAATCCGGTCCCTGGATGCTTGTTTCTGGTCCAGGGAGGACCTTGCTTGGCAGTTCGAGCTAGACTGCTCCCATAAGGAACAGGCTCAAGACTGATTTGCATATGGCTGGGTCCAAACTGGGGTGGTGTGGTGAGTAAAAGAATGATAGATTAAACCCAGATCCTTGTGACTGGGGGTGAATGTTTGCATTGTCCAGCATTCCATCCACAATTGTTTCTTTTTCATATGTCGCCCTAAGTGGGAAGGGTATGCCCAGACGTGGGTCCCATGCTCACTACACCACTGGATTCAAGCTAGCCTGGCTGATGAAGGGTGATGCCCTGAAACCAGTCCCTGGATGCTTGTTTCCGGTTCAGGTAGGACATTGCTTGGCAGTTTGGGCTGGACTGTTCCCATAAGAAACAGGGTAAAGACAGATTTCCATATGGCTGGGTCCACACTGGGGTGGTGTAATGAGCAAAAGAATGATGGATTAAACCCAGATCCTTGTGACTGGGGGTGAATGTTTGCATTGTCCAGCATTCCGTCCATCAATTGTTTCTATTCCACATGTGTACTGGCACCATCATCTTGACTTTGCCTCCTTGGCCAGCCCATGGAACGTCTCCCACTGTAAATGAGATGAAGCGTCCGCAATGTTATTGTCCATACCTAGCACACAGCCGCGGCCCGTGCAGGGAGTTCCGTGGGGCGGTAAGGCGGGGCGGGGCGGGGGAGGGGCAGGGTGGGGGGTTCTAAAAACCGGAATATGGATAATTGCAGGTAAGTAAACAATTAAATAAATAAAACGAATTTCGTAGCGCGCGCTACGAAATTCGTTTTATTTATTTAATTGTTTACTTACCTGCAATTATCCATATTCCGGTTTTTAGAAACCCCCACCCTGCCCATCCCCCGCCCCGCCTTACCGCCCCACGGAACTCCCTCCACGGACCGCGGCTGCTGGCACATGCCTAGCTATAAAGGCCACATCATGTTTCAAACAACACATCATGAAAACCTGCAGCAGTTCAATTACCTGTTCATCTCTCACTGCCTGCCTATTCACTACGGACTCCACTGACATATTATGTACTCTGAATAAAACCTTCCTATGAGTAAGCTCCTACGCTACGACTAAAGGGAAGAATTCCAGAAAGGTAATGTTCCTGCCCCGTGCTTCCATGCCGCTGCCCATTGTACCGCACACCATCTGCCTTGCCAGTAAAGCCCAAAGCCTATACCCCCTGACACATACGAGTATATCTGAACATCCCACTCGCATTCTTCTGACGTTTTTATTCGAATTCCATTGAACTCGTCCAAGAACCTGTGCCACATGTGCAGGTCCTCCCTTATACCAAATGACAGACGCATGTGAGGATGCAGCAGTGACAATCCTGCTAATGAAATGCTCGAACACCTGCAGAAAGTTCTCCCCGTCCTGACTACTCTACACCCGAAGTTCAAATGTCCCAGCAAGACCTGCACCTCCCTCACAGTCACCTTTCATTAGTCCAGGATAGCGGCCAATAACAGTTACATTTGCACCTTCTTTTCAACCAGGAGGTGCACCTCCATGGACACAGAATTGAGCTCAATACCTAAGAACGAAAGCATTATTGCTGGCCCCACCATTTTCTCCGGAGCCAGCGGTACCTCTATGTTGCCCATTAGCTCTTGAAAACTTGTCAACTGCTGATGACAGTCCGCAGAAATGGGCATCCCCACAAAAAAGAAATCATCCAGATAGTGTGTTACGGTCCTCTTCCCCGTGTGTGATGTAAAGCCCCACTGTAGGAAGGGGCTAAACTGCTCATACAGGGCACAAGATATTGCACAGCCCATAGATAAAGCCTTATCAATGTACCATTTTACCTCAACTGTATGCCGAGCAACTGAAACTCCTCTGGATAAACTGGTATTAGCCGGAAGGCTGAATAATGCCATACTTCGCCATGAGTGCATCCCTTCCGATTTGTTGCACCAACGTCATAGCCACATCCACCAAGGAATATGACAATGATGTATCCTCCCTTGAGATAAAATCATTAACCAAGTTCCCTTTTGGCTATGACAAGTGTTGTATTAGCCGGCATTGACCCTGCTCTTCCTTTGGCACCACTCCAATTGGTGACACAATCAAGTTGAGCATAGGCCATTGCTTTAACGGTCCAGAGATCCTGCCCTCTTTCACTTCTTTTGCCAATTTCTCTCTCAAGACTTGCTTATGTGTCGTCACTGATTTCAAATTATCAGTCCATCTTGTGAGTCTGGGGCCCTATATAGCAAACGAACGCCTCCCAGACACCATCGGACTACAACTTCGCGTCCTGTGTGTCCTGATAATGCGTAACCAATCATCAAGGCGGTCGCCCTTAGCTGGCGCATAAGCCTTTCCAATATGGCCATGTGCCTCCTGTCCACCAATGTTTGTTTCAATGCCCAGCTGTCCAGAATAGCCCTGTGGTGTTGGTTCCATTGTCCTGCCTGTGCCCTCTGCGAACTTCCTTCCACCCTATAACACTGTACCAGTGAATGTCTTCCTGAAGACTTTTCACATTCGTGCCAGAAGTCACAGTAGTCTCTAGTACAAGACCATTTTTTGAAGTCCCATCACGTCTTGATTGTTCCACCCTGTATCTTGGTCACAGACCGCAACCCTCTCAAGTGGGGCAGGACTGAAAGGGCCGATACACCAACGGCAATCCACTTGCTGTGTACGTCGTCTTGCCGAACTTGACCGACCCCATTGTTTGTTGATATAAATTGGTATCAATTTTCTCCCACTTTGCCTCTGTGTCCCATGCTATTTGGTCCATGAACACCTTGTCATAATGCTCTCTAGGCATACCCTCAAAACGTGTTGTGTACCCTGTGAATCATCCATATATTTAAATAAGGATATGCATCGCTCGGGATACTTCTAGCAATATACTCATGCAAAAATCTGAAAGGCCGCCGTCCAGTTCTCCATCGCCGTACGGACTCTCGGCCATCTAGACAACTCTACTTCTTCTTCCTTCAACCCATCTTTCCCCTAATTCTCTGTGGAGGAGCATACTTCCCTTTCCATTTTTTTTGCTTTGGTCAGTAGCATTAAATGTGCTCCCAGTGGCTTGGTTATCCCCATACATTGCAGTCTCTTAATCATTATTTCTTTACTCTCTTTAACCTTTGTGTCGTTCCCCCCTGCCATTTTCTTTGTGTCCTTCTCTTCTACTGTCCCTTTCAGGGCTTCCTGTATTCCCTTCACCGTCGTGTCTACTGCCTTCGTGTCTTGACCTTATGCC